>NC_136486.1:147322774-147897774 GCF_053919585.1 Euprymna scolopes
GTTGCAAAAAAAGTTGTGGAGTGAGGAGAATTACAAACTAAAACAGAAAGAATATTCAGATCTGTAATAATACAAAGAGGGGGTTGCAAAAATGAGTTGTGGTGTGAGGAGAAATACAATCTGAGATAGAGAGTAGGAGAGTTTTTATAAATACATACACAATCACATTCATCTTTTTTAAAATCCAAATTAATAAATTAAATAAAATATAATCTTAAAAAGATAGGATACAAGTTAGAAAAGCATTCCATCCAAGGTATGAAAATTGTTAAACAAAATGTTTTTACTATAGGCTTTAAAAATAAAGGTACAAGATTCAATTTGAAATTTATTTATCTTCAAAGCCCACTTTTATACATTTTACAAAGTAAGGTATTAAATTTGCATACCCTACTTTGTAAAATTTATAAAAGTACACTTTGAAGACAAATAAATTTCAAATTGTATCTTGTACCTTTATTTTTAAAGCCTATAGTAAAAACATTTTGTTCAGCAATTTTCATGCCTTGGATGAAATGCTTTTTTAACTTGTATATATATATATATATATATATATATATATATATATATATATATATATATATATATAACTACTTAATTTACTCACATAAAATTAATATACGAAAGTATAGATTTATGCGTAAACTTTAAGTATTTACTTCAAAATGCTCAATACGTAGGTAGAGCTAGTTAGTAATTTAAGTAATCCTGAAGAGCTGAAGAGTCCTAGAGTGGATGAAACGCGGAATATTCAGTGTAGCTTAATCGCCATACATATTTTATAAATTACTATATATATATATATATATATATATATATATATATATATATATATATATATATATATATATATTGTGATTTATTTACTTTTCCATTTTTATTTTTTATTCCCGGGATGAATCTGATATTTCTTTTGAGAATAAAACATAAACCTTTCTTTGTAACTTACTTTTCATAAGCAGATTTTTATATTACAATATTTTACTTAAGTACTTAGTATTGTTGAAGACTCTAAAAAATATATGTGTAATATAGTATATAATTTAATATATTATGTGTATATACATGAGATAATAATTAGCCATAGGTATTCCTTCTATTTTATGTATACACGCATGTGTTATAATATAATAATATAATATCAGCAGGGATATCCGACATTTCCCGGGATTGAATTAAGATAACGAACGTTCCACACTTCTAATACTTTTATTGTCATCGAAATTGGTGAAATCACGCATTTTTTGATTAAATCGATTGATTACCTGCTCTAGTCGGGGATTCACCGCGTGTGTTAGAAGGAAGCTTCACATGCCTACCCGCAGTGACTTAGTCTACAATGCATCGGAATCTACATTGTACCGTAGAAAACCTACCGTTGATTTTATGAAATTATTTTTGTATAATGATTTGAATTACACTTTAAAATGCAAAGGTCAAGTAGCATTGTTTAATTGTGCTTTAAACATAAACATCCATATCGACTCCCCCCCGTTTTATCAAAGAACCTATTGTTAATTTTTGGCGCTGGGCCCTTTTACTTGTACGGTGATAAAACATTTCAAGTGCACTTATGAGTTTAAGCTGCATAAATGTATTAACTGTGGTGAAAATTCGACTGTTCTTTCTGAAATCTTATGTTTGGATTATCAATTTTCGATACTTATTGACAATATTCTAAAACAAAACCCAACAACACGCATAGACATATAAAGTACGTTTGTATAAAATTAAAAAAAAAATCAGCCGAGCCTTTTCGGAGTACATAGTGTAGGAACTCACACACACACACAGGCAAACACTGACACAGTGTCTTTTATATATAAGTATTACGTAAATATAGTTTCAAAATCTTAGCCACTATTCTCTTCGTATCGTTCCTTTATCTGCTAAACACCAACTAACCACTGTGTTCTCTGCAACAAGATCTTCTTAGCTAAGGTCGTGGGGCAGTATAGTATATGTTCTTTTTCATGATACCATATTACTAGACATTGCTTCATCTTTACTTTGGGGTTGTTTAGTATCTCTTCTGTTGCCAGGAGAGCATTATATTACATCGCCCTTTTGAAGACAGTGTACGATATTTTCATTTATCATTATACTCTCTGACATTCATTCCTGATTTTGGTGAGTTTTGTATCTGTTCTGTTGTCAAAATATCTCATTCCTAAGTATTAAATTGTCTGTTTTTCGAAGGGTAACGACGTAACTGTTTTGTTGTCATGTTAGTTCTCAAGCATAACACCTCCTTTGAGATGAACTCAGTTATATGTTCGTTCACCATTATATCATTCTCAAAAGCTTGTGAAAAAGTGAACTTATATGTACTAGTGTATAAATGTAGTCTAATGTAATGCTGTATTTTATCTAAAAAAACAAAAATGGAATGTTTCCATGTGTTTTCAGAATAATATATAAACCAACTAATTTCTATAAGATCCAGCTTCATATGTAAAGTCCCGACTTATTTGGCAAAAATATGATACAGATACAAAAATGTTCTTAAATAAATAATTACACTTTTTATTTACTCTGAGCTTGAGTCAAAATCCATTAGACAAATACATAATTAAGAAACAAAAACTTATTTACCTTATAAACAAAGCGTCTTTTTATCTTCGTACAACACATCTCTATCACACACACAGACACAGACACAGACACAGACACACACACACACACACACACACACACACACACACACACACACACACACATATATATACAATATAAAGCTGAATGTGTGTGTGTCTGGTCACGAATAGGCTCCTATATGGTTGACTATTTAAAAAAAAAACGGATTACATATAATGATAGAAGATGTATCGAGACACAGGAATGGGTATGTTTGATTTGGCAGAACGGTGGTTCATTAAAATTGTGGGGTCTGCGTTCACGCCTGGTCCACAAAGTATAGAAATAAAAAATTTAAAAATTAAAAATAAACGTTTACAAGTGTTTTTGATATAGATGTACATAAGAATACTTTAATAAGTATGTTTTAACTTAAATATTAGACGGTATAATAAAATTGTGGGTTCTGGGTTCACGCCTGGCCTCCATAGAATGGAAATAGACACAAACTTTAATAAAGACTTTTCATATCTATCTGCGTAAGTATACTTTGATAATTATGTAACAGTTTGAAGAAATATGGTATAATAAAATTATGGGGTGTTCGTTTGCGCCTGTCCTCCATAGAATGGAAATATGTCACAAAGTTTAACAAGGTTTTTTAATATAGATCCACAGAATATTGTGATAAGTGTTTCAGTGTGAACAGGTATGGTATAATAAATTATGGGGTTTATCTATTTTATTTTTGCTTTCATTATATTTTGCTTTGGTTTTGATACCCCCAAATTCGAAGCTATCTCTTTACAACCCTTCCTTTTCATAACCTATCATACTTTCATAAATCAGAGTCCATTTTCTGTAGGCTGTTTTTGAACCCAGTCAACGACGGGTACTTTTGCTAGTATATATCTATAATATAAAGCTGAACGTCTGTATGTGTCTGATCACGAATAGGCTCCTATATGGTAGACTATTTTAAAAAACTAATTACATATAATGATAGAAGATGTATCGAGGATCAGGAATGGGTATGTTTGATCTGGCAGAACGGTGGTTCATAAAAATTGTGGGGTCTGCGTTCGCGCCTGGCCCCCAAAGTATGGAAATAAAAAATGAAAAATAAAAAAAGGCGTTTACAAGGGTTTTTGATATAGATGTACATAAGAATACTTTGATAAGGATGTTTCAACTTTAATAGGTATGGTATAATAAAATTGTGGGTTCTGCGTTCGCGCCTGTACTCCATAGAATGGAAATAGCCACAAACTTTAAGAAAGACTTTTCATATCTATTTGCGTAAGTATACTTTGATAATTATGTTTCAGTTTGAAGAAATATGGTATAATAAAATTATTGGGTGTTCGTTAACGCCTGACCTCCATAGAATGTAAATATGTGACAAAGTTTAATAAAGTTTTTTAAAAGGGGTGAGGGTCCACAATAACACCTTAACTTTAATCTTAATTCACGTTAGCTTTTATTTATTTTTTTTAGTTGAATCATATTGGTATCGAATAAATGCACTTCATAAATTCACGTTCTTATTAATGTGAAAGCCAAAAAAAAAAAAAAAAAAAAAAATCGGAACTTTAGATAATTCTCGACACAAATTTTGCATAGCTCTGTTTTTTCTTCTCCACTTGCACGTGGCAATATTTCGAAAATAGATAAATAGATAAATAATAAAAAATAAGAACGTTACTTGTTATTGTGTCAAAAGAAGGAAAAAATCCTGCTAACGTGATTACGTGTCTTTTAAAAAAAACATTTACATAACCTTTTTATTTTTATTTATATATCTGTTTAAGCTTTTTTGTCAGTGTACTAGGAATAATTCAGTTTATTACAACCCTTTCTGCGTGTTCTTTATATTACAATAGGACAACGCTGAATTCGACGGCGCAATACTACACCGTTCAATACTGTAAAACTGAAACGAAGCTGCTCTGCTTGAAAAGGGCTCCATTTTCTTCTTATTCATATTTATATCGATTCTTTGCTTTAAAAAAATAAAGTAATTACGTGTTTACTTTTTAATATCCGATTTTGCTGTTTCGGATTATTTTACTAAAGTAAAGCTTCATTATTTTTCAAAACTGTTTTTGCTTCTTTGTTTTTCGATATTTGGTCGCTATTATTTAGTAAGAGTGTTAAGCAGAAAAACCAACAAACGACTACCCGAAAAAATAAATATACAAGAAATAAATGTTACTATACTCAATAAAAGTTCAGTTCATGTTTTTTTTTGTTTTGAAATAGTTTTTAATGCTCTTTACTTAAAATAATTTCAGCGAACCGAAATTAAAACGAAATTTGAGACGATAACTACTTAAATGAATTTTTATATAAACACATGCCATAATCGAATATTCCTCAAGCACAAAATAACGGAAAACATTAAAATATGTTTATAAATATTCCTTACGTTAACGGAACTCTCTTAAATTGTTAACACAGAATGCTCAGGTGCCTCTCCTTCAAATTGAAAACGGGGCTCTCCATTTCAAAGTCGCCGCCATTTTGATTTTTTTAAACCGGTTCGTGAATTAAATTTTTTTTTTTTACAATTCACTTAAAAATACAAACCAATGAACTTTCTACCATAAAAGTAACTTTTATTGACTATGGTAACATTTATTTCTTGTATATTTATATCATTATAAATATAACATTTTCTCTTTGTAAGGAAACATAATTTTGTTGGTCACTCTTGGCTACGAATGGAAACAAAATTGATATAAAAAATATATTTTCGCGAAAATTATCTTTACTTTCATCATATTTTGCTTAGGATAAAATGTTTGAGTATCAAAACCTATCTCTTTACAACACCCTCCTTTTCATAACCTATCATACTTTCATCAATCACAGTCCATTTTCTGTAGACTGTTTTTGACCCCAGTCAACGACGGGTACTTCTGCTAATATATATATATATATATATATATATATATATATATATATATATATATATACACACACACACATATATATATATATATATATATATATATATATATATATTTAAAAGACTAACAATAGAGCTACATTCCAAGATCCATTTATTTCTTCTTACGAAACAGCTTTTTCAGCATATTAAAATTTCAATACATTTTTTACAGATCCGTTTCGTTATGCGGAAACACTCGATTATTATTGCCAACATTCAAACCTCTCATAGATATACTAATCAGAAATATAAAAATGAGTACATGCACGAGAAGATTAGATATTGACATAATAATTATAACGATTGTTTCTGCATAACGAAACCAATCTGTAAAAAATATACCGAAATTTTAATATGCTGGAAGAGCTGTTTGGTAAGAAAAATAAATATTTGGATCTTGAAATGTAGCTATACTGTTATTCTTTCATATATACCCTGTTGTTATATTTTACAAGCATTGAACTTCTAAGCAAAAAGGATTGGTACACACAAATAGTAAAATATAATCGAAAAAACCCCCAACATATTTTCCCCCATATATATTAATATATGTATATATGTATATACTACACTGTTAAAAAAGTTTATCTGCCATCATCATATGTATGTATGTATGTATATATGTATGTATGTACATATATGTATGTATGTTTATATATGTACATGTGTTTGTACATGTATGTATAGCTATGTGTATATGTATGTATATATGTATGTGTGTATATATGTTTATGTGTGTTTGTATGTATATATGTATATATATGTTTGTGTGTATGTATATATATGTATATGTATAAATGCATATATATGTATGTGTATGTATATGTAGGTAAATGTATGTGTATGTATATGTGCATATGTGTACGTATTTGTATGTGTATATGTATGTATATGTGTGTTTATATTTGTATATGTTTGTGTGTATATATGTGTATACATATGTATGTATATGTGTATGTATGCATATGTGAGTGTATATGTATGTATATGTACGTGTATGTATGTGTATTATGTATTTTGTCTATATACATGTGTGTATGTTTATAGATATGTAGGTGTGTATCTATTTGTATGTATGTTTATATATATATGTATGCGTGCATGTATATATATGTATGTATAAACAATGACCGTCTTCAGTGTCATGTCTGCTTGAGCGTGCGAATTCGCCGGCAGGCTAAATAAGTCATTTTCGGGCTCATGAACTTTCGGTGTCTGAGGGAGTGACGCTCGTACGACAAGACGTTGCAATCATCACTACACTGTTAAATTGACAGAAAAGAAAGAATCACATTATTCTAAATATTGTAATTTTTAATTACGTTGTCTGATACGTATGTTTATAAAATAAATACAATGGACGCAAAACCACAAATTACGCTCTAAAAATGCAAATTCAAAGATTCACATCAGTCATAGGTCAGAAAATGTTGACTCTGCAAATCTAAAAAAGATAAAACACCATAAAATGTTTATATTTGTTTCGACTGTCAGACGACTTAGAATACTTTTCTAGATATTCTTTGTTTATTCCGGCCTTATATAATTATTCAACATATATTTATTGCTGCACGAAGAAAATGTTTTGTTTCAGGGCCAAGAATTAAATTAGTCGTCAATACTATATTTCTAACTTAATCGTAATAAAATAACGAATTTAGTAGGTTGCATATATGTTAAGCAGAAAATATAATATTTTTCGATTAAAAAACAAAATATCAATAAGTAAAAATATATTAAAATCATAGGAAATGACCAAATGAGCAAGAAACAATGCATACACACAGACGGAATTTACAAAAGAAGCATGTGTTGCACAATAGGCAACTGCACTTTTTCTGACTCAAAACCTGTTAGTTTTAATGCCAAAGAAAAATCTCCGACAACTAACCATAATGATGATGATGTAGATGATGAGTAGAAAATTATTTGGTGTTATTTCGTATCTGTTCATAAAAAATGATTCTCTATTTTTTGCTAATACATTGTCTTTTTAATGTTAGTTTCTATTTACTTGTATTTTTGATCTTCGCACTTTGAATGAAGTAATTACATAAGGTTTATAGTTATCATTTAATCGGGTTATTTTCTCTTTCATTCAAAAATTTCTATTTCATTCATAATTTTCTATTTCAATATAATTTTCTATTTCGACTTGGCAGATGGGAAATTACTTCTTTTACTTAAGTACTCTTACTAAACCGTTATGTGTTGAATGAGCGCTTCTACAGAGTGTTGAATGAGCGCTTCTACAGAGTGTTGAATGAGCGCTTCTACAGAGTGTTGAATGAGCGCTTCTACAGAGTGTTGAATGAGCGCTTCTACAGAGCGTTGAATGAGCGCTTCTACAGAGCGTTGAATGAGCGCTTCTACAGAGTGTTGAATGAGCGCTTCTACAGAGTGTTGAATAAGCGCTTCTACAGAGTATTGAATGAGCGCTTCTACAGAGCGTTGAATGAGCGCTTCTACAGAGCGTTGAATGAGCGCTTCTACAGAGTGTTGAATGAGCGCTTCTACAGAGTGTTGAATAAGCGCTTCTACAGAGTGTTGAATGAGCGCTTCTACAAAGTGAACAGACTTTTTGCCAAACTAAATCTGAAACTTAGATTAATGTTAGTTTAGAATTAGGTTAGGGTTACACTCTGACTTTACTCTAAATTAACTCTAACCTAAGTTGTAAAGTCAAGGTGAGAGTTAAGAGAACAGTAAGTTTGAAAATATTCAAAATGCTTTTAAAAATCGTTTATGGTAAGCCAAAATATTTAAAAATTTAAAATCATTAATTTTTTTCTTGACTTTATTCTTTAGTGTTTGAGATGTGATATAAGTTTATATTTCACAACATGCGAAATTATTACTTTATCTTTTCAAAATAGTTAGTTGGTTTTGTGTAGACCCTTCTTAACTCTATAAATGGATGTGATAATATGCTGGGATCATACGAAGAAAGTGAGATGATTAAATATAAAAGGATATGTTTGGAATAATGCATTCCAGAAACAAAATTTATCAATTCAAAATTCACAGGATTTAGTAAAAGTGTTTGAAAAATACAACGTAGTCGTTTTGCCTATGTACATGCAAAACTGTGAAAGAGGAAACGACAACTACCAAAGTCAAATGGAGTCATGAGTACCAACAATATCTACTTAAAATATTGTTCACTATAACGTATTAATATGAAATTCAAACCGCTGGAGATAGCCAATCAGAATGCATATTGGCCATGACGCAATTTATTAATTTCCAGGGAGTTTTCACTTAGTCTCGAGAGTTTCAGCTGAAAGACCATCAGCCCAGCTGCTAAGAATCCGCGTGCTTCTCTTCCATCTTATACACACTAACTGAAGTATATGACCATCTATATCGATAAATTCAATAGCTCAGGAAAAAACAAAAAACAACAACAACAACAACAACAACAACAACAACAACAAAAATAGCGAATAAGGGTAATTGAAGATTTACACCTCGTATGAAAAAACAAACCTCCACATATATTAAGTCTCATTCAAGCCTTTTCTTATTTTTTTAAATAGAAAAATATATTTTACCAGAAATACAAGATAAGTTCTTTATTTTGTTTACTTGAAGTTAAGCCGAGTCTGTTGAATTTCATATATAATTTTTTAACTCCTTACATATAAACTCCTTCATCTAGTTCGTGATTCCTGTAAAGCTGCAAAACATACTTCACTAGCAGAGAAATCATAGTGTGCGGGGATAAGTGTGATCCCGATGAAAACTTCCTTAGGCATTATTGCTTAACTATTGATTATTGAATCAACATTAAGAACAGCATAAAAAAACACGACGGTTGTGGAGACTCGAACGAGTTGATGCAAAAGGAGGATGTTTATATAGAATCGTTATGACGAATCGTCATGAGTATACAAAGAATAAAATTAAGGAATCAGCCTCTGTCAATCTATTACTACTGTAAATTTGGTTCATACCATTACTAGTTTATTTTCATTACGTTCATATTACTTCTTTCGACCGGTTAAGGCCAAAAGTATTGGCTATACGTTTGAAATGTAATCTCATTCCTGCCTACGTTTCAGTTTCAATTATCATTTTCTCTGGCAGGTTACGTTTCCCTTTGAAATAGCATCTTTTTTTGGTTGAAACACATGCGTATGAAATATAATCTCGTCGGTTTATTACGTTTAAATTTGAAGTCTTATTTCCTTTGATCTGTTAAACTTAGTTTTGACTAACATCTTTTGTTTGTCACACTGAAGTTTGAAATCTAACCTCGTCGGTTTGTCACCTCTAAGTTTGAAATATACTTTCCAACGTTAAATACATACATTGAATGGGTTGATATTATTTTTAGATTTATTCAACCAAGAGGGATTGACGGTATATTATTCGGTCACGCTTCACTTCACATACATTTATATCAATAAGCGTGTAGAATAAGTGGATGTATCTTAAAGATCTACGATGTGTCATTCATCATATCGCGTTATTCGCGATTATCATGGATGAGATCTCGCTTGGTAGTTTGTCTTATTAATCACATGTCATCGGGTTCAGAGCATCTCGTTAAAAACATTTCACGTTTCTGCAATTATCTTAAACGAATCTACTGAACATGGACGTAACATACAGCTATTAATATATGATATGAGATTAATTTATAAGCGAATCCAGGTTCAAAATCATTAATTTCTCAGATCAATCCTATCTTTCGTAGATGTCCGCAGCAAATGGGGTATTCCCTGTTCCTTATGCCATGTCATTTTAACTTTTAACTGGGCGATTTCTCCCACGTTCATTCTGCATCTCTTTCTTTCCTTTCTATCTCTCCTTCTCTCCCTCTCTCTCTCTCTCTCTCTCTCTCTATATATATATATATATATATATATAGAGAGAGAGAGAGAGAGAGAGAGAGATGGGGGTGAGAGTAAGAGAAAGAAAGAGAGAGAAGAAGAGGAAAGAAAAGGAAAAGGAAAGAGAAAGATGTGGAAAATGATAAAGAAAAAACGAAATGGTTCATATATTCATCAATGTTTTATTTTTTAATTTTTATTTTGAAACTTTCTGAATATGATTGCGTTGAGAAAATAACAGACAAGCACAATATTTGAAAATATTTGGTGTGTTTCTTAAATATGGTACTTGTATATTGTTTCTTCAAATCAACCATCTTGAGAAACTTTCAAAATAAAGACGAAACGTTGATGAGTATATAGATAGTTTTGGTTTTTCCCTTTTCACTTTTGATTCTTAGGATATAATCTTCATAATATACTGTTGCAGAGGGTCGAAGATGTGAAAATGCAATTAAGTGTATAACTAATAAATTTAGACAAAGTCAAGTAAAGTAACGGCAACTGAAATGAGATTACACACACAAATGATCGGTTAATCGATGGGTATTGTGTTTTATTTTTACAAAGAAAATAGAGCTAGGTGATAAGTAAGACTATGACAAGAGAATATTCTTATTGTTTTGGCCCTCGAGTATATATCCGACGCAGTTCGACACGGTTAATCACTCGAGAACTACATCACTCTATCTAAAAACACATATGATATTATATATAAGATAAGATATATACTCGAAAATAATAAGAATATTCTCTTATCGTAGCCCTAGTGATAAGATATAAGATATATATTGTAATTCAGTTACATAGAATTTTAAGGTTTCATCCTCACGAGGATTCGTCATGCTATTGCAGGGAAACAATATTTCGATGCAATAGCTGGACGAATTCTCACGAAAATGAAACGCGGAAAAATTTATATAGCTTAATTACCGTATATATCATAAAAATTTACTATTTATATATATCATTCAAACATGGTAGTATTTGAATATATGGTTAAGTGGCAGTTTTAATCATTTTGAACTACTTTAAGCTTCATCGCTCACTCATTTTTCGACGAAATTTCAAACAATTATTACAGTTTATAGATGACCTTCTCAGTTATATTATAATTTTCTTTTTGTCAATTTTCGTTCAATAAAATAAAAGTTATGATGAATTTTCTGGTATTCAAAATCGTACAAATATGTAAAAATATGTAAGGAGGTGAGCGAAGCGTTTTATGACTGGTTTTCATAGCAACGACGTTGCTTCTGCAACTATTGTTGCTACTAATTCAAAACGAGAAGTAACAAGTGAGAATGAAAACATGAAAGGGAGATTGTTGGGTGGAATTTTATTGAAACCAGACGAGTGCCGTACATTGTTATTACATATGTGTTTATAAGATTGGAATTAAACTGAGAACATGTGAAAAATCTATATATTACAATAGAAAAATGCGAGCATGAAAAGCAATATGATTACGTTTAAACATGGAAAAGTAATGGACTAGTGGTTAAAACTGGAAATAAAAACGACAAGATAATCTAGTAAAAAAATATAATAAATGTATAACTTAAAATATTGCGGCATTAAGAATTTTGTTTTTAAATTCAATTTATAACATTATATAATCAATTCTTAATGCTGCAATATTTTAAATTATAAGTCCATTATATTTTTTACTAGAATATCTTGTCCTTTTCTTTTCCAGTTTTAACAACTAGTCCTTTACTTTTCCATGTTTAAGCTTAACTATATTACTTTTCATATATATATATATATATATATATATATATATATATATATATATATATATATATATATATATATATACTGTTCCGCTGATAATCCCTCTCTTCACATGAATATCCCCAATATCTTCTCCGTTTGAGGTCAATGAGACCTTTCATTATTTCATGTTTCTATCGAAGATATACCGCATATATGCCGCTATTCCAAATATTTCCATACATTCTTTAGTCCAGCTATGTAGAATCTTTAGAATATGCTTTGTGGTAATCTATCCATTGCATGCATAGATTTGTGAATCTTCTCTTACAATCTCTATATATATATATATATATATTATATTCCCTTAGTATATATATATATATATATATATATATATATATATATATATATATATATATATATATATATATATATATATACCACCCCATTCTGGAACATGCTCGTACTATTATCCACTGCATTCTGACTCTCTTTTCTTACATATATCCCAGTAGACCTTTTTCATAATGTTATCATGACCGCTCTTTTACCTTTATTGAGCTAACCTCTTACAACTACCGACGAGATGTTGTACATTCTCATATTTCTACCCACACAGTCGACACAGGGGACTTTCAGCCGTTTTATTAATGTTATAATTCGCATAATTTGTCCTGCACGCTAGCTCCTGTGCAGCACATATTAGGAATTCTGTTCCAATCTTCAAAGTACATTTTGACAACTACCGCCAGTTGTTTTTCTTGTCCATTGCCTCTGGTAGACTCCTACTGAATTGTCCGTGTATTTTATTCTCAAACCACTTATCTTTCGCTTTTCGTTCATTTATTGATTTAAATTCTTTGCTCCTTACTAATTAGCTTGCTTGCAATTTTTCAAAATTTGGCGCTACCCTTATAAGATTTTCCTTACAGTTGGAGATGTAAACTTTCAGACTATTTTCCTCTTCTTTAACGCATCGGTCTACCCTGTATTAGTTCTCGTTTTCATTGTTCTTTTCACATATAACCTATCGACATCACTCTTTGAGTGAAAAGCTCCATTCATTGTCATCGTTTTCCTTGTTTACTTTCCATTGAATGATGCACGCTATATATCCAAATATAGCTAATGCTAATGCTTTTACTGGGGATATTTCCAATCCTTACCTAACAACCAACCATAGTCTTCTATTTTCCTGGTATTACTTTCATTTCAGCTTTTAATTCATTTTTATCTAAATGCTATGATTCTTAAATAGATGTACCTTTCTTATCCAACCTCTTTTATCATTTCCACATTCAAGAGTTTTATTCCTTTATTTTCAACAATTTTCCCCTTTTCAATTTCAAAGCACTACACTTCTACATGTCAAATTCCATAGCTATATCATCACTGGCATACAAACAGTCCTTGCTAGCATATTTAACTCATTCTTTGCATACAACTTAAAATCATGTATAAATAATAAATGGTTTTTCCGGTATTTTCCCCATTCATAAAACGTGCATTTACCTTATGTAACAATGACGACAACCTGTTCCGCTGATAATCCCTCTCTTCACATGAATATCCCCAATATCTTCTCCGTTTGAGGTCAATGAGACCTTTCATTATTTCATGTTTCTATCGAAGATATACCGCATATATGCCGCTATTCCAAATATTTCCATACATTCTTTAGTCCAGCTATGTAGAATCAGATCATATGCTTTGTGGTAATCTATCCATTGCATGCATAGATTTGTGAATCTTCTCTTACAATCTCCAAGCAATTGATATTTGGCCCCTCTACTACCCCATCTACATCCCTTTTGCTTCTCAGCGAAGATCGCTTGCTGTTCCAGATAATGGTAAATCTCTTTTGATAAAATACCTGTTAGCAGTTCCTACATTGCAGGCAAATTATTGGCCAATAGTTATCAACCGTAGTGTCCTTTGATGTATCATTCTGGGAAAGCACTGTTCATCCATGCGTGCTTCAATCAGGAATTACATCTGTAAAGAATCCGTCAATTGGAGATGCAATCCTTTCATGCAAGGTGGTCATTTTTTTTCTTATCTAATATTCTTTTACACCACCAAGAACCTTCCAATTTGGAATTTTCCAACATTGTTTTTGAACTTTCTCTTAGTTCATTTTCGCCACATTTCGTGTTTGCTTTAACTTATTTCTATTTCATTCTTTACATCTTTCAACCAAAAAGCACTCATGTTATGCTTCTTTTTAACACTCCGAATATCATCCCAAAACTTTGTGCATTCTTCTGAATTTGCATAATTTAACTTGCTAGTTCTTCGTAGAACTTCTTCTATAAACCAAACAGCCTATTCTCTCTAAAATGTCCATTTCTCTGTTGGTATCTCTTCACCTTTGCAATTTTTCTTAACATTCTTTATTTTATTTCTTCTAGAATAGTTTCAATTCCCTTAATGTACTTTTCATTCGGTTGTTTTAATTTCTCTGTTGAATAAATCAGATCCTGAGTGAGTGACGTAAAAAAAAAGTCGGTCACAAGTCTGGATTCAAGGCCCGGGAGATGACGTCAAAGAAGAGTCAAAATATCCGGTCAGCAAGTTTGACCCACATTTTGTAAACAATGAAAGTTGGGCTGTTGACGTCATCTCGGCCAATGAAAAGAGATACAGAGGACAGAGTTGAGAGAGCGACACGACAGGGTGCTAGCAACACATTCTTCTTCTCCGCTAATAATCTTATCACGCACGCCATTAGATTTGTCAATCTCTCATTCGAGAACAGAAAGGTTATATTTACCAATAAACGAAATATTTTTTATTACCAGCTGTATGTTTTTATTATCTCCAATGAGTGTATAAATCGAGAAATAACAAAGATTTTGTTTTTTAGGCATTAAATAGACTTAAAACGCATTTGACGGCCCGCCACCAGCGAAATATAACGTCTTATTTGCATCCAATTGTCTTTTCAAGCCTCTTTCAAGCAAATTCACACCCTGTCTCATTTTTTTTATATCATTTTCTATTCTCCTTTTCCACATTGGTTTATTTTATTGTCTGGCATCCACCTCATTTCAATTGGAAGTTTTCCGCAACCAAAACACTTTCTGCAACGATCAAATTATTTGTTTCTGTTATAGTCCTGCATTTCACATACTTTATTGCTTTATTTACTTGTCCACTTGAACCTTTAGAATTTTCAGCTTTCAGTTTCTCAAACATGATTCCATCATTTCTTCTTCCTTCCGCTATGATATGTTTCAGTCTTTCAATAATTCCTCTCATTTCGTAAGTTTCTTCCACATCTCATCATCTATTTCCCCATAATTACCAATTACCTTTTGTTCCTCTCCATTTCCTTCCGCTTCGATCACATCTTCCATTTTCTTCTTCGTCTTCTCCTAATCAATTTACACCCCCTTCATTTGCCCTGTCCTCCCCTCTTACTATTGCGCTTAACTGCCTTTTTATGGCCTCCAATTTCAGCTCTGATAACCATCCTTTTTTTTGTATAGCTCTTGCCTGTTATGTTGATTCAAACGTTCCTCGTTACTTCATTCTCTAAACATACGTTGTCTGTACCTCCTGATAGGCCTTTCATTTTCATCATAAGGATTGCTTTTGAACTAGCATTCCAGGAATACCGTGCTAATCTCATTACTTCATTTCATTCTAGCAGTTGAAAGATGAAAACCTGGTTCTGGCTGCTGTTCCAAGGTACACCTGCCGGGCGTGGTCCCTTCAATTTTAGTTCCAGTCCCATTTATGTCGTTATTCTCAATACTTTGATTTGGCATTTAATTCATAAGAAATTTAGCGAATCTTAGGTTACAAAACCACTAGTGTTTTCTTTTTTTCGAGACATTATCTCTAGTGGTTTAAATCAAAGTTTTCCTTCTCCTAAATGATTGGTCTTACCAAAATATTGAGCACCACCTAACCAGAACTACTGGTTTGAGGGTGTCAGTTACTCTTGTAATGTACCCTTTACTGCAATTAACACAAGTCCACTGGGTTTAGTGACTAAGCCACACAAGAAGGCGAAGGAGTAGGACTAGATTGTCAGATTTGAGCATACCTTGGGAATATTTTATAGAAGAGTGGTAGCTCGTCCCCACTCCCAACCGCAGCAATTATTGCGACCGTTGCAACCATTATTATTATTGGTTCACAAAGAACTTTCACACAGATCATCAAATGTTTCTCCTTAAAAACAACCTTATTTTACTTGTACCATTTGTTTGGGTGTTCAAGATTCAGTTGTCTGCATAATTCCCAGTGTACTGCCTTTCCCGCTTGATCGCTTCTGTTCTTATATTCTTTTTGGGATAGTTTGCTGTATTCACTTATTATGTGGTTTATTGTTTCGTATCTTTGTTTGCAGAGTCTGAATTTGCTGTTTTCTTGCGTCTTGTCGATCCTTGCTTTTATGCGGTTGGTTCTAATCGCATTATCCTGTGCGGTTGTTATTAGGGATTCAGTTTCTCTGTTAAGGTTTTCTTTTATTTTTTAGTCGTGTCCAAGTGTTTTCATTTGTCTCATCTTTTGTAATCCTTATGAATTGTTCATGCAGTTGTTTCTCTTGTCATTTTTCTTTTCTCGTCTTATCCCTGATGTCTTCTGTTTCCATTTTTTTTTGCTGCAGTTATTATTCTTTCAGTGTTCTGTTATATGCATTTTTCTAATTCTTTTCTTGAGTCATTTACACACACCATCCCTCTTCCTCCGTATTTGATTTTCACATAGAGTCGGTTAAGATCAGCCTTTGGATGTAGTGCATTGTGCATAGCCATGAGTTTCCTAGTCTTCTAGTCGATATGCCTCAGTTCTTCTTTAGTCCAGCCTATAAATGGTCCAGAGTATCTTACTAGTGACACTGCTCATTTTTTTAATACCTTTAGTTAGGTTTCTACTATATAGCTTCATTTCGACTAGTTTTCTTGTTTTAAGGTATTCCTTTCCAATTTTCTCTTTCATTTTTGTTGTTTGATGGTGTCTACTTCCAGAACATCTAAATATTTGTAGCTAGCATATTCACGTGGTACCTTCATCACCGTTTTTTTTTTGGTTAGTATCATACCTTCCGTTGCTTCCAGTTTCCCCTGTCTCATGATCAGAAAGACACACTTTTACATTCGGATATCCTGACTGAAGATTCTGGTTGTGTTTATTAGCGTCTTTAATTTCTTCTTAGTTTTTACAAACAGCTTCAGATCATCTATGTACATTAGGTGGTTCATTTTTTTAAAATCTGTATTAATGAACTTGTATCCAGCCTGGCATTTTCTTAGTATGTTATTAAGGGGCATCATGATTATGATGAATAGCAGTGGTGATAGGAAATATTTAAATCATCGTTATGTATTGTCCATCAGCCGTCAGTTCAAGTCACCATGTTTTCATTGCATTTTCTATTAAATTGGTAATCTTGCTTGGTATTTTGTACATTCTCAGGCATTATATTAACTATGCTTGCGGGATTCTGTCATACGCTTTCTTGTAGTCGATCTACGCCATGACCAAGTTCTTTTTTCTACTTTTTACCTCCTTCAGGATCCTTTGGTCTCTATATAATAAGTCATGTGCTCCTCTTTTTCCTTTTTGACATCCTTCTGTTCCCTGGGAGTTCTCTCAACTCTGCTGCTGCTGCTATTATTATTATTATTATTAATGTTATTATTATTATTATTATTATTATTATTATTATTATCATCATCATCATCATCATCATCATCATCATTACTATAATAATAATAATAATAATAATAATAATAATAATAAGTAGAAGAAGTAGAAGAAGAAGAAGAAGAAGAAGTTAACATGTCAGATTTTCGATATATAAAGACATCTTCAGAGCAATACATTTTATTTTGGAATTAATCCAAGGGCTCTTGTTAAAATAAAAATCTCCGGCAAGTTAATCTGAGCGATGTGTTGTGCTTTGTGGCACATGTTTCAATCATAACCTTTGACACTAACCTACCTAACCTTTTACTACCTGCTTCACTGCCATTCATGGCACTCTCTCTGTTCGCATGATCAGCTACTATTTTTCGTACTCCTCTTGTTTTATGTTTTTCTTTATTATACTTCATTAAGGAATTTATCACTGATCTCTTGTAAATTTTTGTATGATTATTCTATTTTTATTTGTATTACGCGTGTTATATCTGGAGAATGTTTAATAAATATGTAAATATGTGTATGTTTATTCGTCTTTGTTATTTCAAATTTGCTTAACATTCTGTCGGACTTTCGACCCCCCCCACACACACACACACACATATATATATATATATATATATATATATATATATATATATATATATATATATATATATAATTTCCCCTCCCCATATATATTCCGGTGGCATCGATAAATCTTAATTTGTAGCAAAGAAGACAAGTGAATATAAAAACCTCCAATTTATGTTAAAATTAAAATTATTTAGGTATAAATTTTAAAGATATTAACTGAATTAGGGAAATAAGTAAAGTTACTAATTTTTATTCCCAACACCCTTATTCTCGCACTGCCTATTCTAGCAGATTTTTTCGATTAGTCTGATTTAATATAGTATTGCAATCGATCAAAAAATGTTGTACAGTCCAAACCAACCGTAAATCGTACATCCTGTTGTCAGTAAGTCATCCTGATTTTGAATACCGATAAAACTAATTACTTGAATTGTAGGAAAAGGGAAAACGTTTACAGACGATCGAATAGCTAATAGATAAGCTCCATCCTAATAGAATCCGGTTTGCTTTGTAGACAGCAACGAAAGGAGTGGCAACACTTTCATATGAAATATAATACTTTTTTCTTGACACATTAATTAAAACATTGCAACGTGGATGTTCATAAAGAAAGTCCAAAAACTTTCTCGCGAAACGTTAGTTTACTAAAGAGAATTTACTTGTTTCGGCTGTCGACGTATCTTTGAAAGTGTGTGAGTCTATGAACTAGTGTACATATGAGTTTCTCTAGCACGCATCATTTAGTAAGAGAATGTACGTATTTGTGAACTTAAGCACAAGTATGTTCTTTTAGCAGCATACACGTACTTGACGGAACGTTGTGTCAATAAGTCTATGACAATTTGTCATGCGTCTGTCCACACCATTCATTCCTCTCCCAAGATTGCTGTCCTTAAACAGAACAGAAAAGACACAGAAAACACTATATTTAGGTTTTTATACTACCTACTCTGGCTGAAAAACCAACATTATGCTGTTGTTGCATTGATGCAGTTTCTTTTTCTTCATTTGTGCAGTTTCTTTTTATTTTTCATATTTTGCCGAAAACAACTCTTTAAGAATCATTTAATGCAAAAACCAAGTATCTATTTTAAAATAATTCATCGTATGCGATTAACTAAACACAGCTGCGAGATATTGTCATTGTAGAATGCTACACGTTGAATATCAAATACAGCAGCAATTATTGGGAACGTACACTCAAAAGAACAGTCAGAAATAAGTTACACACCATCCACTATAATAACGCAATCTCCACAGCTATGTACATAGAAAATGGAGGCATAACATTTGAAATAGTGATATGGGACAAGAAGGAGAAGAAGCAACCTTAGTAGAAGTTAGTATCCCCAATGATGCTAGCTTAAACAGAGCCGAGAGAGAAAAAAAATGAAATACCAAGGTCTTATATACGACATGGAAAAATTCCAGTAATTATAGAAGCCTTTTGACTCATGAAGATTAATTTCAAAACTACCTGTCAAATGTGCCTGGTGAACCAAGTGCAAGAGAGATTCAAACAATTGTACTTATAGAGACGGTTAGAATCTTAAAAAGATGTCTCGGCTGGAATATATGAGATAGCCTGGCATCCGGTCCGATGTCCCATTCCCAGACGATGGGAAAATTAAAAAATAGACTATTGTTATCTAGGAGTGTGTTTTAGGACGTCACTGCGGAGACAAACAATCATATAATAAATTAGGCCATTAATACAAATAAAATTGGTATAATTCTACGCCTGTAAGTTATCACCCATTTTACAACATGATATCATTCTCTCTAAATATGAAGTGCAAAAAGTAAACCCTGAATAGTCGATGTCTATGCATGTAAAATCATTTACGAATATTTCAATGAATTGTTAAAAAAAGAAAGAAAAATAAACCGTTATAAATAGAACTATGCCATCATTGCTGTCGACTTAAAAATCACATTCGTTGTTTTTTTTTTAAATTAAAACTGAAATTACTTTACAGTAAGTATGATACAATTTATTTTCTTTAAAGATTTAAATAGTTTCAATAAAAATACATTTTCGTTTTATGTATTACAATTCAAGATTTTTTATTAGTCCATCTATACTATTACTGTTTAATGCTCAATTCCGTTTACTAATTTTAATGCTCAACTATGTTTATTATACAATTTCAGACAAGTGTACTTTCAATTCTTAATTCAGTAATGTGGTATAAGGTCTTATTGTCATGATACAATCCCCAGGGATCACTTTTACCTTGGGGGCAGTATCTGTTCTATTATCATGAGATCATCTTCCAAAATACTATCCCTTTCATTGAAAGGGTCATGTAATATATGTCTGTTCGCCATACTACTTTTTTCAACGGAGCTCCATCCTTCATTCGAGGAGACAGTGTAGTAGATGTTCGTTCACTATAATACTAGTTGAATTAAATATTTAATAACAAACATTTCTTACCGTATCACCGTAAACAAGCAACAGTAGATTTATCATGGATTCATGCTAGTATGTATTTTCGTATTATCATAATAACATCGCTATTTGACGGAGAAGTATGAATAGTCAGTAATAAATTTATAACTATTGACACATTTTCACATTTCAGAAATCCCAAAGAAATTACTTAGGTTGTCATATTTAATCGATCTGTTAACCGCCTTATCCATCAATCTACCTAAACATTGATTTATATATATTTATTCAGTTTCTTACTTAATTTCATTCCCAAAGGAATACGGATAACAAAATACACTGTCTTCAGGCAATGAAACTCCTAAGAGAAATTATTATCTGGGGAATCTTTAACATTTATTAAATCAGACATTTTGTTGCTTCTATGACTTCAGATCGTTTCAGTTAATTGATTTGCTCAGAATTGCAAAAATCGATCTTTGTAAAATGTTTATGACCTCCTCCTGCACCATGAAAGAATTTCTCTATGTTCATATTTGGTGCTAATTGCAGCATTATTTTTCAAGCCTAGAAACCAGATATGTTTAACCTAGCATCATTAAGAACACTACCTTCTACTAAGGTCGTTTCTTTTTCCTTTTTGTCCTAGATAACTATGTTCAATTTAATAGCCCAATTTTCTAGCTACGTAACTGTAGAAATTGCAGTCATAGTGGATGACGTATGACTTATTTCTAACACATCTTTCTGATATATACTTGCAGGACTTGCTGCTACATTCTACTTTTTTTACAGATAATCTAATGAAAATAATTACACATTCCATTATGTTACATTGAACAGTAGCTGTCCCCAACATAACCTTACAACTGGATGTCAGGTGGCCTACACTCTGTAATTCTATGTGGCAAAAACCTACAATTGTTGAGCTCACTCATTTCTTAAAACATCGATCATCATCAATCCTTGGTCTTAGACAGCCATTATCATCTTCTCCTAATCATAAACATATTTCTGTGCGCGATGGCAGCAGCACATTCTGGGGAGAACCATGGCTGGCTGTTAGGTTTTTGTTGGAATTTTTTCGATGGTATGAATCGGTCTATGCCTACAATTAATCATTCGGTCAGGTCTGATACTATAGAGGACACATCCTTTTTAAACATGGAATGCAGAGGTAGATCAGATATAAATGTACGGAAGCTATTCCAGTCAGCCATAGAGTATCGATATACAGTACGATGGAGAGGTACGTCTGAAGACTTATTACATTTCATTTTTATCTTAACTGATACAACGGAGTGATCGGAGGATCCCAGAGGAGATAGAACGGAACATGAACATAGCTCAGAGGAAGTTGTGAGAAAAAGGTCTAGAAGGCTTGCATACTGACCGGTAGGATCGGGCACACGGGTGGGTTTGTGAACAATCTGAGTGGGGTCATAGGCAGTGGTAAAATCATGACAGAAACTCCCCTCCTCATCGGTCTTATTTTAGTGGGTCAGCCATTCCACATTATGGACATTGAAGTCACCGCAAATGTGAATATTAGCCGATGGATGAGCAGACAGTATGTGGTAAATTTTATCAGATATACTCTTAAAGATAGTAACCCCACTGTTGTGGGGGGGGACGATAGAGGGCAACTATAAATGCACATTTGGCCCCATAACGTTTGATCCATCCATCAGATTTTTTTGAAACTTGGTCAAAATGTGGAGCCCATTGTTCTTAATATAAATCCAATATGAGTGACCCTGACAAAATTCTGGTTTGCGTCCTCGGGAACGTTCAGTGCTAAAAACGCCTCTTTTTGTGACTCTTTTTTCATATTTCTCAACAAAAACTCAACATGTATGACTATATAGTGGTTTTCCACGGTAGTCAGCTAAAATATACATGTAATAAAGTATGAAACTGCCCGTTATCCATTTACACTGGGATTCGGCGTCCTCATGGGTTCAAAAGAGGTAAAGAATGCCCCAAAATGGCCAAAAGTGACATTTTTTTGCCCCATAGCGTTTGAGCTATCCATTAGATTTTTCTAAAACTTGGGCAAGATGTGGAGGTTATTATTCTTAACATTAATTCAGCATGGGTGACCCTGGAAAAATTCTGGTTCGAATCCCTTAGGGACTTTTAGAGCTAAAAAACATGCCTTTTTGGAGCTCTTCTTTCATATTACTTAAGAACTTGATATGTATACCTATATAGTAGTTTTCTATCGTGCTGAATTCAAATATACATGTCTTAAGGCGTGAAACTGCATTTTTTGTCCGTTTTCACTAGGATTCGGTGTTCCCAGGAGCGTAAAAGGAGTCACAAATGCCCCCCAAATTGCACAAAATGGCACTTTATACCCCATAACTTTTGCTCCATCCATTGGATTTTTCTGAAAATGTGAAAGCAACTTTGGCCCTTCACACTTCTCACATTCATTATTTCTTTACTATTTTTAGTGGCGTCATCTCACATGTAGCACAAGAGGGGGACCACGCACGCGCGGCTTGTTATTATTATTATTATTATTATTATTGTTCGGACTCTAGCATGGCCACTTAGTTACTTCAAACGATATATATCTCTTTCGTGGGACATATCACTAAACTGTAAATGCAGTTTTATTATTTTAGTATACGGAGTTTTATAGATATATGTATAAACACTATTATTTACAACGTTCTTCAGTAAAAAAAACAAGCCAAATAAATCTCTGCCTTAATATAAATGTGCTGTTATAAAGATGCTCTTGTGTTTAGTGAAGATGAAATAATGCGGAGGTTTAAATGTTCAATGCTATTTATAAATTGAATAATAAAAAGAAGACACGTAATACTTAAAGATAGTTAAAACTCAAGTAAAATTCTTATATATGTCTAGAAGTGAAAGCGGGGATTTCTTGGGTTCTTATTTTGCTTTGCAACGTTATTTATTAGTAGTAATTCTATTTTTCGGCACGATTCTCTTCAAATAATCAATGACTATTTATGCATAATCTGTTTATTTCCTGAAATTGAAGCTGCAGATGAATTTCTCTAAATGCATTGTATTATTGAACTCCCAGGAATCGTCGAGTCACCTAAGTGAGGAGATTATGTTATGTTATACTAGGTAGCTGTTTTAAATCCAAAGCATTTAATAGGGAAAAAGCATTGTTGAAAACGAGATATTTCTTATGACGTTTGAAATTTAGGAAAATGGAACGTCAGCTAAATATGTATCAGGAATTCTAACGTTGGTAAAAAATAGTTTGCAATAACGTAGGAACAACGTACGTGACAAATATCAGGTGACTATTTTTGTGCTACGTAGATATAATTACGTAGTCACGTAGGCAAAGAGGGAGGACCAGTTGGAGAGGAACCATCAAAGTTGGGTCCTAGCTAGCGACAAGTAAGCGTGGAAGATATCGTCTCCGCGCTTAGAAGCTTTGGAGAAATGTGACATTAGTATGATGTAGAACACAAGAAATTACAACGCTTTGCAGCTCCGATGTAAGTTGGGAACAGTTGTATATATATATATATATATATATATATATATATATATATATATATATATATATATATATATATATGGGTATTTGGCGACAATTGTTATAGGACTTCAAGGGACAGACCAACCAAGTGAGATAACCATTCATATCTATGAAGAAAGTGTATGCTTTGTCTAGGCAAAGCACACAAACATGTCTATTCGTTTTTGCTTTGTCTCAATGTGAAAAGTAGTTATATGTGAAACACACACACATCCACTCGAAAAAGATTTCACATAACTACTGTTCACATCGAGACAAAAAAAAAAACGTACGCAGCATAGTCCTTTCAAAAACGCTTACCCATACTCTAGACGATCACAAATAAACAATTGTAAATATGTATGTATATACATTATATAAAGATCACAAATAGTAGAGACGATCACAGCATACATTCATCATTCATCCACACCAGTACATAATAAATGAACTGTTATATACAGAATTGTATTTTATGATTGATATAAATCAAATATCTCTTATCTTGTTTTTTAAGAAAAATGACTAATAAAATACAAAAGAAAGAGCCCTGTTTGGCGAAATATTCTCTGAGGGTTAATGAACCCAATATTATGTTTGGAATAGATGGACATGCAAAGAAGAAGAAATGCAAAATTTAATTTTTTTTTCTCCGTTCTTACATGGAACGTTTCCATAGAAACGAGTGAAGCCTGTTAAAATTGATACTCGGTAGCAAGATAACAAACACACATTATTAAATGTACGCACACAGTGACTACTACTACTACTACTACTACTACTACTACTACTACTACTACTACTACTACAACAAAAACAATGTGGTTCTCTCAGAATTACACCAAAAAAATAAATCAATATTTTATGCATTAAGGAAAACATTGATGACCACATTCTGAACAGATAGATTTTGGGATTTCTTGCAAATATATATATATATATATATATATATATATATATATATATATATATATATATATATATATATCCTAGTAAAGTGGACAGATTTTTATTATAACAGTGATCAACAGGCATTTTTCTCATCGTTTTTTTTTTGCTTGGACTTGGACATCTTACTAAATACTAAATATTTATTCACTATTTCCAACCAAGAGATGTTCTAGGAGTCTATCCGCCCTTTCAGTTCACTTGTTTCGATCTTTCTTGCCCTTGGTTCACTGGGTATATTTATGTAGTTGTTTTTTAATTATTTTTCTTGAGCCGAAATGGCTCCTATGATAAATGGGATGATAAGGGTCATAAGAATTCAATTTCTTTTCATGTTGAACATAAGACCTTGGCATTTAGTTCTCTCATCTTTTTCAGTTGTATCGTTATGTTCATAGTAAGATACATTTATGTGTGTATGTTCAACAAAACAGTTTTCAATTTCATAGATTTTTGTTTTGAGAATTGACAAAAGTGCAAATAGAGTTTTGGAATTAAAATAATGTTATCTACTTATATGCAATTAATTAAAAGAAATAGTTTTAATAATTCTTATGAGCCAAAGCGATTCATTTTGTCAAAGTCATCGTAGGGAGAGAATTTGGTATTTTTTTTTATTATAAGAACGTAAGAATCTAAAAGTTATTAGTAAATATTTTCTCCATGTTTAAATGAATCAGATCAAATATTAATCGAAGGAATCTAAAGCGAAAAAGAGTATTGTAACAAAACTATAAACAAAGTGAAAAATAGACATTGGTTAGTCCGAATCAAATTGTATTTTATAATATTAACCAGCCTGGGTGCTCGGCGTTGCCTGGATGTTTGGAAGTGTGTTGAGCAGAAAAAAAGTGCAGTCTTAAAGGAGGAAAAGAATGTAAAAAAACAAAAAAAAAACAAAACAAAACAAAAAAAAACGTGGCATCTTTGCCGTTACGTTTATCGCCAAACCGGCAGTGGTAAAGGTTTAAATTAAGGCTAGTCAATCGAAAAGAGGGAATGACTTTCGGAAATATCGGCTTCCATATAGAAAAGTGCCCAGTTGAAGGTTAAGGAATTAATTATGTTTTTAGCTAACTTTTCGTTCGAAGGCGCGAGCTTCAAAATGATACCAATCTCGTGAAAATTCGTCGCCTTTGTCGAAAGATTTAGGCAGACATACATACATACATGATGATTGCAACGTCTTGTCGGACGAGTGCCACTCCCTCAGACACTTAAAATCCATGACCCCAAAAATGACTTTTTTTAATAAATCCTACCGGTGAATTCACACGCTCAAGCAGGCATGACACTGAAGATGGTCATTGAGATAAATTATTACATGTTTCCAGCATTTCAAGCCTCCAAACGTCACAACTTTTCCATCGCCACAGGACCACTTTTATAGACAAATGCCTGGGGGAGTATCTATACACAGATACTGTTACAGAGTCTTAGCTTTGTACGACAGCTAACTCTCTCTCTCTCTCTCTCTCTCAGTTACAAATGTTGAGCTCCAGCAACAAGCAAGAGCAAGATAGCCAGCAACAAGTTAAACTGCAGACCAGCTTAATGCGGGTACTGGTCTCCCGCTCTATGGTGTTCTAAATCAGAGATTTGCTTCTCCTAGAAAAGTTGCCTTCACCACAGCTTACAGGAGTCCTCTCCAGCCCAGCATACACATACATACACACAAATACACACGGTGCTAGTTGGCCGTTGAGCCCGAAAAAGGGTTCATTCGCCCCAAACCTCCACTGACCTTGAGAAATCGAAAAAATAACAGACTAAGGATAAGGTTAGCCAATGTCCTTCTTTTTATCTTTCTTTTCTCTCTCTCTATATATATGTGTTTATATATAGTAAGCGTCCAAAAGTTAAAGAAGGCCGATCATTTTTTTTTGAATGGCTTTTAACTTTATGAAAAAGGGGGGAAATGGTGCATTTTCCAATGTTTAATAATGGTAGTTAAATAAGGTCATGTCATATGCTACTGGTACCATGTAACCCAGTACTACCTGCCTCATGCTTGGGCCACCGGCGACTAAACTGGTACCCCACCAGACTTGTCTGGTGAGGAGGGTTGCTAGTCTCCCTGAAGGATTAAAAACAAGATCTTCCAAAGGGCGACATACATACATACATACATACATACATACATACATTTAAATAGACAGGTGAGATTTATATTATAGAAAAGCATGGGTGCTCGGCGTTGCCAGAGTGTTTGTAGGTGTGTGTTGAGCAAAAAAACAAAAACACTGTAGTATTCAGGCAGGCTCGAACCCGTGATGCGAAGGCGGAAAAGAAAGTGGAGGTGTGTGTAAGGGTGCTGGTTGAGAAAAAAAAAATTAAAACAAAAAACGTAAGGCCTTAACTCTTGCGCCGATCGCAAAACCGGAATGACATAGGTTTAAATTAAGGCTAGACAGTCGAAAAGAGGGGATGACTTTCAAAAATATCGGCGAAAAAAAGCGACCGCTTCCTGGAGAAAAGTGCCCGCTTGAGAGTGAAGGAATTAATGTTTTTGGACACTTTTTCGATATTTCTCGTCCGAAGGGTCAAGCTTTTAAATGATACCGATCTCGTGAAAATCCGTCGCCTCTGTTGAAAGTTTTTGCGAGACATACATATATGAAGATTGATGAGTGCAACGTCTTGTCAGACGAGAGCTACTCCCTCAGTCACTAAAATCCATGTGCCCGAATATGACTTTTTAGCCCTGCCAGCGACTTACACACCCTCAAGCAGACATGACACTGAAAACGATCACTGATTTGTATGAAACTAACAGCAGCGGAACCTGTATTATCGTGGGCTTTCATGTGATTAACAAAACCTGCCTTAGACAACAGAGCCCGATCACACACCTTACAGATCCAGAGATCTCCATGGTTGGGCGACAAGGTTTGGCATTTCCTACATGCTCTCTTAAGCTTCTCTCGGTCTATTTTGGCTGCTTCATAGTGTTCTGCACCCCTGTATATCAGTGTCCTCCATTGCTTGCGATCATACGCTAGTGACTCCCAACTGTCAACAGGAACATGAAAGCTCACCAGACTCTCCTTGATGCTATCACGAAAACGTTTTTTGGGCTTGTGCTGGGGTCTTTTTCCCAGAAAGAGCTCACCATAGAACAATTGTTTTCGGAGTCGATAGTCTTCAAACCGGATGAGATGACCCGCCCAACGCAACTGGTTCTTAATAACAATGGTAGCAATACTGGTTGTTTTGGCCTTTTTTAAGACATATGTATCAGGGACAAAGCTATACCACTTTAAACCAAGAATGTGTCTAAGACAGTGCTGATGGAACCTCTCGAGCAATTCTATATGTGACCGGTACAAGGTCCAAGTTTCAGATGCGTAGAGTAGGGATGGTACTACACATGCTTGATATACTGAAATTTTAGTTGTCAGAGTTAGATCACCATCAGACCAGACTCTATCTTGTAACCTTCCAAAAGCATCAGATGCCTTGCTGATTCGCTGTCTTATTTCCGCATTAAGAGTGCCATCATTTGATAAGGCACTCCCAAGGTAGACAAAATTTTGTACGACTTCAAGGCGCTTTCCACAGACAAAGATATCAGGTTCCACATACAAATCATCGGGAGCGGGAGTGTACATGACTTTAGTTTTCTTAATGCTAACTGTCAGTCCGAAGCATGTACAAGCATTTGTAAAGAGATCCATCACTAGTTACATATCTACCGGGGAGTGTGTTACCAGGTCAGCATCATCAGCATACAACAGTTCCCTAACAAGTCCATCACTAACAAGTGTTTTGGCTTGGAATCTTCTGAGGTTGAACACCTTTCCAGTCGTTCGGAATCTAATATAAACACCCATATCACAATCGTGGAAACCATACCAGAGCACAGCAGTCAAATAGAGCGAAAACACTGTTAGTGCAGCTATATCACCCTGATTCACACCATTATCAATGGGGAATTCTTCCGAAAGCCGACCATTGAAGTTGACACGACCTTTCATACTATGATGAAGTTGCTTGAACTTGTCTGTAAAAGCAGGTGTACAGTCAAATTTTTCCAGCACTTTCCAGAGAGCCCCACGGTTGACTGTGTCATACGCCTTGGTTAAGTCCACAAACACCTGACAAAGAGGCATACGCTGTTCAATACATTTCTCCAAGAGCTGTCTAGCAGAATATCCACAGTTCCTCGCCCACCTCTAAATCCAGACTGGAATTCCGGAAGGATATTAGGCCATACATACTTTTCCAATCGGTTTAACAAAATCCGTGCAAACACCTTTCCAACCGCACTCAGCAGCGAGATACCTCGATAATTTCTACAATCAGACCTTTTACCCTTTCATATGTACAACATAACCAAGATGGCATCTACCCAATCTTGGGCAACCGGGTCACAGTATCAAAGAGTCGACCACACAATGTACATTGACACCAGCATGTATCAGCAGCTCAACAGGGATGCCATCCAATCCAGGGGCTTTGTTCGAGTTTATCTGTTTTATGCAGTCAACTGTTACCGCAAGAGTCAGTTCAACATGAAGTTCAGGACAAAAGGAACATTGAGGGATACTTTCTATTGCAACATCAACATTGGATGGGTTATGAAAAAGATCATGCATACATACATACATACATACATACATTTAAACAGACAGGTGAGATTTATATTATAGATTACAATTGATGATAAACTTAGAAAACCGATAAGATAATTTTATATATTAGATTATATTTTTGAAAGTTGGGTCATAATACTAAATTTGGGAATTTTTATGATGAAAGAAAATTCAAACTTCTTTATTGTTATAATGACAATGAAAATAAAAAAAGGAACATAATTTTCTTTAAAATTTCTTGGATTTGATACGTGATTCAGATAATCATTTATATCTAATCGATTTTTACTTTATCAACGCTCTTCTCGTTCCAGCAATTTAATGACAATACACCCATAACTTAGTGGAAAGATTTATAAGATTTTGAAAATATCCTCATGTACAAATATATTATCTGCAACGTTTTATACCATTACTCATATCATATATCTTGTCATCATTCATATACAGATTATTAAATTACAGGCATCCATGCGAGTGGACGCAGAAATAAATGCTCGCTCCCAAACCTCCACTGACCTTGAGAAATCGAACAAGTAACAGACTAAGGATAAGGTTAGCCAATGTCCTTCTTTTTATCTTTATTTTTTTTTCTCTCTCTCTATATATATGTTTATATACAATAAGCGTCCAAAAGTTAAAGAACGGCCGATCATTTTTTTTAATGGCTTCTAACTTTATGAAAAAGGAAAAAAATGGCGAATTTTCCAATGTTTAATAATGGTAGTTAAATAATAAATTTTTTTTTAATTTTTTTTTATTTTGAATACATATTAGTTATATATATATATATATATATATATATATATATATATATATATATATATATATATATATATATATATATATATATATATATATATATATATATATATCAATTTAATTAAATTACGGGCATTCAAAATTAAGGAACGCGGAAAATTAATACAAACTTTAGCCATTTTAAATGACAACTTAACAAAACGTCGATTCCGAATAATCGAAAAAATCTATCCATACAAGAAAAACAGTTTATTTGTGACCATTATGATGAAAAAAGTCAATAGGTGAGATTGCTAAAATATTGGAAAGGTCTAAAAGTGTTGTTTTTCGGATTATTTAAAAAAGAGAAAAAAGGTTTACTATTGACTGAAAAAAAAAACAACAGGCCGAACCCGAATAACAATTAAGAGGGGGTGTAGAAAAATCACTTGATCATCTCGTTCTGATCGCTTTAAAACTGCGGCTTCGATATCCCGGGATTTTACATACGGAACTGGACAAAAAAATTTCCGACAAACGATCTCACGAAGATTAAAAGAAGTTGGATTATTTTCAAGAAATCCATACTCAAAGTCTTTAATTTCTATTAAAATAGAAAGGCCAGACTGTTATTCGCCGAAAAATATTTGTTTTGAGATAAAAATGGGAAAAGGTTAATTTTAGTGATCAATCTAAATGCAATCTTTTCGGATCAGACAAAAGACTACATGCCAGAAGAAAAAAGGAGAATTACTGCCCTTTAAGTGCGTTAAAAGTACAGTAAAATTTATAGGGGGCAGTATAATGGTATGGGGCATGACATCTTCAAAAGGAACTGACCCCTTGTCAGGATTCTTGGAAAAGTTTATTCCCAAATGTACAGAGAATTGATTAGAGAACATGTGGTTCCCAATCTTTCTGATTCTGATATCTTCAGACTAAGGTGCTCGTTGACACGAGGTTCTTATCCACAAGAAATGTCTGGCAAACTTCACAGCTTCGTTAGATTCATAATTGAAGTATATGCAGTTAATTTGTTTTAAATAAAAAAAGGACAAGTTCCATAATTAACAATTGTATATTATCAATATGATTATAGGATCAAACGACCTGAAGTTCAACATATTACTTTACAAAATTTACAGCATAAAACTTTTGATTTACTGCCTTGAAATGTATTGTATTCTATGGTAAAATCAGATGAGCTCGTAGTGAGGGAGGAAGCAATAAAAAATTGTCAATAAGTAAAGATTTATGTTTATAGTATTGATTAAATTGCTTATGTCGATATATCGAGTCATTTAAAATTTCTTTTTGAATTCCATCATAAACATTAAAATAGATAAGCTTAAGATTTTAAAGTTATCGACATAAAATTATTTTTATATTAGTTACGGAGTGAGTAGCCGGACAAAACGTTTTTTTTTAAATAACACAAATCAACTTTAATGCCAATCATTGGTCTGAGTTAATTAACCTTTCACAGAGTAGAGTTTGCGAACCGGTATTTACAGAAACATTTTCTGAAGATGAACTTTTGGATTCACTGATGAAGTGAAGTTGCCAGATTTGCTCTCACATTCTCAAATTGCAGTTAAATTAGCAACCGAAGCTTCTGAGACAGAGTATGGGTTCGAAGCAAGACATAGGTATATAGTTACAAAAGCGCTGTGTCGTCAAATAAGGCCTTTTTTTACTTTGAAGGGATCGTCTGTACAGTAATTTAATGCAATATGTTAATCAAAAGAGTACACATTTTTCTTTTTTGCCTTTTTTATAACAAAATAAATTACCCGTTCTTTCAATCTTTTGAAATGCTATCACTGTTTCAATTTAATTAAGGAGGTTAAAAGACGAATGTCGAAGTTGACGACGGTAATGGAGGTAGATTTAAAATTTCTAGTTATCTTATATCTGGTTTACCTTATTCATGTTATTTTAATAAAACAAAATTACATTTTTGGTTGAAATATTGAAATTAATAGTTTTTCTAACCACTTTTAAGGTATATATATATATATATATATATATATATATATATATAAAACAAATATTTTTAAATTCCTTTATGTAGATTATCTTTAATGTCATTTCCTCAAATAACGGTGCAAGTAAGAGATTTAATTGTTGTATAAGTACTTATACTAAGACACAACTTTCCTGGGTCTAGCCAAGTTGACTTTAAAAAAAGTGAAAATCGACCTACTCTAATGTGTGTGTACATACATACATACATACATACATACATATATATAAGGGTAGGTCGATTTTTCACTTTATATATATATTTATAAATATATATATATATTTGCATGTATATATGTTGTTGTAGCAGTTGGCTGCAAATATATATATATATATATATATATATATATATATATATATATATATATAGTAATTTATAAAATATATATGGCGATTAAGCTACACTGAATATTCTGCGTTTCATCCACTATAGGATTCGTCAGGCTTATGCGCGAATTCTGTGGTTGCTTCTTGTTTTTATATATGTTGAGGATTTCTAGTTAGCCAATCAGCTTTCTAGTATCCACTGCGCCCCTTCCTATCAGCCAATGGGCATGCATTTTATCGAACAAAGGATCTGTTTTAGAACTAGCTCTACCTACGTATTGAGCACTTTTGAAGTAAATACTTAAAGTTTACGCATAAATATATACTTTCGTATATTAAATTTATGTGAGTAAATGAAGTAGTTATATATATATATATCGAAGCTCGCGATTTGTTTACAAACAAACGTTTGAGCCCTCTACGAGTAGCGGACGGATGTTTATTTAAATAATCGTTCGGACAGGTTAATCTTGGCCACCGATTCCGTAGTCAAGGGGTAGGACTGCCGACTGTCATCACGACGGTTCTAGGTTCGATCCTCGGCTTGGGAGAGGTGTTAGTCTAGCGGCACTGATGAGTTGTGATACAACGAAACAGGTCTGTATGTCGATGACTAAAATATATTTTATATATATATATATATATAATGTTTTTGTTAAACAAAGTTATAAAAACGAATATTTCTTATATGGCTAAAGCTACCGATATATTATTTTTAACATGATTCCAGGCATATACTCAAAAAGCATATTTAAAAAAAAATATCTGGAGTGAAAAATGCCATTTATGGATTGTTGGGGTAGTGGAATAGTTTTTGTGAATAAAATTAACTTCTTGCACTGCAAGTAGTAGGCCTGTTGGCTTGTTAAGCCTTATAGGAGGGATGCTATTTCATAATGAATAGACGTTCATTTTGTTTTAATAATAATAATAATAATAATAATAATAATAAAAGTTTGTGGAGGTGGATTTCTCTTTCTTCTTCAGTTTCAGTTCTTCTTCTTTTTGGTCTGCTTGGTCCTGCATCACAGCTTGGATTTTTATCAGCCACTTGTGGTCTTGTAACTTTGCGTTTAGGCATGATCTGAGGGGAAATACATTATTTCAATCTTCTTCTTCTTCATTAGTAGTAGTATTAGTAGTAGGAGAAGTAGTAGAGTAGTAGTAGGGAAAATACATGTCAACCAGTATTAGTAATAGTAGGATAAGGAAGAGGCGGCGTAGTAGTAGTAGTGAGAGGAGGAAGAGGAGGCGTAGTAGTAGTTGTAAAGAGGAGAAGTAATAGTAGTAGCAAGAAGAGGAGGCATAGTAGTAGTAGGAGGAGGAGAAGGAGAGTGCGCAAGAAAACAAGCAAACAACCAAGAACGACAGAGTTTTAGTATCATATATATATATATATATATATATATATATATATAATTATTTTTTTTTTACTATAATAATTAAATACCTACAGACACTAGTGTTTCATCCTTTCGGGATTCTTCAGTGCAGGGTGTCACAATTACTACCAGTCGAACGATTCGAACCCCGCGACACGAGACATCTCTGGCTCGATTAGCGGAGACCGTATCCATTCGGCTACCATTAACCGTGTGAAATAGCGTTGAATTTTAAACATTTTAAATTTAAATGTTCATTACGTCAGACAGACAGTGATCAAATCGTTATACGACGATCTACGCATAAGAGCTAAATTGACCGACTTTTATTCAACAGAAAGTGCTCAACTATAAGAAACGTATTTCTTAAAGGGGCTGTCATAATATATATATATATATATATATATATATATATATAGATAGAGAGAGAGAGAGAGAGAGAGAGAGAGAGAGAGAGGGAGAGAGAGACGACGGTCGGGTTTCAATCCTGGCTTGAGGTAGTTGTCTGTCTAGCCGCACTGATGAGCTGCGAAACAGTACTGTATGTGGATGACTATATATATATATATATATATATATATATATATATATACTAGTAGGTTGCACAGCATTGCCCGGTCGCAAATTAAGCTTAAATATGGTATTTTGATGAAAGCAGATGTTGTATTTATTATTTTATTATATTGGACCCAATATATAGTAATGATTTAATAAGTTAAAAAAAACTCGTGCGTCATCATCGAGAATCGAAACCAAAACGTTTAGCTTACGATTCACTTCTTCCTTTGACGTTCATGTCTGAGCTATAGACATGTTTGCTTGCAAGGCTGAAAATTAAAACATGAACCAATAGCTATTACATTATATATTCATATTCGTAATGCCGTTGTTCGGCCTTTACCTGGCAAATTCCATTTTTTTAATTTTCATATTTTTACATAAATTTCCCCGGCCAAAACTCAAATATAAAGTTTCGCAGGGATTCGAATACTCTATATATTAAATTTAATATCGGTAAATCGAAAACTGACAGAGGAGTTTGGTAGGCAAATGTTTTTAAACATATATTTACGCATGCATAAATATATATAAAAAGAGGTTTGTGTTTACTATAACATTTTTATGCAAATATTACGCACATATAAATAATATAGAATATCTGCATGAATATAATTACACGTAATAGGTTACTAAAGGTAATCATCTTATAAGAAAACCGAAAAAACGAATAGGGAATTAATTAAAATGAATGTGTTAAAGAATATGCAAATTATCTAGATCTTTTTAGATGAATGCAATTTCACCACACATATATAACAAAGTTGTATTTTCTTTCTTAAATAAACAAGGGGTTTTATATGAATATCAATACACACACAAAATTATATATATATATATATATATATATATATATATATATTGCTTTATTTAACTTCAGTCAAAGTTCTCAGAAATCAATGGACCCACAGCCTAGGCTAAAACTTAAACTCTTTATAAGATACATATATATTCGAATGTTCCATTAAAGTTCTTTATCTCTCAACCACTGAGTTAATAAAGAAATTGAGAACATAATTTTTCTCTCCCCAATTTACCATTTTCATATCTTGTAGTGCATCTTTTATTTTGGTCTCTTGGTTTTACTGAATTCTAGGACAAGAATTTATTTAGTCTGATGGAGTCTCCAGCTTCGTGCGGTTACTTGAGGTAACATAATTTGGAGAAGATGCATATTCCTCGTAAAAGCTAATGTAAGTTAGCTATAGTGAGGAGATCTTATTTGGGCAGCGAATACTATGTGATTTTGAATATTTAGTCAGGGTTTACTTCTAGAGAATTGTATCCTCATGCCAAGTTGTTTTAGCAAACCCCTGTACAGAGAGACATAAGACACTCGAGGATAGTGTCTAGTAGACATTCAAGTTCTCTCTAGTAGGCATTCAAGTTCTCTCATATATATATATATCATATATATATATATATGTATGTATGTATGTATGTATGTATGTATGTATGTATGTATGTATGGGGTGGAGAGGGCTCCCGTAAGCCGTGGTGAAGGCAACCTTTCTAGGAGAAGCAAATCTCTGATTTAAAAAACCATAAAGCGGAAGACCATTACCCGCATTAAGCTGGTCTGCAGCTTAACTTGCTGCTGGCTATCTTGCTCTTGCTTGTTGCTGGATCTCAACATTTTGAACCGAGAGAGAGACTTAGCTGTCGTACAAAGCTAAGACTCTGTAACATCATATTTGTATAGATACTCCCTCAGGCATTTGGGCTCATGGATTTTAAATGTCTGAGGGAGTGGCACTCGCCTGACAAGACGTTGCAACCATCATGTATGTATGTGTGTGTGTATATGTATTTGTGTGTGTGTGTTAACCCAGTGGTAAATTGTGGATAGATGTCCCTGTCAGACGTTTGCAATGGTTTTTAAAGCGACTAAAATCCATATTAAAAAAGCCTCGTGCTCTTGTTAATTGATAAAAGCAGCATTGACGATTGAACGCGTGTTTCACGTACGTTTCACGAGTTATACACGCATCCAGAGACGATCCAGTCTATAAAAATACAACGATCGTTGAGTTGATGGTTCAAAATATCATGTATTGTAAACTGGTATAACTTTGAAACAACTAACATCGTATAGGATCGACATACCTGCACTGAAAAGATAATAATCTGGACGTATAACAAAATGAATTATTCAGTGAGTCTCAAATAATTAAATTAATATTATTGTACATCTTTCGTAATTAATTTATCCCAATTCAGATCCTAGTTATAAAGAAGTTGATAGACAGGTTAGCAACAATATAGTTTAGACATCAGAGTACAATTAAAATTACTCTCGTATTAAATATCCAACACATATCCAAGTGGTATCTTTGTAAAACTGTTTCGAGGGCCCATATTTCGCATGCATAAAACGTAATAACCTCGTATCTCCACTATGTTTTAACAACGCTTCCTTTGCTCATTGGCCTGTACATTAGAAACATTCAGTTCCACCTGACTATCAGACAAATCATTTGCATTCACAATTACATTAAAACTCAGTTTAAAACTTGCTATGCTATAATCAATGGTTTTTATGAAAACCATTGAAAAATTACTGCGAGAGATAAAAGAAAGTGATGAAGGCATAAAAAGATGAAGAGTTAAGTCCCAGACCAGATTGATAAAACGTTTGATGATATTCAGTTATTGGCAAGCACGACCAGAATAGATGGAGATAACTCACAAGACGGCGCCTCGATGACTTCGTTCAAAGTTAACGAGCGACGATGATAAAAGTTTACACTACAATCAATCTAAATCAGGTAATTGAATAAAGAATGCAAGTTCAATATTAATTAAATAACTGCCACCCACACACAAAAACGTTTATCAATAAATGTTATAAAGTCAGTTTGTTGGCACAAAACCGATTATATTACGTATTATATATCTTCGTTGTCATCGCCGTCGTTGTAGTGATGATTGCTTTACTGGTGGTCTAGTGGGTGTGATTGAAACCTTGTGATCTGGAAATTGTTGCGCTGAAAGAGCAAAATAAATGAGAGTAATTTTGCGCTGGAGAAACATATTCAACTGCTGTTAATTAAAAACTATTAAAATACATTTTCAGATAATTTTTGATTGACAGCCATTTATTCCATTCGAATTCTCAGTTAAGTCCGCAACATAGATGTGAGAGTTATGAAAAGGAAATAAACGTGGCTTGTTTTAATTATTCCCTTTAAAAGACCTCATATTTAGACGTCCTCTCGATTCGATTCCTATCCGCTATCTGACTTACAACCCCCCCCCCAAAACCCCTTTCTCCTTTGATAAATTCACTCCCAATGTTAACTTTACAACAAGTCAGTGCTTCACTATCCTTTAATGGTTTACTGACAATCATACGGAAACTAATTATTATATTACGTTATATTATTATAATATCCAAACTTCAGTGTGCAACACAATGATCTTCTGTCATGATGTTTATACTTGATAAAGCTCTGAATACATACATTTTAAAAGTATTTTCGGGCGGGTGCAGGGTTGCCAAGAATATACAGTGCCGGCAAATTAAAAAAAAAAAAAAAAAGTCTGCACTTGTAATTTTTTCAAAAACTGCAAATTTAAACAACCTACACCTCATTTGATTGGCCTTTTATTCCTCTATAATTTTGCCTGTTCATATTTGACTTTTAATTGAAATATTATAGTGTTCACGTCAATTAAAAAAAAAATAACTTCGAATTGACGAGGCAAAAAAGAAATTCCGCACAATGGAAAATTAAATTAAAAGTAAAACACGAACAGGCAAAATTATAGAATAATTAAAGGCCAATCAAATGAAATGAAGTATAGTTTGTTTAAAGATTTACATTAAATTTAGCTTAAATTTGCAGTTTTTGAAAAATTACAAGTCCGGACTTTCTTTTTGCCTATATATATATATATATATATATATATATATATATATATATATATATATATATATATATATATATATATTGCTGTGTAATCATGTAATTGTGTAACAGCGAGCGTATGAGCGCCTGTGATAAACTTAGCAGCAGTCGAAGAATAGCTGACTAGCGCAAATATTGGCAGCAGCAGGCGTTAAAGCACATACACAAATTAGTAAGTGTGCGCAAAATTTCGTCACTAGAAAAGGACAGAAAAATACTCCATGTGGTCGAGGGAGAAGCAGAATGCGTGCCCGGAACAATGGACGTGTCAATATCGAGGTCGAGAAAGTGCTGGCTTGCCCAGCTGTTGTGTAGCGATAGAGACTGTTAAAAAGCACATGGGTGTGGAAAGAGACTTTGGAAAAATAATGAAATGCGTTGTTTTTCAAGAAACACGAATAAATGCCTTTCATTTGCATAAAAAAAAAAATGCCGAGTCAGATTTTTATTTCTTTCCTTTGTTTATTACACTTGGTTTATATATTCAAATTTAAAATTCATTTTTGAAGCTGAGCCAAAAATCGTCAATATTTTGTTTTATTTTTTTTCTGTCTGTCTCTCTCTCGTCGACTTGTAAATTTTCATGAAACTTTTGTGTTGATATGACAAATTTTGCTCAGCAGGGTCCCATACTCAGTAACTTGATTATGATATTTTTAGTTCATTTTTCTTTCTTTTAGTTTTAATATACATCTTGTTAATTTTAATAACAATTATATTAATTGTTTAACGGTATCGTTTAAATTATTCTTGCATATGTTCGTTGTTCGCCATTTTTGTTTTAACTATGTTTAGAGAAAAAGATATCTCACCCCTATATTTCAGCGTCATTTTGCCCCGAATACCGGAAAATTTCTTTATTTATTAATTTGTTGCTGATCATATTTAGCCAAACCTCATAGAATAAAAATAGACATTATGTAACGATATATATATAGTGTATAGATAACACCAAAAGATAGAGGAAGTGAGGAGGCATGGCTTTGGAAATCTTTTTACCCAAATACGATGTTCAGCATGTTAAAAATATAGCTTTTGTTGTAAAAATCTAATGAAGAAGTTGGTGGGGACAGGATATTTTTATGGACACATAAATCGTAAAATTGCCTACCCATTTATGAAACAGCTGTAATGGAAAAAATCCAGGAAATAGACGAACGTTATAAAAAAGAAAACGTGAGTCTTTGAATTTTCAACAAAATTTTTCACTATATAAGCTCTGCACCTATTAAATAGATACATTGAGCTTAAACTGGTTTTAAAATAACAATCTAGATCCGTTAAACGAAAATGGTATACATTGAAAGTAATCATATTCCAAAAACAAACTTAATATATATATATATATATATATATATATATATATATATATATATATATATATATACTAGCATAGGTGCCCGGCGTTGTCCGGGTGTTTGGAGGTGTATGCTGAGCAAAAAAAAAAAAAAAAAAAAAGCAGTCAATTTTTTAAACTTTGATGCCAATTATGATCCCTTATCATTTATAGTTTTGGGCTCAAATCAAGTTATTAAGTTAGATGCATGTCCAAGGAACATATATAACTTCAAGTGTTTAGACCCTAAATTTTCGGAGGAGTTTGGTAGAGTTCTCAAAGGTCAACTCGTTGAACTTTAACCCCTTAACAGCCAAATTTCTGGCCCAAACCCGATCACATAGATTTTCCCAACTCTCAGTACTCTGTATATCAAATTTCGAGTCTGTAGACTAAAAATTGACAGAGTTATTGCGTAGGGAAATGTACACAGACTGACACACAGACACACAAACACGTTCACTTTTATATACACACACACACACACACATATATATATATATATATATATATATATATATATATATATATATATAGCATTTCAGCCCGGCGTTGTCCGGATATTTAGAGGTGTATGTTGTTGAGCAAAAAAAAAAAAAAAAAAAAAAGCGGTCAATTTGTTAAACTTTGAAACCTATTATGACACCTTAAAATTTATTGTTTTTGGCTCAAATCAAGTTATTAAGTTAGATCCATGGCCAAGGAACCTATATCTAAAATTTCAAGTGTTTAGACCAAAAATTGTCGGAGGAGTTAGGTAGTTTCTGGCCGAAATCCATCGATTTTCCCAAATCTCAGTACCCTGTATATCAAATTTCGAGTCTGTAGACTAAAAATTGACAGAGTTATTGCGTATGGAAATGTACACAGACACACAGACACTTTCACTTTCATAGATACATAGATATATTTCCCCTCTGGCCTTGATGGAGAGAAGACTAAAACCTGCTGCTATGGTTTAAAATGATCTGAAATTACAGCAAGGGGAGACTTGATTCCAAATATTTCTCATATGTTATATCTCCCCTCTTTTGGAAATAGGGTACGATTATGAATATCTCCAGTATCAAATAAGCCTTATACACTGTGTAATTTACTTTATATATGAAAACCAGAGAGGGCAGGGAGAGATATAACAGATGAGAAATATTTGGAATCAAGTCTCCCCTTGCTGTTATTTAAGATCATTTTTAACCATAGCTGCAAGTTCTAGTCACCCCTCCATCAAGGGCAGAGGTTTTGGAGAAATATTGTAATTCATATACAAAACTAATAAAATAAATGACTATGATTGAATTATTGGTAAAGGTGCAGTATCTTTTCACTCACAAAAATCCTTTTAATATACAAGTATTAAAGATTTCGAAGGTGCTGAAAACGAAAACAACAGTTATAATTCCAGGACACGAGTAAACTGAATTGTATGAATAAATTATAGTTTACAAAAGTGGGGGATCACTTTTCTATATTAATTTAACGCAAAATGAACACCCACTTTATAACCAGAGGCATAAAGTAGGTGGTCATTTCGCGTTAAATAAATATAGAAAAGTGATCCCCACTTGTTCAAACAAAAATGTGCGACTTTAAGGGAAAATTTTACATGGCGCACTACACAATGCAGGTCATTAGCTTTCCAACGAACATCTATTTGTTAAATTCTGATCAATAGTCGCCGAGATTTCGAACTTATAAAATTGACCCCAAAAAGTGGTCTATCTATCTATCTATCTATCTATCTATCTCTCCCCCTCTCTCTCTCTCTCTCTCTCTCTCTCTGTATATATATATATATATATATATATATATATATATATACTCGTAGCGAAATTGAATATTGAAATGCTCATATCTTTGATTCTATAGGACGAAACTACATGAAAATTTGAGGCTTTTTGAAGATTAACTATTCTATTCTAAAATTTTATGACAATTGGTAAAAAGGAACCTATATTTTAAAACCAATAAAATATGCCCAAATTTGCCTACATTTGTATACATAATACAATACCACCTTTGGTTTTGCTGCTTCTGTTGTCTCCTTTGTGGACTTGCCCGGCCACTAATATATATATAAATTTATATAGGGATGGACTGATATAGAGATCTTGATATATAGATATGGACTTATCCTGGCTCATTCATATTTATCTATCTATCGTTAGAAGCCACGATGACATTGATCTATTTCAAATAGATAGCATCCATTACAACTAGCATAATTGATAACGTGTGTTTTTATAGAGAATATGGTAATATAATTACAGCTCAAAGCTATTGATTAATGCGTGAAGGCGTCTGCCGCGATACAAAACAAACGGATTTGAACAATATGTAAAAGTTGTATTCGTAAACATATTCCCGATATAGACACCTTATTATTCAGCTACGAATGACTAGAAAATTACGAACATACACATCAAAAAATAACTTTCATTTGTCAGAATTCAATGGCTTTCATTCATTATCATCAATATATGTATATATATATATATATATATATATATATATATATATATATATATATATATATATATATGCAAGTATAAATGATGAACATGATATGTCTGTCAATTATTTAAATTTCCTGCTCCACCTGAGATCCACCACACCAATTAAAACTCAGTGTTCTGTCTGGATTCATTGTATAACGGAAAAAATTCTAATATATATATATATATATATATATATATATATATATATATATATATATATATATATATATATATATATATAAAGCTGGATGTGTGTGTGTGTGTGTCTGGTCATGAATAGGCTCCTATATGGTTGACTATTTTAAAAAACTGATTACGTATAATGATAGATGTATCGAGACACAGGAATGGGTATGTTTGATCCTGCAAAACGGTGGTTCATAAAACTTGTGGGGTCTGCGTTCGCACCTGGTCCACAAAATATGGAAATAAAAGATTAAAAATTAACAAAAAGCGTTTACAAGTGTTTTTGATATAGATGTACACAGGAATACTTTGATAAGTATGTTTTAACTTAAATATTAGATGGTATAATAAAATTGTGTGGTTTGCGTTCGCGCCTGGCCTCCATAGAATGGAAATAGGCACAGACGTTAATAAAGACTTTTCATATCTATCTGTGTAAGTATACTTTGATAAATATGTTTCAGTTTGATGAAATATGGCATAATAAAATTATGAGGTGTTCGTTCGCGTTTGACCTCCATGGAATGAAAATATGTCACAAAGTTTAACAATGTTTTTTAATATAGATCCACAGAATATATGATAAGTGTTTCAGTGTGAAAAGGTATGGTATAATAAATTATGGGGTTTATCTATTTCATTTTTATTTTCATCATATTTTGCTTTGGTTTTGATACCCCCGAATTCGAAACTATCTCTTTACAACCCTTTCCTTTTCATAACCTATCATACTTTAATAAATCAGAGTCCATTTTCTGTAGGCTGTTTTTGAACCCAGTCAACGACAGGTACTTTTGCTAGGATATATATATATATATAACCAGGTTTTGGCCGGTTTGAAACATATTGCCAGTCGAAGAGATTAGTCTCATACTATTTAAGATACACCGAATATATTTGAAAAGTTACCGCATATTTAGGGAAGCATAAAACACATCCTTCTTGGTTTATGAAAACCAAACAAGAAGTAACTTTCATAGCTTAAACGGGTAATAATCCCCATAGCTTAAATAAATAAGCTAACTTTCAGTTTTAAATGTAACTATTCTCAGCTATTAATAATTTACAATAAATAAAATTAAATAAAGATAAATTAAAAATAAATAAATTAACTTTAAATAATATTTCTAAATAGAACAATTATAACGATTTTATTATAACAAAAAAGTGTTGCATAATCATCGTACCAAAAAGGTGACATGTTATATACATATATACGTGTTGGACGGCACCAAATCAATATATGTTGTACGTATACGTGTTGGACGCCACCAAATCAATATATGTTACGTTGCCTTATTCGAACGGCACCCAAATTTACTTAACTCACATTGGGGAATGGTGTTTATATAATCGATGTATATATTTTACTATTCAAAACGTACATGTATATATATATATATATATATATATATATATATATATATATATATATATATATATATATATATATATATATATACATGTCTTTGTGACCTATTTGGGTATGTGATGTGTATATACTTGTTTGAATCGTGTTGTTAATATGTATATACATGTCACTAAATGTCTGTTGGTTCTATACTAATCGGGCCATATGTTGTCTTATCTACATACATCCGTAACAGTTTACATTTGTTTATATTTTGAACAGTTTATTTTACGGCCTGCTTAATTTCATCTAGGTGTTAATATGCCACACATGTATATACGACATCCTGGGATGCCATCTGTCCTTGGATGGAGCTGGAATCTGTTGGACGTTTCGAACGATCCAAGAGGATGATTGGTTTTCTATAAAGATTTGATTTCACTTCCCAGGGTCGTTACGCAGAAGAATGGAAAGTGAGTTTCTCTGGCCTCTGGGTTTCTCTAGTTTCCACTTTGAGACACATCACCTCCCTCTCAGGGAAATGAAGACGACATGTTAATCCATCAGCTCTGTTTGACATCTGAAATCCAACTCAACACTATGCCCACAAACAAACAAACAGACAGGAATACGACTTTATTCTAATACAAGATTTAATACAAGATTTGTCCGAACTGTTCACAGAGTTTTATAATTATTATTTTTAATATATATATATATATATATATATATATATATATATATATATATATATATATATATATATATATATATATATATCTGTGTGTATGTGAGGATACCAACTTTTAAAAAATTAAATATTTTCCAAAATTTAATATTAATATTTTTTTTTTGTATATTGTTAAGTTTGATAGTTGCAAGCATTACATTTAATATCAAGTTTAAACATATACGAAAAAATATTGACTAGAAATTTGGGAAAATATTAAATAATAAAAAAAAAACAGAATAAAATTGGCAGTCTCAACCCTGTAAATATACACTTTTCCTTGTTGATCAAAACGTACGCAAGGTGTTACTAATAAAAGAACAAAATCTTTTATCGTACGTTCGGTCTTCCTGAGTGTAATGAAGGAGATGTATGAGATAGTGCCACGTAATCTTTACACATGCACACATTACATATATACATATAAAAGAAAAATCAATCAGTAACAAAAGACAAAGAAACGCACATTTAATTGTCTAACATTTTGAATTACAGTGATAATATTTATTCTAAAATAGGACAGAAAAAATATTACGTCATAATGACACCCTATCTTTTAAAAATCCAAAAAATATATACCGTTTTGAAAGGGTCGCTGGATAAATATAGCCAACGGCTATTTTTTCGTTCGATAAAAGGGACAAAAACATCGTTTTCACATTCTTATTGTACACTGAAACAAACACGGAACGCTCTTTTTTAAAGTTTTGAAAGTTCATATATATATATATATATATATATAGGAGACAATAAGAGTGGAAAATAAAGTCACAAAAACTATATATTAGTAAATATAGAATTATTCATTTATTTAATAAGAGTATACATACATTTTGTTGGGGGGGATAAAAGGGACTCTTTATACCAAGGTATTTCGAAGTCTGATGCTTCTTATCAGAAGAGTAGAGAAGATGCTAGGTAACATAATGGGGGGTGTCTAGCGAGGGATTCATCAGGAATGAAATAAATTAATGAAATTAGTGATATTGTTGGGGTGAACCATATTGAATTCTAAGCTAAAGGAGGAGTGTACTATATAAAGTGTAATGTAAAAATGTAATGTATAGGGTTTCTGTGCTTTTTTTGTAAAATGTGTTGTTTATTATATATATATATATATATATATATATATATATATATATATATATATATATATATAGTCAGCATTTTTTAATTCAAGCAAATATTATTCAATACAACGGAGACACTTTGCTTTATGATTCTTTTTAATTTTTTTTTCCGTATAATCTTTTTTATATCAAAATCGAAAATATTAATAAAGGTTCTATAGTTGTTATTGCCACGAGCGCTTTCGATTCGTCCACGAATCATCTTCAGGTGTTGAGGAAGTAAAAGTGCAAAGGAGCGAAAATGGAAATTAAAAAGTGAAAAGTAAAATATACATTATATACGAATTATATTCTCCTACAGAGCATTGTTCCAACGTTTTTATAGTCGGTGATGAGTTGTTTCTAACCACGAGGTTTTGTGTTCTAAACCTCTTGTAGAAAATAATAAATTTAATTTTAGAGTTGCTGTCAATAGGTGTCAAATATCTACGATATTTTTAATTGCATTTTCTTCAATTCTGAAGTTAGGTGTCATTTGATTTTGGTAAAAAATATTAATGGAGTTTGCATTACGGCGCTGGCTAATATTATTATTAGGATTTTCAAAGGATTGTAGCATTCGTTTTATTTATTCATCACCAATGTAATTCGGAAAGTGATTGTTGATGAATACTTGTTTAATGTTTTTTTATTTCACTGAGTGGTGCTTTTTTGTGGATGCTATCATTTTAGCGCGATTTAATAACTTTTTAATAATGGCTATTTTGTACCTTTGTGGGTACTCCTCTGAAAGTTCAGGAGGCTGGAGTTTATGCTCGTTGGTCTTTATATACAGAGGTGTTAAAAGAATAATTATATACGTGTCAATAAGGATGTCAAGAAATGTAATTTTTAATTATTATTCAACTACTGTGAACTTAAGGATTGAGTTTTTTTTTAAAGGTACTGTAGTTGGTATAGCCATTCATTATCTTCAGGAAAATTATACAGAAAATCGAACATTAAAAAAAAAAGAATCATTAAGCAAAGTGTTTCCGTTGCATTTTATAATGTATATATATATATATATATATATATATATATTTACATTTACTCATATAAAATTAATATACGAAAGTATAGATTTATGCGTAAACTTTAAGTATTTACTTCAAAAGTGCTCAATATGTAGGTAGAGCTAGGTAGTAATTTATAAAATATATATGGCGATTAAGCTATACTGAATATTTTGCGTTTCATCCACTCTAGGATTCCTCAGGCTTATGCGCGAATTCTGTGGTTGTTTATCGTTTTTATATGGTCCTCTTCTATTGAGGATTTAGTTAGCCAATCAGCTTTCTAGTATCAACCGCGCCTCTTCCTATCAGCCAATGGGCATGCATTTTATCGAACAAAGAATCTGTTTTAAAACTAGGTTAGTGTTTTTTTGTTAGTTTATATATAAATATACATATGTGTACATACATATATGCACATATATATACATATATATATACATACATATATGTGTGATCGTTTATGTATATTCGTGTTTATTTAATTTATTTATTTGTTTATTTTCTATTGTTTTTGTTAGTTTTAAAACTATTTCGTATCCTAGAGTAAATTTTATTTTGTGAACACAGTTATTTGCTATTTCTCTTCTACAGTTTAATAGATGTTGGGGTTCTTTAAAGTAGATTATGCCTTCATGAAAAATTTGCTATCCTGTACTTTAAAGAACCCCAACATCTAGAGAGGCATACATTCTGCTTAAAGACCACAAATGGGACTTTAATAATAATCCCCAACGGGCCAAGATTCGAACTGGTCGGACTCTCGTCTGACTCTCGTACTCTCTGCTTCCCTTCTGGCTTCTCTTCCTAACTAACTAACTCTCACTTCCTATATTGAGAAATCCATGCATGTCCGGCCAACGTGAGCACAACTCACGTGCCATCAACACGCGCGACCTGCACACTTCGAAGCATTCTGATTTCCCATTTTCCTTTGTTGTTCTCACAAAGGAATTCAACCTACATATCTAACTCATTTAACCCATTTTTTATTATCCAACATTCTTTCTACAATGAATAGATTTCAGCCAAAATTATATTTATTATTTATTTTATCAGAATCAACAATTTACTGGACATTCCATTTAAAACCTATTTTTCTTTAAAACTTATCTCCAGGGTTCGATTCCCGTTTTCTCTAATTTTATTTTCATTTACTAATTCTCTTTATTTTTACTTACATGAAAAAGGGGGACAAGCATTTTTCATGTAACAGATGTAACTACAGAGCATATACAAAGAAATGACAAAAGGTCTTTATTCTAAATTTCAGAATGTTGACTATTTTACTATTTATTTCTTTAAGCATGTACAATTCTTGGCAGCATCTGTTTCGCATTATGTCAAGTTTTGAATTTATTTCGCCCTTACTCATCAGAAGAATAGAAAATCATCAACTTTAAAAGAAAATAAAGAAATATGGGCATGATTTTTGGCCATATATATATATATATATATATATATATATATATATATATATATGCGCACATATGTATATATATCCATAATCAACATTCCAAAACCAGAACATGTAGTTGATTCCTACTCATAATATTTTATTTATATTTTTGTGAAATAGTCTTACACATGTTTCGTTGAATAAGGAAATCTCATCAAACAACTCATCCGATAAAAAAATATATATCCTAAGAAAATAGATGTAAAGTTTGTTTTCTTGGGGTAGAAAAAAATATGTTAGAAAAGTGTTATGGAATCCATTTTATGCCGTCATTGTTTATTATTGAAAAATTACATAACTGTGTTTACGACGTTTTGTATTTAGGTTCAAACAGAGAATAAAAAGTAAAACAAGACTCTACGAGATAATATTGCTAAAATATTTATAATATCTTTAAGATTTGATTAGATTCACTAGTCTATCCAATGTGCTTAAAGTACAATTTACGAAACTAAAATCACTTAGAAGACAAATTAACTTTCAATAAAAACACGTACTCACTTAAATAAATATTTTTACCTTCATGAGGAGATGAAATCTCTAATATTTCTTCTCATTATGTAAGATATTTTATTGTTATCTACAAGCACAAAAGAAAAAGAAGTTATTTAATCGATGGTTCAAATTATTCACGCAACAAAATAAATCAAGTTGAATAAATAAATTTCAAGTTTTCTCAGTTAGTCGTTTACATTTAATAAATAAGCAACTGAGAAAACTTGATACTTGGAACTTGGATATATATATATATATATATATATATATATATATATATATATATACGGGCGATTTGCTAGTGTGTATATATGTATATATATATATATATACACTAGTAGATCGCTATATGATCGATATATGAATATCAATACACAAAAACTCCAAATTTATAGGAATACTAGCATGGGTGCCCGGCTTTGCCCGAGTTTTTGGAGGTGTATGCTGAGCAAAAAACAAAAAAAAAACGGTCAATATTTTTAACTTTGACCCATATTATGACACCTTAACATTTATATTCCAAAATCTCAGTACCCTGTATATCAAATTTTGAGTCTGTAGACTAAAAATTGACAGAGTTATTGCGTAGTGAAATGTATAAAGACAGACACACAGATATACACACAGACAGACACACAGACATGTTCACTTTTATAGATATACCAGCATTTCGGCCCGGCGTTACCCGGGTGGTTGAAGGTGAGTAAAAAACAAAACAAAACAAAACAAAAAAAAAGGTCAATTTTTTTAATTTGACCCCTATTATGACCCCTTAAAATGTATTGTTTTGGGCTCAAATCAAGTTATTAAGGTAGGTCTATGTCCAAGGAATCTATATCTGAAATTTCAAGTGTTTAGACCAAAAATTGTCGGAGGAGTTTGGTAGAGTTCTCAAAGGTCAAATCGTTGAACATTGACCCCTTACCAGTCAAATCTCCGGCCGAAAACCGATAACATAGATTTTTCCAAATCTCCGTAACCTGTATATCATATTTCAAGTCCGTAGACTAAAAATTCACACAGTTATTGCGTAGAGAAATGTACACAGACACACAGATACGTTCACTTTTATAGATATATAGATAGATATATAATTTATTTACACAAACATTGATGGCTACATGTGTGCATACATTTTTTTTGCTGCTCAGCATACACCTCCAACATCCGGGCAACGCCGCCACCCATGCTAGTATATATATATATATATATATATATATATATATATATATATATATATATATATAAAAGTGAAAGTGTGTGTGTGTCTGTGCACATTCCCTACGCAATAACTGTCAATTTTTAGTCTACATACTCGAAATTTGATATACAGGGTACTGAGATTTGGGGAAATCGATGTGAACGGTTTTTGGCTAGAAATTTGGCGATTAAGGGTTCAAAGTTCAACGATTTGACATTTGAGAACTCTACCAAACTCCTCCGACAATTTATGGTCTAAACACTTGAAATTTTAGATATAGGTTCCTTGGACATTGAATTTAATAACTTGATTTGAGCCCAAAAGAATACATTTTAAGGGGTCATAATAGGGGTCAAAGTTACAAAAATTGACCGTTTTTTTTTTGCTTAACATACACCTCCAAATACCCGGCCAACTCCGGGCACCCCTGCTTGTATATTTATAAAAGTGAACGTGGCTGTGTATGTGTCTGTGTACATTTCCCTACGCAATAACCCTGTTAATTTTCAGCCTACATACTCGAAATTTTATATACATAGTACGGAGATTTGGGAAAATCTTTGTGATCGGTTTTCGGCCAGAAATTTGGCTTTTAAGGAGTCAAACTTCAACGATTTGACCTTTGAGAACTCTACCAAACTTCTCCGCCAATTTTGGGTCTAGACACTTGAAATTTTAGATATATGCTTCTTTGAACATGTATCTAACATAATAACTTGATTTAGCTCAAAACAATAAATGTCAAGGTGTCATAATAGGGGTCAAAGTTTAAAAAATTGACCGTTTTTTTTAAGGCTTAACATACACCTCGAAACACCCGGGCAACGCCGGGCTGAAATGCTAGTAAATAAATAAACCGAGCAGCAGCCAATTTAGAGAAAAAAAAAAAACAGAAATTTAAGCTAAACCTAGCGTCACCCTAAGATTGCAGAATGCGTAAAATAACACACATACACACACGCATATATATATATATATATATATATATATATATATATATATATATATATATATATATATAATTATATCCTATCAGAACTGTTGAATGTAAAAGCTCGATTGGTGTTAGAATCAAACAGAAGAGTATATACATGTAAACACTGATATGGTGTATTCCAATCACTAAATTCATATATTCATATTTTTATATGACGAAATATACAAACAACAGTTGTAACTTTTAACAATTGATTTGCGCATAACTGAACAACCAAGAATTAACTCCTAATCAACAGTATGAGCGAAAAGTCTTGTAAACATGTGTTTATTCATGATTTTTTTCTGTTCTCCGCGGAACAATTGCCAAGAGTTATATTGAATTGAAAGTCGGCAAATAAAATAATGAATACAGACTTAGGCATTGGAATTAAAAATATAATTGCTTTCTTACACAGACGCATACGCATGCATGCATATATATTTTTTAATTATATATTTTGAAGAATTTTTTATGATAAATAAATAACTTGTAAATGGGATTTGAGTATGATGTATTCTTTTATAAACTTTATCCCATAATGAGATCAAATAAATGTTCAAACTTTACTCTGATGTATCAGTATTTATCAATCGTCCCTGAAATGTGCGTACATTTGGACAAACAATATATATGTATATATAATCCGATAAAAATTGAACGACTCATTCGATTTCATACTGTAAGGTTATCCATTATTCTGCCGCGCCAACCCCACAATATGGCGCGAATTATGTTTTACTGTTCCAGTAGCTTTTCATCGTGTTTTTTTTTTTTTTTTTTTTTTTTTTTACATAATTCCTCATATAAATATTATCCTTAAAAAGATTGTGGTCTAAAGTAGCATTATCTGTGTCAATATCCAATTAGCAAACATTTCTTACACTGTGCAATTCTCACCAAAAGGCGATTATAAAATATTCTTGATTTAATGAAGATCATAAAAGTAATTAATCTCTATAATAATCCGTATGAGATCCTCAAATGATCATCTAATATTCGAAATCGTTGATTTAGCCCGATCCACTGACACGGTTACGAGTGGCGAGGTAGTTTGCAGAGTCAATGAAGTAATTAGTTGGGAACCGAGAGTTTTGGATGTTTTTCTTTTTTGGATTAGTTGCGTTGGCGTTATTGTTTGTATCTTTATATTATACTCTTTGGAATTGGTAGCCTCCCAAAAATGGCAAACAGTCGACCGGTGTGCCAACCGGATGAGTATCTTCTATTGATTTCAACATTTGGAAAAGAATCAAATGATTGTTCCGGCTATAAATATGTCCATTCTCTATGCGCATAATTATCCGATATCTTGTTCTTCATATTTTAAAATCGCTTTTATCTCAATGCAAATTTTTGTTCATCGAAAAACAAGTGAAGGCATGAAATGCTTATTTTTTATTTATTTAAACTTAAAACTGATAAAATTGTAATTATGCTACACGAATATCCAACTTTTGCGAAATAATGAAACAAAGATTGCTAATCTGTAAAGTTTTGCAAATTATATAAACCGTTATCTGCTTGCCTAGATTACCTGATGTCTTTAATAGCCATTTTTATATTTTTAAACTGATCAGGCCCAACTTATCAAACAAATTGTCACTCGAGAATAAGAGTTAATGGCCAAGTACTAGGGCTGATATTTTGCCATTTTGTGAATGGATTCTGGACCATACAGTAGCTTCTGGTGTGGCTTATCGATGCTATATTAGTGGACAATTGTTACGGTTTTACCTTATCATGGGCTACAAAAAATATTTCTTCGTTTCTTTTTCTCCCTTACTTTCACTTTCTCCTCCAACCAAGTCTGTCGATCTGTTCCACAAATCTCCAGAAAGAATACAAGATTAAACCCAGAACACTAACTTCCACCGTAGACCCCCACTGTCATATCTTCTTCTTCAACATCAGGGGGTTTACATTTAGACTTTCCAGGGGTTGAAACACAATTACAGGAGACCAAATCAGACCTAATATTCCTCAGCGAAATTTGCATTGGACCGATTATTTAAAATTTAAGTGATCGGTCATCGCCCTTTGAGTACAGACAAATAAGGTTACAATACTCCAGTTTGAAATAAAATTTTCGATCGTTTGTCATGCTTCAGTTTGAAATACATTTTTCACTATCTCGCCTTTTCTCTCTATTTCTATTTTTCCCTCTCCAACGACAGGTTAAATAGCATATCTATAAATAACGCTATTTCCTTTTTAATGGGTTATTCTAATCCCGCATTTTATATTAACTTTTAGTATGATGGTTAATAAATACACTGACTCACCCATATATATATATATATATATATATATATATATATATATATATATATATATATATATATATATATATATATATATATATATATATATATATATATATATATTATGGCTATGTAAAAACTAAATTTAAACTTGTTCGAAAACATTATTTAAGATTGTGAAATTAAAAAATAAAAATGAATGTGTCAGCTGACCGATTTCGAAGCTCGCTCAACAGAGCTAAAATCGAGCTTAATTACGTTTTAAAAAGAAAAGGGGGGGGACAATGAATCGGAGATTAAAAAGTAAGGGGGGGAAGTTTTCGTTATGTTGACGACACTTTTTGTCTGTTCAACAATGAAACGGAAGCAGATAACTTTTTTGCTTCACTTAATAATATTCACCCAGTTCTAAAATTTACTATAGAAAAGGAAAGCAATTCTTCCCTTCCTTTTCTAGATGTACTGGTGTGTAAAACACCTTCCGTTTTCTTGATTTCCATCTACCGTAAACCTACATTCACTGGTCTTTACACACGTTGGGACTCTTTTTGCCCCACTAAACAAAAATATAATCTTATCAAAACTCCTATCCGTAGAGCTTGTATGATATGTTCAGAGACCAAATTAAATGATGAAGTCAAATTTATTACCAAGACTCTTTGCAATAATGGTTTTCCATTGCAAATCGTGGAATCTACTATTAAAAATAAAATCTCTAATTTCAATAAAATTAAACAGGCATCTGCCGACAAATGCCCTATCTACCTACGTCTAGCTTGGCTAGGTAATGTTAGTGAAAGATTTGCCAAGCAAATTTCTTCTGTCGTACAACAATGTTACTTTACATCAAATACCCGTGTTGTTTTTTCTTGTAAACCTATTTTGTCTTCAATTTGTAAAGACGTTCTTCTCCCCCACCATAACAATTCTATTATTTATTTATTTAAATGTAGCTGCGGTGTGCGCTACGTCTGGCGGACGTCTCAAAGATTAGATAATAGGGTAAAACAACATGTTCCATCCAAAATTCGAAATGGAAATTACCTACCTTCGAACGTTTTGAACAATACCCATGGCTCATCTATAGGAGAGCACCTTATAAATAATCGTATTTGTGCTTTGAATTTTAGTGCGGACTTTTTTCCATCCTTAGTAAGTCGCACTCTCTTTATCATCTTAAAATTCTAGAAACTATATATATTAAGACTCTGAGACCTTCTCTTTGCAAACAAAAAGAGAATCTCTTAGGGCTTAATCTAGTTTCTATTTAATCATAAATTTATCCCCCCTCTTTTTTTTCCCTTACTTTTTCATCTCCGATTCATTGTCCCTCCCTTTTCTTTTTAATACGTAATTAAGCTCGATTTTAGCTCTGTTGAGCGAGCTTCGAAACCGGTCAGCTGACACATTCATTTTTATTTTTTAATTTCATAATCTTAAATAAATAATGTTTTCGAAAAAGTTTAAATTTAGTCTTTACATAGCAATAATAAAATTTTGTACCCCGCAAAAAATATTTAAATATATATATATATATATATATATATATATATATATATATATATATATATATATACTTGTTTATTGTTATATAAACATGCTCACATCCCGCTGCTACAAATAGCCACTTGTTTCAATCAAACAACAGATATCATCAGGCAGCGACTTGACTATTCAAAAGTTCAATGAATAATCTTATTTAGTTTATTCATTGAACTTTTAAATAGTCAAGTCGCTGCCTGATGATATCTGTTGTTTGATTGAAACAAGTGGCTATTTGTAGCAGCGGGATGTGAGTATGTTTATATAACAATAAACAAGTATTATGAGCACTATCTAACAACCTCGTTGAATTCATTAGTCCATTACTTTTGAATATAAAAAACCCCGAGTATATATATATATATATATATATATATATATATATATTAATATAAACACAAGAGTAAGAGAGAGAGAGAGAGAGAGAGAGAGAGAGAGAGAGAGAGAGAGAGAGAGAGAGAGAGAGAGAGAGAGCCGAAACGGAAAGAGACGAAAGCGGGTTTGACAAAAAAGTAAGAGACATATAAAATTAGTATGAAATGTGTCACTTTGTGAGTAAATTAGTAAAATTAAAATGGAATTTGTTTTAAACATAACTCATTCCCAAAATAAGAAATATTTTAGCATGTATTTTGTGTGATTAAAATATAAGCTTTAAAGTAAAAAATATTACACACATACGCGTATACACACGCGCACACACGTACACACACACACACACACACACACACACACACACACACACACACACACACACACACACACACATATATGTATATATATATGCGGGTAGTCCTGCCATCATATTTACCATAGTTTGTTTATTTTAATGTTTATTTCTAATTTTGTTCCTAGCTAATGGATTTCGGTTTAAGATGTTTTTCATCAAAGCCCCGCGCCTAAAAAGTTTTCAGTGAATAAAAGCGGACATCTTTAAAATATACATGTCAACAATAAATGCCAGCCTCTGAGAGGGACAATAATAAACAAAACAACAAGTGAAAAAAAAAAACAAAAACAAAAACAAAAAAACAATATTCGAAAGAGAAAACAATACAATTTTCCCTTCAATATAAGTCGCTCAATACTTCGAAAAACATGGAAGACAAAGAGAAAAGAAAAGTTATTTTTTTTTAGTTCCGTGTTGGATATATTTTTTCAAACATAACATATTTTGTGGTTATTTGTTTATTATCTCGCCTTCTCTTTGGAACGTTAAATCCTTTTAAATCACCATAATCAACGTAACGTTTGATGATAGGATCATCATCATCATCGTTGTCATTGTTGTTAGCGAGTAACATTCTGCCAAAAAATGACGGAAAACTCGTCTACTTACAACAACTGTCAATAACTCGCCTTTCTCTTCTTTTGTACCTAAAAATAAACGAAACTCCCTCGAACTAAGTTTAATTCCTAGAACTACCCATTTATGGAAACGATACTGTGGGGCTGCATACCAGTTGACTACAACATGACTACAACAAAGTCGTGTTCAACTTTAGTGGATACAAATTGTTATTGAGCCGCCCTACTAAATAATCAAATTATGCTGATTTTTTTCATTGATTTATGTTCTTTCTATTTTCGTTACGCCATTTTCTAACTGAAAACATAATGTTGTCATATCAAAATACTAATTAAATGTCAGGTGAAAAAAATTGTATCCTTCATCAGAGTGCTCCTTCTATAGGGAAGCCTATGTATAAAATAATCATCACCATACACATGTTTCTTTGTGTGGCGCTGGATCTCACTGACTCAAATCCTTGTTTGAAATCTGACTAGGTTTAACTACACGGACCAGTTGTAAATTTATAAATGCTAGAATAGTTGCTAATTCTACCCTTTACGACCAAGGCCGCCAACCCCCAGTATTTCCCTATGTATCTGAAAACACGCTATGCTACATACAAATATCTGTACGTGATGTTGCTAAGCTAATAAAAAACCTTGATTCCAGTAAAGCAACTGGCCCTGACGGCTTTTCAATTATAGTGCTCAAAAAGCTGATACCAGAACTAACGCCCATACTTACAAAGTTATTTAAGTGTTGTCTTAAGGAGAAATCCTTCCCAACAAATTGGGAAATCTCATCAGTATGCCCTGCATTTAAGAATTCATGTGATCTTTCATCTCCCTCTCATTACAGGCCAATAAGTCTCCTGTGATGCATGAGTAAGTTGCTGGAATCTGTGTTAAATAGAGAAGTAGTCAACCATCTCAGCAAAAATAACCTTTTTAGTGACATGCAATATGGTTTCCGTTCTGCTAGATCTACAGCAGACGTGCTTACAGTTATATCATAGGATTAGCGAATCTCTTGACGAAGGCATCCTCTTTAGAGCAATTGCTGTTAACATATCAAAAGCCTTTGATAGTGTATGGCATAAAGTTTTACTTCACAAGATCTCCAGCTATGGTATAACTTGAAATGTCTTCTAAATTATTAAATCATTTCTCTATAATAGGTTCATAAAAGTAGTTGTTGATGGGCAGAAATCAGAAGCTCACAGTATTAATGCTGTAGTCCCTCAGGGATCCATCCTGAACCCAACTCTTTTCCTGATCTACATTAATGATCTTCCAAAGCACATCCTTACATCATTCGTAGACATTTATGCTGACGACACTATCATCTGTGGTAGCACATCAAAGACCGTAAATGACTAAGTTCTCTCTGATTCTCTGTCCTCTGATCTTGAGCATGTGGTATAATGAGGAAAGAGGTGACTGGTTACTTTTAATGCATCTAAAACCAAGTTTCTATCTTTAGATCATCAACGCTATGATGCCCATCTGGCATCAATTGAAATGAATGGCTTCTCATCTTGGGGAGGCTTAATGTTTTGACAAGCTTCTGGGCTTGACATTTACTCCCGATCCTAAATGGAACACATATATCAAATCCATTGCAAAGGTCGCACGAAAAATGGTAGGATCCTTCTACTGCTCCAGTAGATATCTTACTCCTGATGCAATTCTCTACCTATATAAAAGCCAGGTACGGCTAATGATGGAGGACAATTGCCACACCTGGGCAGGAGCTGCTAGAAGCAGCTGATCCTGCCTTGACAGAGTTCAAAATAGTCTTCGTCTCTTAGCTTCAATCTATTGTCCTCCTTCGCCAAACTTTCACGAAAAACACTCGTCTAGCCAAAACCACTATCAATACTTTCTCACACTCTTTATCTGTGCCTAAACTTAAATGTAAATTCCATGAACAAAGCTTCTTTCTTAGAACTGCACGCCTGTGGAATTCTCTTCCGTTTGCCTGCTTTCCAGCTGACTACAATCTGGTTGTCTTCAAGTCCAACGTAAACAAGTGTTTGATGAACCGTCCCTCTAAATAATCAAATTTACAACATTTCCACTACTTATGTTTACTATGTTTTAATCGCACTGACTAATGTATACATATTAACCCTTATCCTCGAGTTACCTCCGGGCCTTGATAAGTGGCGATTCCTATGTAAAAAAAAACACTAACCAAGATCGCACCACTGCATTAAGTTACCATTTCTGTGGATAAAAGGCTTCAGAACTGTAGTTTACTAAATTTCAGTTTAATAACATGTGTGAGGTAAATTATAGTTTCAAAAGATATTGTTTTGTCCATTTGCTATCATAGTAGTTGGATTGCAAAAGTTAAGATTTAGTCAATGATAATGCAATTGTGAAAAGTAGAGTTGCGCTTAAAATAAGGATAGAATCAATATATTTTCTGTTCATTTAACTTACTTATATATATATACATTAGTCATATTTGAATATTCTTTTGTGGAAACAATTAGAAATTATTTCGAACTTCTTATTGAGAAGATTAAAGTCAGTAATCATGATACTAGAGGCGCAAACGGCATCGTGGATAGGAAGAGTAAGCTTTTTTTCTAGACAATTCTATTCAGTAGAAGATTATAGCTTCAGCACCTAATGAAACTTCTAATAGTAAATACTACATGGGTTCTTTGATTTATTGTTACTAAATGACAGTTAAATAATATTATATTTAATTCGTAGAGGGGAAAAAGAAGAAAGAATAGGAAATTTCTGAAGGTTTTAAAATTTTACTATCACATAATCTAGCGTCACACGTGATTAGTAAACGGTTACGAAAAGCAGTTGCCTCTTAAACCGCATTTTTCATGGTTAAAAATGAGTTCAAGAACACACACACACACACACACACACACACACACACACACACACACACATATATTCTATCAGGGATTTAATGAAGAATCTTAATTCGCCTTACGCTCTGTGTTAGTCAAAGTGTAAATAAAACGATATTTATTTCACAAATGCCAATGTTTCTTGCTCTCACCTCATTCCAACGACATTCTCACCTCTATGTAAATTATAAATATATCTACTCTTTTTTTCAAATTTTAATTATTTTCAAGTTATAAAATGTATCATATTATAAAATATAAAATACAGTAAACCATTGTATCTCCCTTTCATGGAGCTTAACCCCTCACGTTAATGTGATACCGTCATTAATCAAAGTGAAATCTACTCATCCAAGTAACCTGGTGAATGCAATGTAAGAATATATATTATAACAGTTGTTTGTCTGAAAAAATAGAAGACGTTTGTGAGAATATAAAAAATAGTTATTAAAAATTTATTAACTGTTATTCATTATTTTACGATTTTGTACATGAAAATCAGAGGTGTATTATATTTGCCATGAGCCTGCTTAGAAAAAAATACACTGTTTTTAAGATAAAACTGAACACTATAGAATATAAATGACGTTTAATCTCATAAAACAAAATATTATATCTTATAGCTTATGAGGATTTTTTCCGCACATAAAAAAAATAATATTTTCTTTTGAAACGCTGAAGTGAAAAGAAAAATTGCTCCAAACACACACACACACACACACACACACACACACACACACACACACACACACACACGCATATATATATATATATATATATATATATATATATATATGCTAGAAATGCTGACTTACTCATTCTTTAATGGATCCCTTATGTAGTAAAAGAAATTAAATCTCACTGGAATCATCTTTTACAAGCATGTTTTTTTTTAAATGGAAAATCCGAAAGAGAATAACGGATTGACTTTTTAAAGTGATGCCAAGAAAATAATGCAAGGCCAGCACGAAATGCAATGGATCAGTGAAAAGATGAAAAAACAAACGGATTACATTTATTTTATAACTTGGTTATAGATACATGTAGATAATAGTGTTTAGCGCAGAATCTTTTACACTTCAAAGATATGCATAAATATATATACAGCTATGGTCAAAATTATGAAAAAACTTAGATAACACCTTAAACCTACGCATTTAAAGGTTAAGAATTGTACAGTGAACAGTTGAGACCAAATGTAAAATATTTAACAGTAGACTGTAGTATTTATTTGCTTTAAAGACTCAAGTGTTTTAGCTAAGTTTCATACTAAATTCATTCCAATATTCAATATGATTCATTGTCATACTAAAGGTGGTTTCTTATTTTTCAGGTAATAATGTATGCCTACGAGTGCTATTATTAATTGAAAATGTCTCCAAAGAAGCAGTTTTCAGAGATTAAAAGGGCACAAATTGTTGCTTTATCTGGTGAAAGGTATTCTCAGATGGAAATTGTTAGGAAGATGGAATGTTCAAGAAAGTGGGGTGAAACAACGGTTAAAATGTACAAGGAAACAAAGTCTTTCGAAATCAGAAAAGGTCAAGTCCGTAAAAAGTCTACAAGCGCCAGGAGAGACAGATTTTTGAAAAGAGCATACCTTGCAGATAGGAAGAATGGTTCTTTATAGCTTGCTGCTGAACATAGGGAAGATGCAAACAAAAACATATCAGCTCGAACAGTTAGAAGAAGGTAATTAGAAGCGGGATTAAAAGGAAAAAAGAAGCCATACTTGTTTTAGGCAAAAAAAAAAAAAAAAACAAAAAAAAGAAAACGACTAGAATATGCGAAAAAAAATACATGAAAATTGGACACCTGATTATTGGGCCCAAATTGTTTAGTCTGATGAAAGTAATTTGAGGTAAGTTAACAGCTTCTATTTCTTAAACTTTAAAAGAAACAATTGAAATTTTTATGTGAATACACATCCATAACAGCTATTACAAAAATGTAGCAAATTCTCATTTTGTTTTTATCAAATTTTTTGGCACTCTTGGAGCGGTTTATGTTTGTCATAGCGAAAGAGTGGAATTTCTTCCTGATTGTGTGTTTCAAACTGTCAATTTTTTTAAATTCCATTTTCACCACAAACAAAGCACAGTGCCACTTTTGTGTAGGGGCTGCTGTCGGCGACCTAAGTTGCAGAGATACTATGTAAGGAGTTTAGCAGCAAGATGTCTGTTCCCATTACACTTGCACTTCTGCATGTCAGTACAGTTAGGAAAACAGAAACACGGAAAGGAGTTCCAGAGTCTAGCAGTTCTAGGGAAGAAACTAATAGAGTAGAAGGCTTTCTTACATCTGGGGATTTCTACTGTGTATGGGTGAGATTTTTCTTATTGTCGGGTTTGTCGGGGTATTTACGTGGAGGGGGTACAAGAGCTTGTAGTTCGTCAGAGCATCCACATTTAAAATACTTATAGAACAGACAGAGGAATGCAACATTGTTATTTATTAGTAGAATGTATCTTTATACATAAAATTACCGGGGTTTACATACATTAAAATACAATTTTTCATGTCTACGAATATTTGTTTCATCCCTATCTTGACAGACGTGTTTTAAATATTCTCTCCAGTGCTTTTTCTTTTAATGATTTGGAATTCATTCCATTGGCGATTTTTTCCAAGGAACTCTGCCTTTTGGATCATTTTGGACCATTTGGAACTTACCCATTGGATTGGAAATTTTTAATTCGACTGTTTTGGATTTTACCATTCTTGGATTTGTTACCCTTCACCGGACTATCCATTCATGTGAAATCTTTTTATCATTTTTCTTTTACCTCCTATTCCCCTTACCTCACCTTTCTTTTTACCAAGTAAGATCTGTGACTTACTTGTAGTTTCATTAAATACTTTTACATGCAAAATCCGATCCCGCATTTTGCTAATTCCTGCCCTCTGATGAGAAGGAGAGTATTTCTTCGAAACTCCGCGGATTAAGGACTATCCACTTATTTTGTGCTTCCTTTTTAAAATTAGATATGTTTTTAACTCTTTTTCAAGATGTCTTTTAACATGTTTTATTAATCATTTGTTCATATATATATATATATATATATATATATATATATATATATATATATATATATATATATATATATATATATATATCCAGCATAATCACGTTGACACACCGATTCCTGTTAGATTTCTGAAGTTTAAAACGCTGAACCTAGCTAGTATCAGATAGGTGATCATCTGGGCATTCGCATAGGCACTGTGTGTGCTTTCCGCTTATCACGGCATTGTTTCCCTTGTCTTGAACATCCACTTGCCACTGGTATTTAACAACATCGACTTAAGAGCTGTATGGTTGGAGATTGCACAACTCTTGGCAAAAAAATCCATATACAGGCACTTTTATAGTGGGTATGTATAGTCTGCCAGGACTGAGGGAAGCTATCAGGTTATAATAATTACAATTTAAAATTTATATTTTGTTATGATCATACTGCGAAAAATTCAACACCAATTATATTTGTCCTTGCATCGATTTCAAATCCAAACAAAGGGGGACATATAATTGGTTTACAATTTCTACCCCTTTCGTCCCTTTGCTTTTCGCAGCGATCTTTTTAAATTAGTCTAGTCATTTTATTTATTTTTTTTCAGTTTACCTTAGAACATTTCGATAGTTAATTTAATTTCATCTTTATTCTACTTGTATTTATTCGTATGTTAACACTTCGTTTTTAATTATTATCCGCACAGTACATATAATTCTCACTTGTATTCAGTTATTTTATTCTTTAATTGACTTCGTCATTCAGCTTTACGTATTAAATGTAAACCTTTCATTTATTTGTTCATCTGATAATTTTATTCTTTTCTCATTCGTTTGCTTTAGTCTCAAATTTGTATCATTTCTACATTTTTCGTCCCATTACTTTTCGCATCGATTTTGTTTAAATACTTTTAGATGTTTTTGTATTTTACTCTAGAATATTTTGACAGTTAATTTAATTTTTAATTTTTATTCTATTTGTATTTACTCGCATTTTTACACTTCGCTTTTTACCCTTAATCGCACAGTATATATATATTTCTCAGTTGTAAATAGTTATTCTATTTTTCAGTTGACTTTAATTATGTATAAAATTATAATTCATGCGGTAAATTTTCAAGGTTTAGCTTTAAGATAGTTTTTTTTAAACAAAGAATGATTTGCATATGTTTTTCTGTGCGTGTGTGGTAGGTCGTATGCATGTATATATCCACCTTTATTATTATTGGGATGGATTGAATTTATTTGTAATTAATTCTTCTTCTTATGTGGTCTTAAGGTTTTTATTTCGTTTTTTTTTTATTGCTATTATATTATTCGTATGCTAAAACACGTGCCATCAGAATTCAGCCAATCCGAGAAGCCAGGAATATTTTGTGTGGAGTACAGCCGCAATTTAAACAGTGTCTGAAAGCGCACTTATGGAGAGTGGACTAGAGACCGATCACCTCTGGTCGGGTCTGCGCGGGGAGGAGTGTTTGATATTGAAAGACCCGAAACATTCCCATGATCCGCGCCGAAACATCACTGACGACACTCTCCAGCTTTCCATTATGGAACGTATAATTGAACATTGAAATTGAACTATATATATATATATATATATATATATATATATATATATATATATATATATATATATATATATATATATATAAAGCATGAACCTATCCGACACCAGCGCAAAAGCCCAGAATTTAACAGCTAATTATTCTTGCTCACCCCCGCGGTCAATTTTGAAATATTATTGTAGACAACACAACAGTATTTGAATACGAAAATACCAAACTCAGACTACAGATATAAAAACCCTCATTATAAAAACTCAAAAACTAGTTGTTTCTAAAATTAATTTTGATAACAATGGAAATTTTTTAAAAATACTTTTCATACTAATACTATATTAATACTACAACCACCCACACAGTTCCCGCCAAAACCATCACGAAAAATACATATTCTTTACTCGATACTCTGAAGAGTTCTCTTGTAAGTACCGAATGTACCAGGGTGCACAATGATCACGGCAAATTTATATGCCAGTTGCAGCCTGAAAGTCGAAGTAGTTATCAGGCATATAAAAAGAATTAAGTGTAAGATTTAACGAAATATTCATTCAGGAGAAAAATCTGCCCTCATACATGCACAGAGACAAACGCAAATGTACCCCCCCCCCAAAGAATAACCGAAAAAGCTTCTTTGGAAACAAACGCAAACGCACCTCCCCCAAAAAGATAACCGAAAAAACTTCTTTGGAAATCTAATGCTTTTGCTTAAAATAATTTGATACAGTTGTATACTACCACTGCTACAAAACTTAATTTATGTATTGAGCACTGTTCAATTAAATACAAAAAGCTATATATGCAATATATTATCTCCTATATAATAAAAGGGTTCCAGAAATTCCCCTCTCAATCAAAATACCGTTGATTTGCAACCACAGATGCCACATAAAAATTCAATAATCTAGGCTATTAGCCATTATCTTAAGTAACTTTCGACCACCATTTTAACCACATTATGTCGTTATAATAAAATGATACATTGCATCCTAGAAGCAACACCATCATAATCGCAACACCATTAGAGGAAGGAATTCCTATTCCCTCTAAAGACTAAGTCTTCTCACAACAACACCGGAAAGAAGTCCACACTTTCCACTTATTTTAGGCTTAGACAGCCATTAATTGACTCTCACAAACAAACATATATCATTAACTTCCCATATTAGAATCTTCAAATAATAAAGGCTCCCTTGGACAAATCCGGTTCCTATGATTAGTTGACTGGTAATTCTACAATCCCAGAATCACCCCATTATAAACGAACACTTCAAAACATTATGGCGTCGATTTTTCCAAACCTTAACTGGTTGTATTTCTATTTTTATACTGCCAACTTTTTTCCCCTGTTTATTTTTTGTTTTAGCGTCGATTATCTGCATAAACTTCATTGGTTTTATTTCTTTCGTTCCATTTTCTGTTTTTTTTTTCATTTAATTTATAATTTATAAGTTTTTTCATTTAATTTATAATTTATAAGTTATATTTATTTCTATTTATAGGGAACGGGTTTCTTCTGTATTTTTTTTATATAAAGAAACACTTCAAAACAATACATTATAGCGTCGATTATATTCATGTACTTTACTGGTCTTATTTCTTTCTTTGGGAAGATTTAGGAAATTGCTCCCCTTGCAAATTCCACAATTTACATTTTTTCACGTTATTCTCATCGATTACAAACTTCACTTTCATATTTAAGAAACATTTTGAAAAATAATTATGACTTTTATCGTCGGGAATCAGTTTTCTATTATAAAGTTCTACTAAATTTAACAGATACTTTGTGACCATCGATGAGAAAAATATTGTCGTACTATTTTTCTCGTTGATGGTCACAAAGTACGTGTTCAATTTAATAGAACGTTATAATAGAAAACTGATCCCCGACGATAAAAGTCATAAAGAATATTTTTTTAATATTATTTTTTTTAAATCTGAAAGTTAAGTTTGTAATCGATGAGATTCACGTGAAAAAAAGAAAAAAAGTGTACATTGTTGAATTCAGAGAGGGTGGGTAATTTCCTAAACATCCACCGACACCTGGCAACCTTAAATTTATCCTAAAGTTTTATCAATACTGGCAACTTAGTTTGAACAATTCAGCATGTTAACATACATGCATAAGTAAACACACTCAATACATGACGTCTTGAATGTCTTGATAATCGCTCTAAATTAAAACATTAAATACTGGAACCCTAACAATTTTGCAAGCTGTGCTCAAAGAAAGTTTGAGAAATTATTGGCATTTTAACATACATTGCAAACTCTTAACTTGCACACACGAAACTAACATAAAATATAATCAAACGCATATTGCTCGTTCCTTGCTCGGAAGGAACAGTCTCAAAAGTAAATATAGCCTTGGTTTGGAAATGTAAATGCACACAGAATACCGAGATGCCACTACTCATAAAAAATTGATTCAGTATACCAAGAAGAAAAGCACTGGCCGACTGAAAAGATTCTGTCAGCGGTAGAAGGTAATTATCTACCCCTGTTTCCACTCAATCTAAAGAGTTATTCAATACTTTTTTATAATTAGCCAGTATCTGCAAGGCACCGCCCTAAACCAACACTAATCGCCTGTAACTAACAGTACTAACAATCACAGACAGTTGCTTCCACTAGCTGCCACTTAAAAATGCACGACAGTGGAAGCAGATTATTTTATTTGAGCAACGGCCGCCAGTGTCCGCTAATATCCAGTGACGGAAGGTTGCAGAATTTCCACAAGCTACCGAGTCAAAGAATGTTGTGCCGAACCAACCATTGATAAAATAGGTCTCAGTGGAACACCTTGCTTGTGTATTTTGGGGAGACCATACATTCTAGGACGTTGTGAATCAGAGGGTCTAATCCTGTTATAGACGTCCTTGCAAAAAACTTTTTTTTAAATAATGCAAGTAGACGTCTTTGCATTTTTGCCTCGTTCTTGCAAGTATTATCCGTCAACTCGACAGGACCGAGTTTACGGAATTTCGAAACATCATTGAGAATAACTGCCATTTTCTCAACGTAGCCCGATTTGTCCAAAATAACCACTCCTGCACCTTTGTCTATGTTTGCGCATATAAATATCAGTATTGGACTTTAACGCTTTCATAATTTTAAATTGCGTTATGTTCTAGACAAAGTCGCTATAATCAACTGGTGTGTTACTGTATCGGTGAGCTAAAGCAACTAAACTAGATTTCATCCCAGAAATTCTTTCCGGAGAAATAGGGACATTATGTCTCAGTTGAGAGAACAAAACTTCAAAGGCAGAAAGTGTTCGCTCTTTATTTATACTAGTTGGGGGAATACAAAAATCCAATCCCTTAGACAGAACTCTATTTTCAATTTCTGTATATATATATGACACATTTTTGTGTTTGTGTGTGTGTGTGTGTGTGTGTGTGTGTGTGTGAGTGAGTGTGTGTGTGTGTGTGTGTGTGTGTGTGTGTGTGTGTGTGTTGCGTGCGTGCAAGTTCATTAGCTATAGCCTCCGAAACGTCCGGGCCGATTTTTTTTTTTAATTTTACACAAATGTACTTTATGTGCATGTGAGTATTCTTATATAGTTTTGTATCTGAAAACCGATAATAAGAAAAAAAATCACGTTAAAGAAGGACCAGTCCCAATTCTGACCAAAGTTAAAGCTTATACAGCATGACATCACATGTGAATTTGAAAGATTTTATCACCGCGCAAGAATAGCAGAATGGTCCAGCGTAAAAAATCCACAGTAGTTTCTTTGATAAAACAGAGGCGCGTTCGAAATGAATGATTCTGTTAGGTGCACAACTGATCCATGATATTTAACTTTTGCATTTTAAACTTTAATTCAAGCCATTATATGAAAATAATTTTATAAAATCAACAGTAGGTTCTTTATTTTGCAATGTAGACTACAATGCATTATGAACTAAGTTACTGTAGAGAGGCATAAAAGTGTCTACTCGGTGCACTGCAGTGAATCTCCGACTAGAGTAAGCAATTAATCATTTTGATTGAAAAGTAAGCGATTTCAACAATTTCGATGACAATAAAAGTGTTAGATTGTGAAACATTCGTTGATTCTCATTCGATCTCCGGTAACGTCGAATCTCCTGGTTTATATATATATATATATATATATATATATATATATATATATATATATATATATATATATATATATATATATATATATATATATACTGTGTAAGCAAAAACAAGACTTAGTTTTGAAAGCTGAAAACAACGCATTTATTTGCTTATATCAGATATATTTCAATGCTAAACATCCTTATCAATGAAGAGTCTGTTTTTTTTTCTTTTTTTTCTTTTTTTGACCGCATGGCGGAATTCTGCGTGTATCTATATATTTCCTTGACCTGTAGACGTGATTTCACCCTAACGGGGAATTACAGAAACATGTATGCACATATGTAGCCGTTTGTTTATATAAACGAATTTAATATATATATTTGACAGAATAACATTTGATTTTTTTCTTACATTTTAAAAATCGATTCATACCAACGAGCTTGATTTTAAAGTTTACACCCTCCTTCATTCATATACAGGATGACAGCAAGAATTGACAACTGAGAGCTATCTGGGTTTTGGAAGAGAATAACTTGTATCATGACGATTTGTGTTGGCCATCCAACAGCGTTTCAGGTTGAATTTTAATGTCTACATGGAGTTGCTAACCAATATTGTTAAGCGCTGAATAACAAGGGTAGCGAATAATAGGCCGTATGTATAGAAGCAGGATCCCCTCTCCCTGCCACATTTTGAGGAAAAGTCCAAAATGGTCGTCCCTTCCAAATGTTTACGATTGCGCAAATCCCTATATGGGGCTTCCAAACTCTCCTTATTTTAACCCGATAGATTATTATATATGCTGTCAAGAAATATACCAATCGCTGTGCCAGTACTACAAGAGACCAGTTAATCAACAGAATTTAAATGGTTTTAAGGGTATTTCGAAGAAAAGTGTAAAATCAGCTTACTCGTGACTTCAGACCCGGATTGAGGCTGCAATGCACGCTAATGTCGGATATTTTGAGTAAAACTCTTCAACAATTTTCTAATTTCCTTGCCAATTGAATTTGAAATCAATTAAATTTTATTGATACCAAGTGATTTTTAAAAACATTTTTCTTATAAAATATTCAACAATTTATCCCGAACACCCTGGATATATATAATGAATGTATTTCGCGTATTGTGACTATCTAAGGGTAAGTGTAATGTGTTTAGGGTACCCTGAGGCAATTCTATACTATTGTCTTGTTGAATTCTGATTTTTGAGTAAGGCGCATTAACACTTATAGATAAAAATATTACGGCCAGTTCAGTTATTATACAACAGACCAAGAACAAATAGAATTAAACAGAAGGAAGAAAAGTTGACATTAAAAAAATCATTGAGTACATTTTAAAATGGGGTGATTCCATACCTTCTGTTTAATAATTATATAGTGTAGGAAACACTAATAAATTAAGATAAAAATACGGCCATCCAGTAAAACTGAGCATTTATTTAACAACACCGAATAAGCATGACTGGAAAAATAAAGGCACAGAGAGACTGTCAATTGTCTCTGAAAAAACACAGAACAAAACAAAACAAAAATAACAAATAAAAAACGAATTGCACAAGCCTTAGTTCATAGCAGAAGAGAAATATTCTGGCTTTGGAAGAAGCACATTCAGAATCGCCATTACTGTCTGAGTAATCGTTGTGTATTTGTAGCTCTGTGGTGTCAGAGTTTGGCTGTCCAGCACATACTGTCTTCTCGTACCAGTATTCTCAGTCTTCCCTACTATTCTTCAATCTCAACTCTCTGTTCTCCTTTTTTAGCTGCTTCCTCGTCTTTTCGAAATCGCTGCAGGCATTAGCCAGCATGGGTTTAAACTTTCACATGAATAACTTCTTTATAGTCTTCTTTATTGGACTTGAAGTCATTGTAGACGTTTGAAGAAGCGAGGGTGGTGGGTCACCTGTTGATGTGGAAGCCGCAGGGGCTGATGGGGGAAGGAACATCTGCACTTGATGTTGTAGGCGCAAACAGCACATGTGCACTTAATGTCAGGTAGTGTGATGTTAGTTGGGATGCACATCGATCAAACAGTTCCGTAGAGACTTACACAGAAGGTGGTATCTGTATGGGATTCTATGACATTACCCTAAACCTTTGTAACTCTGCCATGATGTTGTATGTTGGGAAGAAGTTTGACTGCCATAAGGATTTGAGGAGATTTGGAAAATGTTCTTTATTGCGAGGCACGCCCAGATTTTATCGAGCAAACCGAACAATGAGAAAATCACTAGTAGGAAATGGCAAGAAAGGCTAAAATATGTAGAAAGAAAGGTATGGACTTTCCCCAAGCAGACGTTCATCTGACAAAGCATAAATTCGATATCAAGGCACTCCTACACCGTTTTTAGGTTTCTTCCAAGGTTTTATACATAATTCATAGCCGTTTTGGGGTCCATAGAAAATAACTCACCCATATACAGGGGGACATAGGGCTTTATATATATATATATATATATATATATATATATATATATATATATATGTGTGTGTATGTGTGTGTGTGTGTGTGTGTGTGTGTGTACCATTTTATCCTGAGAATAATTCTCACCCATTCATCAATGTTTGAGTAGTGATTAATACTTTTGATCCCCGCAAAAGAAGTTAAAAATCAACAAAAATATAAGCTAACAAAAATAAAAGTAATTTCTAGAGCAGATTAATTAGTACCGTTCCTAGCATAGAATTCATCTGTCTACCTATCATACATCGGCAGATCGATATTAATACAGGTTCCATATTTATACACTGTCCGAATCTCGAAAGGGAGGCGATGCAAGGGGAAAAAAAGATATGTCTTTGCAATGGTGACAGATTGGACAAGGGACAATTGCCGCTTGTGTTGAATATCTATCCAATATGGCGACTCAGACGATAATATAACAAACGCCATTTTGGCCCACATTGATTGACGATTTATACATTCACTTATTTTTCGTTTTGCTGTCTGATGCCCATGTTTTTCTCTTTCTCCACTCCCTTCAGACCGAGTTTACTTCCGGTCATTATTTACGCATAAAGACCACCTGCCTCTTATTTCTCACCCTGACCACTAAGCAACATAACGAAACTGAAAGTCGTTCTTATATGTTTACTCAATCGCCTCTTTCTGGAGCAGACCTTTTTTATGGACGTCAACTTATTGAAAGGCCTAACACATCAATTGTTTCCCTCTGCATCATTTTTGAAAGGAAATTCAGTGTTTTCTTTCATCGATCATTAAGTAACATGAAAGTCTCTTTGCTCAAAACATAACATTGTAATGCTTCTTAATCTTGATTTGTTCGTGCCAAACATACGAGACGCTCAAAACTTGTATAAAGGAACGTGATTAACAGTGCAAACGACTCTTAAAATACCAGCGACGTTTGGATCAAATATCCACTTGATTAAAATAAGGATATTTGCAAAGGAAAATTTATCTATATGCTATTAAAAATTTACGATGTTACACATTACTAAGGCTGTAGTTATTACGATTTTAATATTAATGTTGGCATGGTTAATCAGAACGAGAACATGAAAAAATCGGAACATTTTAGGATACCGAAATCGGTATCTGAATCCGGAAAATGTTTAGCTTAATTTCTGATTCTCCAAAAGTATTCATTTTTTTTCTTAAACAAAATTCTCTGGATATAAAGCGATATAAAGAAGGTAAAGATGAATCTTGACATACTCAATTCCTGTATAACCACCGATCAAGGAGCAGATATTTTCTCGTCTGCAAAAATTTAAGTAATAATCGCCGAGTTTTATTACACATATTTTATTGATAAGCGCATGTGCCTTGGGAGTTTATATTCTGGGAAGGGTTGCGCAATTTCTATCAGTACTTCTCTTATCTCAGTATAACTTTGTTTTAGTGGCAAGGAGATATTTACTATTACAGCAATCACTGCTAGGATAAACGGGGAAACACTCTTGATATTTTAGAGTTTTCTTTTCTACTAAAGTAGTTGTCTTATTAAAGTCGGCTGATGGTCTACTTGTGTTGCATGATGGTAGCTATGCATATCCGCTTTGCTTAGCGCCTCTCACCCTAAACTAAAACTACAAAATAAAATGAAATGACAGCCCAATCAAAAACAAAAAACAAAAAAACAAAAAACAACAACAACAAAAAAAAAACCCCGATCAAACTAGACACACAAACGACTCAAACAACGATTCACATCATCATTTGAGGCTTACATTTACGAATATTTGTGGACTTAGAATTTAAATGATGTCGAAGTATTTATCCTAGCAAACTCCCCGGATATCTTAGCACTTAGTGAAACTCACTTGCACTCTTTCATCCCCTCTAACATCTTTAACATGTCTGGTTATCTTCCACTTAGCCGTAAAAACACTGACAGACACATGCATGGAGTCTATACTCGTAACACCCTCCCCATAACTAGGGAATCTAAACTAGAATCAGATGACCAGGCCTTCATGTGCTTTAAACTAACTTTACAACATAGCGTTAGCTACCTATATTTTCATTATTGCTCTCCCTCGACCCAGGACCGTATTCTAATCAATCATGTCTCTGACAGCGTAGGTGTAGCACTCTCCCTTGACACTAGCGCACAAATACATGTATTTGGTGACTTTAACGCCCATCACAATAGTTGGCTTGGCTTCATCCCGGTTGTACTATTAAAAAAATAAATGCTTCGCTGAGGTTGCATCAGTTCTAGTCAAACTCTTCAACAAATGCTATAACGAATCATGCTTTCCTGACTGCTGGAAAACTGCTTCTGTGGTACCAGTTTACAAAATCTCTGGCGAAAGAAATGACCCATTAAAAAGCGCAAAGCACAAGAAACCATTGAAAAATAAAAGTAATATAAGTAATATATACAGGGTGACCCCCCCCCAAAAAACGGACCCAAACTCTAATTAGGCTCTGTTTCTTAGCGTTTTGTCCGAATGAAATGAAACTTTGGTCGTAACTAGTTTATTATATTCAAAACATCACATCAAAATACTAGGGTCTTTGGCCTTTTTTCATCCGTTGACTGTAAAATGCTCAGAAAAACAATTGAATGCTCTCTGTTTTTTTTTTGGTTACCCTATATATGCATATATATATATATATATATATATATATATATATATATATATATATATATATATATATATATATATATATATATAGAGAGAGAGAGAGAGTTTTGATGTTTTTACAAAGCGATTCTTAACGTGAATATGCAGGGTGACCAAAAAAAAACGGGCCCGAACTCTAATTAAGCCCCGTTTCGTAGTGTTTTGTCCGAATGAAATAAAACTGTGGTTATAACTAGTTTATTATATTCAAAACATCACATCAAAACACTAGGGTCTTTGGCCTTTTTTAATCCGTTGACTGTAAAATGCTCAGAAAAACAATTGAATGTCCTCTGTTTTTTTTGGGTCACCCTGTATTAGGCATCCTTACTACCTCTAATCGGCTTGTGATTATTTTATGCTAGAATCCATCCCCTTGCATCCTTTGCTGCTCAAATGTAATGTAATTATCCAAGGATTAATGGCTATGATTCAATCAGCGCTGCCTTGAACTATTTGGTCCTCCACAGACTGATCAAGGCCTCTGATAACCTGTTCCACGATGCACAACCGAAACCTAAAACGGCGCTTTCCGACGATTCAACCGAGATCCTCTCTAATAACGGTGTGGCGATTGTAAAGAAAAGGTCACGAGGCTGATTATAGTTTCTGCGCATGTTGTTAAAGGTGAAGTTTCAATATATATTGCTCTGTAAGAAAAATATAATTTAGCGCGAGGAGAGATATAAAATGTATTCTCTGTCTAGAACTTGCATTATCTATTATGAAGATTGCAATTAAGCAATTTCTCATTATTTACTTTAGCAAAGTGCTCATGCTTAAAATACCGCAAGATATTTGCAATTTGGTTCCTTAAATCATTTTAGCCACTTTTACGTGTATACCTTCTAGTTTTTATAACTATGTTCTAATTTTTAGCTATTGATGCTCCATATTAATGAGTACTGTATTCTATACTCGGGGAACGCCTGCGCCAACATTGGTCGAGATAATTTAAGAACCAAAGAAATTTTTGCTTTCAAACTGTTCTTCTATCTCACTCAAATTCAATTTGCGATCAGCCCAAACTAGTTCGTGGACATTTTATATATTTTTCTCAAGAAAACTATCGAATTTGAGCGACCTGCGTCTGTACGACCCCATTTAAAGTCAACTGATAATTTTAACCATTTTTCCAGAATGGAAAATCTGAATAACAGTTATCATGGCATTGCTTCGCTTTGCTTGAAGTGTACTTTTCTCATCGGAAAGCAGTACTTTATCAATACTCTAAATCCAGTTATTCCCATTTTTTGTAAACGTTCAACAATAGCGTTACTTTAAATAATTGTAATTTCTAAACTAATAATCCGAGTATGCTTAAATTTTCACACATATCATTTAAAGGTTAATACGTTGTAAAACTTAATCTAGATTTTTAAAATCATTAATGTCATCTGTATGTCAAATTATCCAACCGATTATTTTATTTCTCTTTATGACGATTAGCAAAATATGATTTTAAGATTTGGATTTTCTATTAAAATTTCCACCCAAGTGATAGTCGTTAGTTATTTTTCTTCATTGTTTAATGCGTATTTATTTTATATAAATTTAAGTAATATTCTCTAATATTTGCTTAATTGGTATAGTTCTGTAAACACAAAATACATATAAAATGTTTCATATACGCTCCAATTAGTTTATCGGTAAGTGTCTTAAAAATTGTTTTGTTTAAGTTCATCGATTTTTATATTTTATCCGCTCATCCGTTTTTTCTTTGCCTATTGGTCTCAGCATAGGTGTAGCAGTAATGAAACCCTTCACCCCTTCGACAATAAGTACTCATCTGTCGACCGTTTCAGTTTAAGTGTAAAATGAAGTTGAAAATCTATATTTCATCTCCCTTTTATTCTGTTGACTTTCGTTGAACGTTTTCGTTGTTTTTATCGCTAAACATGATACGAAAATAACCGTTTGCAAGAATCTGAGAAAGTTTAGCTTTTCTTTTAAATTGATCAGCGTTCGTGCAAGCATCAATAAAAACGAGAAGGAAAATAAAATATAATTGAAATAAAACACAAATGAATCAATTATTTCCTTTGGCCGTTTCTCCCGATTTTTAACAATATTAGATATTCTGAGGGCACTTCCATTTTTTTTCTACGCGTATAGCGATGAAATTTCTATTTCAAACTGAAGTGTTACAAGCCGAAAAAATTATATTTCAAAGTTAAGCCTGATAGACAAACGGACATACGAAATATCTAGTACATACGGCTGAACACATCTAAGATTTGATTTTAAGCATGAGCCTTACATGTAACAAACTGGAGAAAATTATATTTAAACATTAAAACGTGACTGATAGACCGACGGGCATTTGCTTGGATAGATCTAGATCAAGATACACTTATTCGATTTGCATGGTAAGCAATGATGATTTAAATTGGAACATGACAGATCTGCGTACTAAAAGATCAGCCCTCTCATGTCTAAATAACTTTAGATTAGTGGAAGAAATGATTTTTACAAAAGGAAAAACACAGTCAATAATAATTGGCACCATTATTTACTTATCATCAACAATATTTCTTCTCAGAAGTCATTGAAAAATACATGAACGGTTATTATAAAGATGCGACTATTAACTATGAGCGTTTCAAAATTAAGCGTGACAGACACACGAAAATGTTATTTAAATATTTTAAGTGTTACAAACTAAACTCCATTTCAGACTTAATCATGACAGACCGACAGAAAATGACACTTAAAACATAAGCGTGACAGACAATCATTACAGACAAGCTAACTAAATAACACTTCAGACAATTGCCAGAAACCAAAATAAATGACATTTCAGACTTAAGCGTAATAGATCAAATAAATTACATTTCACACAATCATCACAGGCTGATACAAAGGAATTTCAAACTTGAGCGTGACAGACCAACTAAATGATATTTCAGACGACCATAACAGACTGACGTTATATAAAAACTAAATGGCGTTTTACATCATCATCACAGATCAATGCAAATCACATTTCAAACCTAAGCGTTTCAGACCAACTAACTGACTTCAGACATAATCATAACACACAGACGTAAATGATATTTGAAATTTAAACGTGACCAACCAACGGATATGCCATTTCAAAATTGAATGTGAAACATATACCGACAGACTGAACCCCTGAGCGAGTTTAAAATAAGATGCGTTCATGCAATATTCTCTTTTAGTGAAAAAATTGCTATTTCAAACTAAATTGTGACAGACATACTCACGAGCCGATTGAAGGACGGGTGGAGTTTTTCATAGAGATGTTTGACGCATCTAATATCAGCTATGTCTATTCAATATATATCTTTAGCTTTTACAATCATATTTCAAACTGAATCACTTCAGATGAACCTAACGAGAGACAGACCTTCTAATATAAATGTGAGGACGCATCTATAAGAAATAAATACAAAGAAAAAAAAAAGACAGACAAGCATTTGCAAAAAAAGATTAAAATACAAAATAAAAGATGGTGGCGAAATTTGACTTCCAAATTTAGAAAGTGTCAGTAAGTTTTCAAATTAATGATTTACCTCTTTTTATCGATTGAATTTCTCGCATGTTAATTGGCGCCAATTTTATGGCTGATGACTTGAAAGTCACATTGGTTAATAAGTTATTTTTCGTCTTGACTTTTACAAAGTGAAATCCTCAATTCATTATTTTGACCGTTTCTTATATGTTGTCTAAAATGATTCTGAAAACAAAAATAATTTGTATGGCAGCTCATTGGCCCACTAAGAAATCACTGTTGTTTTTATATCTCAACTAGCATTTCAGCCCGGCGTTGCCCGGGTGTTTGGATGTGTCTGTTGAGCAAAAAAAAAAAAAAGTGGTAGTAGGAAGGCAGGCTTGAACCAGTACAACGAAGGAGGAAAAGAACGGGAAAAAACCTGACATCTTTACTTTTACGACTACCGCCAAACCGGAAGTGACTTATGTTTAAATTAAGGCAAGACAATCGAAAGGAGAGGATGACTTTCAAACAAAAGCGACCCCTCTCTAGAAAAATGGCAAGTTGAAGGGGAAGATATTAATGTTTTTAGATATTTTTTCGATATTTATCATCTGAAAGGTCGATCTTCAAAACGATTTTGATCTTGGTAAAATCCGTCGCCTCTGTCGAAAGTTTTAGGCAGACATGCAAACAGACATACATACATTTATATATTAGTAACTAAAAATTTTCGACTCAAACCGATTAAAAAGCTTGCCCTATATTTGAATACCCTTTATGTAAAATTTCAAATGTTTAGACCAGAAATTATCCGAGTAAATTTGGTAGATACCGCAGAGATCAATTTTTTTTAACTTTGCCCCCTATTATTACCCCTTAACATTTATTGTTTTGGGCTCAAATCAAGTTATTTAGTTAGATCCATATCCAAGGAACATATATCTAAAATTTCAAGTGTTTAGACCGAAAATTGTCGGAGGAGTTTGGTAGAGTTTTCAAAGGGCAAATCGTTGAACTTTGACCCCTTAATAGTCAATTTTCTGACCGAAAACGGATTACAAAGATTTTCCCAAGTTTCAGTACCCTGTATATCAAATTTTGAGTCTGTAGACTTAAAATTGACAGAGTTATTGCGTATGGGAAATGTACACAGACGCAGAGACACACAGACACGTTCACTTTTATAGATGTATAGATTTACTAGCAAATGTATACTTCCTCCGGTCCCGTTTTTTTTTGCTAGGCATGGAGGATTATACAGATGTAAAAGAAATGCATCTAATACGTAAGTAAAGGAAAATAAATTGTTTGGAACTATTAAAATAATTTTGAATGCTATGGATAATGTTTACCCAACCATTTATTTATTTATTTTTTTATTACCGTTTATGTTTAAATTCATGTTTAGAAAACATAGAGTAAATCATAAATCTTAATCACACTAAAAATAACATTTTGTTAAGGTAATGATTTAAACTATATTTAAAAGAACAGTCAAATAGGTGAGTTTGTACAACCTCAAACTGAAATTCTCAAGGTTTCAGTTTCGATTACATTCGCTCTATTCATTAAGAAGTTATTTAATTATTAATGTAATATTTTTTCTAAGTGGTTAAGGCCTCTGATATTTCGAAATGAGAAAAATACTGGAATGTATTTATTACATTTAAAACATGACTGACGGACAAAATTTTGTATATAAAATGTGAAATGCGAATAATACAGTTTTCATAAGCCAACACTTGTTCTGTTTTTCTTTTCATTTCTGACAAAAAGGATAAAACTGATTTCATAACGAGTGCTTCTCTCTTATTTTCCATTTTTAATTTTGTACAATGAGAACAGGAAAAGTTTCAAAACTCAACTCTGTTTTTTTCTTGTATTTTGTTGTTAGTATTAAGGATAAATAGCTTATATAAAACATTTTTTTTTTGATTTTATATTGAAAAAATTAGAATAACCGATTTTACAAACTCGATAACTCTTCTGATTGTGTTTTATTAATTGACGACAATATAAATATAGATTTCATAAACTCAAGTACAGTTATTATTGATTTCTTAATTTAAGAAAATGAGACAGTCTTCAAAACTCGATTATTCGTCCCCCGACAAAAGGAGGGTGGACCTGTAAATTCACCTTTGTTTGTTCGTCCGTTCGCCTGTTCGCCCGTTTGTCTGTTTGTCCGTTCGTCTGTTCGAACTTTTCTCAATAACTACGTCTTGGAATTTTTGGAAATTTTGTACAAATATTGAACATGATTTGAGTAAAAAAGTAACAGAACGGATTTTCCGGGAAAACTCCCGTGGCCCTCCTAGGGATGCATTTCGGGTTAAAATGGCTAAAATTGACACTTTTGTGTTTATTAAAAAAAATGTATACCTTGAATTTTTATAAATCTTTCAGAAAAGTTGTAACTAACGGATTTCTATATAATTTTGTTTGTCTATACTTCGCGATAACTCTTGGGTGTACCGCAGGGGCTCTTTTAGAGCTAATAAATTACTCCATCTTTGGGCCTATTTTACCATATTTGTCTAAAATTCCTGTGTATGTCTATTTAGCAGTTTTACATGATACTGAACTCCTACTTAAATATGTAAGGGCCTTGGGGACTTTTTGAGCTAAATGGGGGGGAGAAGTGGTGAACTTAGTCATTTTTTTTACACGGTGCAGAATTCAAATCTACATATGTTAAGGCCTAAAAATGCACCGTTTATTCATTTTCACTAGGATTTGACGTCCCCTGGGGACTTTTGAGGCTAAATGGGAGTGTGTGTGCAAATGCTGAACTGATTATTTTTTATGCCTCGTTCACTGTACACTCACGAGAGACCATGCATGCTTCACTTGTTATTTTGTTTTTTGATTGAATTGAAAACATGAGATTAAAGAAGAAGTAATCTTTCTATAAAATAAAAGTACTTGTTTACAATCTTGACTCGGCTATTTTCGTAAACGAATTATGGGAACAACCCAAAAGTAACGCTAGAAAATAATTATTCTGCCGTCACAATGTTAAGAAACTCATAAAAATTAAGCAGCGTTAATCTTGTAAATCTAGATAAAAACGAATTAGTGTATTCAGATTCGCATACATATTTTGGCACGTTTGGATATTGGTATAAGAACGCAAGGGAGACAATTTCTAGATTTCATTAAAAATTAGATAAATAATCCATATTTATTTTTATTTACGAACATGTATATTTTAATAAATTAAAATAGTTAAACATAAAAATAATAACAAAAAAAGTTGAAAATATCGTCTTGCGACTATAAGGCGCGGAGCTAGTTTTTGTTGTGATAGTGACTTGCGAAAAGAGTGTCTGTTTTGCAAGCCCAACTTCATTTGAGGTTTGGCAACACTGTAGAAGTACACTGATCCTTGGCAATAATATGGCATAACGAGTTACTTCAGTCTATATAATCAAACAAAAGGTCGGTAAGTGTCAATTACTCGTGTAAAAAACATACGCATAAGAAAAAGAAAACAATGGTAATCTTACTATTGTTTCTTCGTTTAAAATCATTAATATATATTAGCGACATAAAAATGAATACTAACATTAACGTTGATTAATGTTGATAAAATATTATTTTAACTGCAATAATTTTTATAACAGAATATTAGTTTCCATTTTTTGCCTGTTCACAAGTGCAGAAGCAAAATAAATATGCGGAAAATCCAGTTCCCTCAGAATGGGAACACTTAATTGGTACAAAAATATCTCGAGAAGGATATCTTCATTAATTATCGAGAGTAGTAAAGACGAAGTGTAATATCAGAACAGATACTACCTAGCTAAAAGGCAAAAGAACATAGATTGTCATATTATTTATATATTGATGGAAGCAAAACCTTTGAGGAAAGGCGTGTTAACCATTGTAGTATTGAAATGGGCTCTCAGAAAGCAGAATGAATCTGCAGTTCCTGCCAACTTTCAACAAGAACTGAAATGTACAATCTGTAGCAGATTTCTTCTGTCTAAGGCTAGCTTAGTGAACTACATAAATTCAAACAATATTAGACAAGACCAACAATTTTATGAGAATGTGCTGCCACCCAGACCACACAAGAATTGTTGTAATATCTGTAGGCTGATATGTAAATCTGCAAGCGGTTTGACACGACACTCAATGGGGCATAATATAGTCCCTCTACAAAAACTAGCAAATGCTGCAAAATTTTCCTGCCACATCTGTGAACGATTATGCAAGAGTGTATCTGGGCCGAAAAAGTCATCTACATGCACATGGACGCTTAACATCCCCTGAAAAGATGGTAAGTTTCTTTCAATAAATAGCAATCACTATATATATAATTAAACATTTGGAATTAGATTCTGTGAATTAAACATTTACAACAGATTTATAATTCGACAAGGAATACAAAGATTTATAAGATTTTTTTTCTTATTCTTTGGAGTTTCAATTAATGACTAGTATCATCAGAGGAAACGTAATTAGCAAAATGATATTTGTAAATATTTTATAAATTTTACTTCTTTACACATAAATTGAAAACTAAAGCTGATGTGAAAAGTTATAAGTTGCCAAAATTAAAACGGATACGTGAAGATAAAGTCCAGTCAATGAAGAAAAGTAGAAGCACCGTAGAATAATGAAAAGCCATGAAAAATATGGTTGTATAATTAAAGGACAAGAAAAAAATAATGTTCATTAGTCGAGCAAGTAACTGCTCTACAAACAAAATATTACTTGCAGACTACTATTGAGTAATGAAGCCGTGGGTACTGCAAGAAAAAAAAACAAATTTTTAATTTTTTGCCAAATATTTAATGCATTTCTTTGGAATAGTGATAATTATAATCTTCATGTTCTTCTGTTTCATTTCAGGTATTATTTTATACAATTTGGTATAATATTGATTAAAAAAAAATCTTTTTTACAAAATCAAGTCTTAAGAGTTTTCCAACCGCTGGCACTATTACTACTACTCTTTATTTCTATAACAGCGTCAGACTATCTTCTTGCTAGAATTAAATAGAGAGAGAGAGAGAGAGAGAGAAGAGAGAGAGAGAAGAGAGACAGAGAGAAAGACAGATTCATACTACCATAACATTTAATAACTGTCCGCTGGCACTATTACTATTAGTATTAGACTGACTGCTTGCTAGAATTAAAGAGAGAGAGAAAGAGAGAGAAAAAAGAAAGAAAGAAAGAAAGAGAGAGAGAGAGAAAGAGAGAGAGAGAGAGGGGTGAGCGAGGAAAAAAGGCAAGGTGTTAAAGAGTTGAAAGAGTTGAATCTGCCTTATATTTGTAGGCGGGGGAAGAGGGATCGCTATTCGTACTGATATTTATTTATTATTATTATTTTCACTTTTCTTTCGTTTTTCCCCCTTCCTGCCGAAATTAACACACACACACACACACACACACACACACACACACACACACACACACACACACACACACACACATTATACAATTTTAAAAATAAAAACAACTGGTAAATGTTTTGTTTAACTACAATAGACTACCGATCAATATAGTTTGGTTATTTAACGGTTTTCAGGGTCGCTGACAAAGAATCTGATATTCAAAATCGTCGTCAATTTACCGTTTGCATGGTATTAACCCCTATACCTTCGTACTATTTTGCGTCATGTCACCGTATTCGTTACGCGTGTGCAGTTCTTATTGAAATGTACGTACACACGCGCGTAGTCACGTGACCTTCCACAAGGCGCATGAATACATGGCAGACATTTTAAATGACATGACATTTTTTTATGAAATAAAAAAATTAATCTCATTAGTAAAATTGGGGGGGGGGGAGCCTTACTTACATAAAAATGGTAAATTACACTGCAGAAACACCTGTTAAAAGTTGTACACATTCTATAATTGAAACACCCCAAAACAACAACAACAACAAAAAAACAAAAAAACAAAAAAACAAAACGAAAAAAAGAACAATAGGAATGAAAAACAAAAATGTTTTGTAAACTGCTCGTGAAAACTTATTTTTGATCAATTAAAAAGCATAAAAAACTACGTAACTGAAAAAAATCAACGTTTTTTATTTTTGAAAACTTTCTTGTAATTTCGAATGTCTGCTAAAAGATTCTTCCGCGATGTGACAAGTCACTTTACTATGCGCGTGCACGCGCGAACGCATCATATAGGATAGCGTAAACGAAGGCGGTAAGATGACACAAAATAGTGCGAGGGTCCAGGGGTTAATACATTGCAAACTGTAAATTTGCGACGGGTTTGAATATCAGATTCGTTTTCATCGATCCCGAAAACCTATCCAAACCCAACTTTTATTGGTCGGTGTTCTGTAGTAGTTAATATAAACATTTATCAAAACATGTAAGATGGAGGTAACGTTTCCATATGTGCGCAAAAAAAAAAAAAGAAAAGATAATAAATAAATAAGATATACCAACGCCTTGCCTCACATTTCTATTAAAAAAATTAGATTTAAACTCCTACTTTTTTATTTGCTTTATTTTTTCTGCAGTTTAAAACCCGTTTTCCATGAGTCTGGCTCGACACCACCCGGCGGAAACTGCCGGATTATACCGAATAAGAAGACGTTAATAAATGGAAGAAAAAACGTAAAAGCTGGGGGTGGGGGATATTATTATTGCGCCAGTGTAGTATAAACTCCCCAAGTTGCTATTCGTTGTATCTGTGTGTGCAATATCCAGCTGCATACAGAAAATATGTAAGTGTACAGATTACTTATATTTTTTTAATTGCATTTTGTCAAGAAAACTTTTTTTTTTTTTACTCTGTTTTAGAAAAGAAAGCCCCTCAACTTTGGGGTTTGTTTTCAAAAGATTTTCTTTTTTTCCTTAAAAATATTTAATTAAATATCAAAAACGACTAGAAAAGTTAAAAACTTTTTTTTTTTGTGTGGGGGGGGGGTCTTCGGAGTTTTTTTTTTTTTTTTTAAGAACTTTGCCATAAATAATAAAACCAACAACCAAAAGAAAAACTTTTAGAAAACCAATGTGTTCCCCAAAAGACGTCTGCTCGCGAATCTGTTTCCTACACATTAAATAAAACATGAATCTACGTAAGGGTAAATATAGGGATACGCTACAACAGAACACTGACCGCAGTAATTTAGTTTTTTAACAGTAATCGAGGTCGCTGACAACGAATCTGATAATCAAACCCGTCGCAAATTTACCGTTTGAATGGTATGAACCCCTGAACCCAGGGACTATTTTCCGCCATTTTACAGCTTCCGTTTACACTACGCGCGAGCGCGCGGCAACATAATCGACAGCAGTTGAGTGTGCCTTCACGTAGCAAACTACCTTTTCACATGGCGTTCAAATCTTTTGTGAAACATTAAAAATTATATGAAAAAGAAGAAAAGCACTCCAAGTATGGTGATGATGGTGGTGAGAGGTAAGCCGGAAAGCATTATTTTTTTTTTTTTTCAGAACAGAATTAAAAAAAAAAAAAAGACTTTTTCATTGGCGGACAAATTCGAAGAAAAAGTTGTCTAAAACAAAATAATAAAAAAAAATACATTATAGTAATTTGCGGGGTGGGGTTGTTTTATCTAGTAATGTATTTTAGACAAAGTTTTTACGAGCGATTTACAAAAAATATAAGCGCAAAACATTTTTATGTTTTTCGTTCTTTTTTGAAGGGGGTTCAATTATAACACTTTTGTGGCTTAACATGTGCTTCTGCAGTTTAATTGACCGTTTTTCCGTAAGTAACGCGCCGACATTTACCGAGAAGAACACCATTTAACATTTTTAGGAGATTTTACTGTTTACATTGTGGGAGGAGGGGTGGGGGTGGGGATGGTGTTGGGGCGCGCATGGTATGGGGTTGTAACTGCATACCTGCAGGCGAACGATAGCACCCCTATTAATCATTTAAACTCAGAAATTTTTAATTCTTTTTGTAAATGTTGCAATTTTTGATACTTTTCATGCGATCCTTAGCATGTTTTATTAATAAATATAATGCTATTAATTTCGTTGTTGTTAATGTTGTTGATAAATATAATTTTAAAAAGTTGAAGTATATTTATATATAGTCATCCCCATACAGTACTGTTTCGCTGTATTACAGCTATCAGTGCGGCTAGTTCAGCACCCATCCCTAGCCAGGGATTAAATTTACGACAATGCAGGTAACAATCGGCAGTTGTAACCTCCGGCCCATATATATATATATATATATATATATATATATATATATATATATATATATATATATATATATATATATATATATGAGGCTCTATTGCGAGACACCTGCTATACTAAAGGTGTTGAGCAGTTTTTCATTATTATATATCAACTCCATCGTTACCCCCGCAACAAAAAAAAAAAAATGAAAGAACAGATAAAAATACGAGAATGTAATCGCCCCAACAAATGAGTATGTGACAACCCCCTTCCCAGATATTTCGGCAGAAGGAATGCGAAGAGAAGTAGCTATTCTCCGGATATTGAGCACTTTTTATGACTCTATACCAGTTTAATCAAATTGTTTAAATGCTCCCTTAGTCTAGAAAAAATATTGCAGCATAAGGAATTTGTTTTTAAAATTCAATCTAACCTTATATAATCAATTCTTAATGCTGCAATATTTTAAGATAAATTTATTCTACTTTTACTAGAATATTTTGTCTTTTGCTATTTTATTTTTAATAACTAATACTTTTATTTTTCTAAGTTTAATCTTAACCATATTACTTTTAATGCTCACATTTTTCTATGTAATTCATGATTTTTCTAGGGTGTGATTCGCCAACAATCCATAAAATAGTATTACCAACTTCTTAAATTGACTGAATAAAAAAATAATCAAATAAAAGACGTAATTAAGTATATAAATAGTCAGCAGTAAGTTTTGGCCAGCGAGCCAAAGCGGTAGGTCCGTTAGCGATTAAGCGCAGCAACGATGAAATATCAGTGACAGAACAGTGAGCTACAAATCGGGACAGCGATGAATTATTAGCTGAAGCGACGTAATCGCGGCGACAGAGCGAACAATGCGGGCGCGCAACAGATGAAAGCATTGTAAGGAGGGAAAAAATAAAAGAAACAATTTATATATATATATATATATATATATATATATATATATATATATATATATATATATATTATTGCTGTCTTCGGGAATTGGGTATTCCCATTTTTCTTTACGTTAGCACTTTGCTACAAACCCAGGGAGCTTTCCTTTTTTTATATTTTGTTACGTCATCATCTCCGCCATTTCTAGCCGATTTCAGGTAGCGTAACAGATTGGTTGCTATAGTAACCAACAGTCAATCAGAAAAAAACCGTCTCTCCGTTATTTTGAGAACTTTTGAACACCAGTAATTTTATTATAAATTTTGTTTTATAAAACGAAAATGAATTGCTTTTCTTTTCAAAATATAACTGAGAAAGTGACCTATGAACTGTAAAAATTGTTTGAAATGTGGTCGCAAAATGAGTGAGCGGTGAAGCTTTAAAGCAGTAAAACTAACTTAGCCATATATTCAAACACCACAATGTTTAAATGATATATATATATATATATATATATATATATATATTATAAAACATGTTTGGTATCTTTTGTCTTTTGTAAATGGTGCTGAAGCAAGAAATAGTGGGATTAAAAAGTAAATAATAAGAAAATAATAAAAGTCCTCATCGCATTAGAAACGTTTGTAAGTTTAATCATTACTGATCTTGAGTTCTTTGAACTAAATTAATGTTATAGATTTAATTGTCTGAACTCTTTCTCTCCCTCTCTCTCTCTCTCTCTCTCTCTCTCTCTCTCTCTCTGTGTGTGTGTGTGTGTGTGAATGTAGAAATTCATAGCATTTTATCTCTTTTTACAGGAGATTCATGGTCATTTTATTTTCAAAACTGTCTATTACACTTTTCATTTTTGTTTTATCTATCTATATACATATTTCTTTCTCGCTCTCTCTATGTATATAAATCAAGTTAGTTACTTCACATTACGTTGTTCAACTAGACATTCAAATACTTTATACGTCTTCGATGTCGATGATGTGTTGGTTTGTGTTGAAATACCAGCAGACAATAACAGATAAACAAGATAGGCTTGCTTGCCAAAAGGGAAGTCCTCACGTTGAGTGACTTGTATTTTATCCAACATTTATATCAGGATGATGTATTGGAGTTCCTGAGAAACATTTGTTCTTTGTGATCCATTACGTTATCCATAATTCTACAGGATCTTCAAAGAGTATTAACAACGACAGGATCCAGACCTATCTATCTATCTATCTATCTATCTATCTATCTATCTATCTATCTATCTATCTATCTATCTATCTATCTATTTCATTTATTTCTGTCTGTTATCTTCTATGTATATTTATATATTAGCCCTTCTTGCTTCACACAAACATACTATATATATATAATTAACTGCTATTGTCAGAGTGAATTCAATGATTAACGGCTACTGCGATAATGCGACGTTATTTACAACATCGATCAAAAGAAGCGTATTTAATGGAAATTTGGTGGTACATGTTACTGAAGCTCAAGAAAACATCACCAGAGAACTTTGCCAGTGAGCGATAACGAATAATGACTCGTGTGATAACCTCTATTAACCCGACCAATGTGTGTGATAGTGTGCTAGTCTGTCGCCGATTATACTCCAAGCAATTTATATAGGGCTTGCTTGTAGCAGCTAATATTCCCAAAATATTATGAATTTAAGTACTAACCAGTCTCCATCCTGTTTCATTTCAGTTATATAATTAGAACAGGTGTGCCAATGTAACTTAGCCTTAATAATTAGGACCCGATCCCCGTTCGTAATGTAACTTAAGATCTGGGGAAACGGTTAACGGGATGTATTGCTAATCAGTTTTGAACTGAAAATCTAAATCATTTATCTTAAGTGAATTCGAGATAAAATATTTTTAAGTATTAATCGACAACAATATTTGTTACAATGTCGATGAGAAACGAATTAAGAGTGTCTCTATCGTGAACATATCAATGCATAGTTCTTTCGTTTGAAAAACTCTATAATTAAAAACGAATTAATATCATGAAGAGATGCAAAACTTAAATGATATTATATTCTTTATAGATGAATGGTAGAATACGAATTAAGGAAATTAATAGACACGCAGATTTCTAGATTACTTTGACTTTCAGTAAATATTTGTTATGTAAACTGATAAGAGTAGAGAAACACATTACGAATGTATCATTTTATCTGCGTGTGTAGCAGTAAACATTAAATGTGACGGACCAACGTAAATGCTATTTCAAATTAATACAAACAAATTTACATAAACAAACATTTCGACGAAAAGGGTATTTCAACCTTGAATCTGACAAACAAAGCAACAGAAGGAGAGAGCCTCTTATAGAAAAAAAAAAAAAATGAGAAATGTCCAGTAAACTTCTACGCTTAATGATCAGTATATTCTGAACTAAAACGGAACTATCCGTCCGATTGACTAGAAATGGTTGTACAAATCTGAATTAAAATGCTTGCATTTAATCTAACCGTTTAGCGATAAAAATACAGAATAAAATGAACCATATTAGATTTTTGAAACCATTATTTCACAAGGCTAATTTGAATATATTAGACCACCAAATAATGTTGTATATATATATTGTTTATTTAATGATTAAAATTAGTTTTTTTCCCGTAGGCTTTCGTTGTAAAACAACGTTTTAAAAGAAGACTTTATTTAATTTTCCTGGTGGTATTAAACAAAGGGAGTCACCATTCTTAGAGAGAAAAACGTAAAGTCCGATGTTATAGATGGTTATTGTAAAATCTGCGCGTTGCTGGCGCGAGTTTTAAAAAAGAGAGAATTGGTTACATCTTTGAAAGCATTATTTCGTAAGGTTAATATCAAAATGTTAGAAAACCAAATAATATTAAATTTAAAAAAAAATTAAATAATTCAAATCCTTATTTCTGATTTTGATTTCAACATCTATGATAAAATAAAAACATAGTTATTTTCCTTGACCACTTTTAATTCTTTAAGATGTATATAAACCTATTAACATTGTTTTTGTCCTTGACCAACCGCAATAATTCCGGAGTTATCAAGATGTAAACTTGGCGTTGAAATTATATTTTATAACAAAAATGTGATAATTCATAACTATCTTTTCATTTTTTTAAATTACATTTTCACCAAAAACAAGGCATATTGCCACTTTGATGTAGGGGGTTACTATTAGGGACACAGGCTATAGGGGTAATAGGTGGGGAGTTGGGCAGCAAGATGTCGGTTCACGTTACACTTGAACTTCTGCATGTCAGTACAGCTGATGAAGCAGAAATCTGGCAGGGAGTTCCAAAGTCTAGCGGTTCTGGGGAAGATACTACTGTAGTAGAAGGCTCTTTTACATCTAGGGATCTCTATTGCGAAGGGGTGGGATTTTGCTGCTTGTCAGGTTTGTTGGGGGTATTTACGTCGAGGGGGCACAAGTGCTTGCAGCTCGTCGGAACATACACCGTTAGAGTACTTGTAGAACAGGCAGAGGGATGCTACATTGCGTCGATGGGACAGAGGCTGAAGCTTGGATGATAGTTCAGGACCTATTAGGTTGGCGACTCTCTTTTGAACATTGTCTAGGAGTGAGAGACTAGTAGCAGGTGCACCGACCTAAATATGAAAACAATACTCCATACATGGGCGAATGGTGGCCTTATAGAGGTACAGGATACTTTACACTGTGAACCGTCCTTTGCTCTGGGAGGTACTCGTCAAATTTGGCTGCCCACCAATATTCCTGGGTGTCCTGGAGGCTTTCCATAATGGATCTATGGCTTGCGTCTCCAGTTCAGGACTAAAATCTGAGCCCTTCCTGGTAGAATCGGGTGTGAAGCAGGGATGCGTCATTGCGCCCATCTTGTTTAATCTTTTTCTTGTTGCGGTTTCCAATGTTGCCAAACAGCAAATCCATCCTGCTGATGGGATCCGCCTCTCATACCGGCTGGATGGCAACCTTTTCAACCTGCGTCACCTCCATGCCAGATCACGTGTGACAGAAGAAGCAATCCATGAATTGCAATACGCTGACGACACAGCTCTGGTGAGCTCATCTGAAGAGGGTCTTCAGCGCACCATCAACACTATCTCCAACATTTACTCCCGAGCTGGTCTAGCCATCAACATCAACAAAACAGAGGCACTTAACATATGTGAACATCGTCAGGAACCCCCAATGTTCACAATCAACCAACAGTCACTGAAAAAAACTCAAGAGTTTACTTATCTTGGCTCAGTGCTCACTGACTCCTGTGACCTAACAAGTGAGGTCCAACGGCGCATTGGTCTGGCTGCTGCAGCCTTGTGTAGACTCTCGCACAGAGTTTTTATGAACCGTAACCTCACCACCACCTCCAAGGTTTCTGTCTACAGAGCAATCTGTCTCTCCATCCTCTTGTATGGCTGCGAGTCATGGGTGCCTTATAGACGCCACCTGAAAAAGCTAGAAGCATTTCATACCAACTGCTTACAGCGTATACTAGGTTTAAAATGGTGGCACAGGGTGCCACACAATGAGATACGCAGGCGCACTCAAATGGACCCACTTGAAATAATTCTAACTCATAGACAACTTAGGTGGCTTGGTCACACCATCCGGATGCCAGCAGAAAGGCTCCCACGCAAGGTCCTCTACGGGGAACTTGCAGAGGGCAGACGCAACCCTGGGGGTCTACGTAAACGTTTCAAGGACCAACTAAAAACATCATTGAAAAAAGGTGGCATAGAATCCAACGCCATCGAACATGCTGCTGCTGATCGGAGAAAATGGCGAAACATCTGCCAAGAGGGCTTGGAAACTTTCACCTCCACCTATAACGACCGAGCAGAGCGAAGAAGACACCAAAGGCACGCGGCGCAGCGGGCAGACGGCATCTTCCCCTGTGCTGCCTGCGGTCGTGTATGAAATTCACGAATTGGACTCCACAGTCACCAGCGAGTCCATCAGGCGTAATCTATCTGGGACTGTTAGGCATGGTGCAACGTCATCGTCGTCAGCGACGGACTACTGAAGAAGAGAAGAAGAAGAGAAGAAGAAGAAGAAGAAGACTTTAAGGGGTCAGTAAGTTTCTAGCATGGTAGAAAGAACCTACCTTTTTCGCAGCGGTCCTAGCAATGCTCTCAATGTAATTATTCCAACTCATATTTTTTTCTTTCTTACTTTCCCTCTCTGTACTGCTCTAACCAAGTATGCCGACTTATTCCACAAATCCCAAAACCTCAACATGAAATATCTCCAGAATAAAAACTCGATTAAACCTAGAACCCAATCTTCCAACGTAGACCCCTACTACCAGGTCTCCTTCTCCAACATCAGGGGTCTACGTTCCAACCTTCCAGAGGTTAAAACCCAATTATAGGAGACGAAACCGGACATATTATTTCTAAGTGAAACTGGAATAGGGCCGACCACTTCCCTAGATGAGTTCATAATTAACGGATACTCTAATTTAGCAGCTAAATCTGACACCCAGGATCGCCATGGGCATGGAATATGTGCCTACATTAAGGATGGCTTCCCGTGTGGCAGGGATATCTCTAGAGAAGATCCTAATTTACCCTATATGTGCTTCAGGGTTGCACTTGCTAACACCACTGCATTTATATTTGCCCTCTATAGGCCCCACAACAGCGGAGTTACTATCTTTAAGAGCATATCTGAGAAAATAGACCACATACTGTCTTCACATCCCTCGGCTAACATCCACATCTGTGGTGACTTCAACGTCCATAACGTGGAATGGCTGACCAATTCAAATAAGACAGATGATGAGGGGAGGTTTTGTCATGATTTTGCCATTGCTTATGACCTCACTCAGATTGTTCGTGAACCCACCCGTGTGCCCGATACATCCGGTCAATATGCAAGCCTCCTAGACCTTTTTCTCTCAACTTCCCCTGAGCTATGTTCATGTTCCGTTCATTCTCCTCTAGGATCCTCTGACCACTCCGTCGTATCAGTTAAGATAAAAACGAAATGTAAGAAGCCCCCAGACGTACCCCTCCACCGTACTGTATACCGATACTCTATGGCGGACTGGGATAGCTTCCGTACATTCATATCTGATTTACCTCTGCACTCCATGTTTAAAACGGAAGTGTCCTCTACAGTATCAGATGTGACCGAATGGTTAATTGTAGGCATGGACCAATTCATACCATCTAAAAAATTCCAACAAAAACCTAACAGCCAGCCATGGTTCTCCCCAGAATGTGCTGCTGCTATCGCGCACAGAAATCACTTTTTCCATAGCTACCAACGTAATAGATGCACTGAGACTAAAGCTGCATAAGGACTGCCAGCAACCACTGTAAAAGAGTAATAAAAAATGCAAGAGAGCTATATGCCCAGTCTGTTAAATCCAAGGTAGCTGATCAGCGGCTTGGTTCCCACCAGTTTTGGCAAATAACAAATAGGATCCTGAACAGAAGCGTGCGTTCTATCCCAACCATTATCAATGGACCAGAGGTCATCTGGTGAGCGTCAGACAAGGCCAAACTATTTGCAAAGAACTTTGCAGCTAATTCTACCCTATGCGACGAAGGCCATCAACTCCCCATATTTCCTCCTATAACACAGAACAAGCTAGATAACATACAAATATCCGTGCATGAGGTCGCCAAGCTTATCAAGAACCTAGATTCCAGTAAAGCAACCTGATGGCATCCCAATTATAGTGTTAAAAAAGCTTCAACCAGAACTTGCTCCCATACTTACGAAACTGTTTAAGCGATGCCTTAAGGAGAAGTGCTTTCCGACTCCCTGGAAGACCTCATCAGTTTTCCCTGTATTTAAGAATTCAGGTGATAAGTCATCTCCCTCTCAGTACAGACCATTAAGTCTCCTGTGTGTTATGAGTAAGTTGCTGGAATCAATATTAAATAGAGAAATAGTCAACCACCTCAGCAGGAATAACCTTCTTAGTGACACACAATATGGTTTCCGCTCTGCAAGATCTACCGCAGATGTGCTTACGGTTATATCCCACAGGATTAGCGGATCTCTTGACAAAGGCTTCCTTTCTAGGGCAATTGCTCTTGACATACCAAAGGCCTTCGACAAGGTATGGCATAAGGGTCTACTTCACAAGATTTCCAGCTACGGTATAACTGGAAATGTTTTCTCGATCATTGAATCATTTCTCTCCGATAGGCTAATAAGAGTAGTGGTATCTGGACAAAAATCGGAGGCCTGTAATATAAATGCTGGAGTCTCTCAGGGGTCAATCCTAGGCCCAACTCTCTTCCTGATCTACATCAATGACCTCCCTAAACACATACTTAAATCATTCGTTGACATCTATGCTGATGACACGACCATCTACGGCAATAAATCAAAGGCTGTAAATGACAAGGTTCTTTCTGATTCTCTCTCCTCTGATCTCGGGCGCGTGGTTCAGTGGGGGAAGACGTGGCTGGTTACCTTTAATGCATCCAAAACCAAACTCCTATCCTTACATCATCAACGCTCTGATCCCCATCTGGCATCAATTGGGATGGATGGCTCTCGTCTGGGTGAGGCCCCGTGTTTTGACAAGCTTCTGGGGTTGACCTTTACTCCTGATCTGAAATGGAACACGTACATCAAGTCTGTTCCCAAGGTCGCTGGAAAGATGGTGGGATCCTTCTACCGCTCCAGAAGATATCTCACTACTGATGCAATTCTCTATCTATATAAAAGCCAAGTACGTCCAAGGATGGAATACTGCTGCCATATATGGACAGGAGCTGCTAAAAACAGCCTATCCTGCCTTGACAGAGTACAAAATAGACTTCGTGGCTTAGTGGGGGATGCCCTTTTCTCTACCCTGCAACCTCTCTCTCACAGAAGAGACGTCGCGAGCCTATCCTTGTTTTATCGTTATTTCCATGGCAGGTGCTCGTCTGAACTCCAATCTCTGGTTCCCCCTCGCCAATCTTTCACGAAAAACACCCGTCTAGCTGAATCCACTGTGAAAAATTTCCCCCACTCTATATCTGTGCCTAAATCAAAACGCGGATTCCATGAACAAAGCTTCTTTCTTAGAACTGCACGCCTGTGGAACTCTGTTCCGTCTGCCTGCTTCCCACCGGGCTACAATTTGGATGTCTTCAAGTCCAATGTTAACAAATTCCTAATGAACCGCCCCCTTAAGTAAACACTTCATCAAATCTCCACACTGACTTAATGTACTTGCAATAACCCTTATCCCTGAGTGGCTTCCGGGCCTTGATAAGTGGTGATCACTGTGTAAAAAAAATGTTTCCTGTGAACGTTAGGCCAAGGAGTTTAAAAGATGTGCTTTCAGATAAAGAACCTTTGGTCATTGCTATTGGTGGTAGAGAAGGTTTCTTGTAGTTATTGAAGGAAACCAGTTTAGTCTTGGCAGCATTGAATGTGACCATCCATTTTTGTCCCCATTCCAATACAGATTGGAGGTCACCCTCTAGTGTTTCTGCCATTTCTTTAGATATATGTTCATTTATTTTCCTGTCGTGTCTGTTATAGAGCGTGGTTTCATCAGCATATATACCCATCTCACAGACAATTTTGTCAGGGAGATAATTTATGAATATTAGGAATAATAGAGGTCCAAGGACACATCCTTGAGGCACTCCCGCATTTATATCATATTGTTTAGATGTATGGCCATCGAGGACAACCTGGATTTTTCTCTTATCTAAGAATGACTTATGTTAAGTATTCTTCCAGTGATACCGTATGGTCTGATTTTCCTGAGAAGACCTTCGTGCCATACTCTGTCAAAAGCCTTAGATATATCTAGAACTACCGCTCTACACCCTCCGCTTTGTCAAGTGAATGGTATATACGCTTGGAGATTACAGTTAGAATATCTGCTGTGGAACGGGCTTGCCTAAATCCATATTGTTGGTCGGTAAGAAGTTTAGCATCTGTACGGTGATGCACTAGAGCTTGGTTAATTATGGGCTCAAATATTTTGGCAAAAAGTTGGAGGAGGCTAAGAGGGCGGTAATTTTCTGGGTCAGTTCTTTCGCCAGAATTCTTGCAAACTGGTACCACAGAAGCAGTTTTCCAGCAGGCAGGAAAGCAAGATTCATTAAGTCATTTGTTGTAAAGTTTGGAGAGGATTGGAGCTACTTCGGTGGATCACTTTTTTAATAGCACAGCCGGGATGAGATCAGGTCCACATGCTTTTGCAGTGTCAAGATTTTTTATAATGGCATGCATCTGAGAAGGGGTGATTTTAAGATCGTCAAGTGTGGCATCTGTCCGCAAAGGAAAATCTGGGAGAGGGTGGTTAGCAGGGTCTAGTGTGGAGTTGGAGGCAAACCGACTAGCAAGCATGTTAGCCTTCTCGGTTGCTGAGCAAACAACTTCATGATTGTTGGATAGTGGGGGAATTGTTGATTGCCCATTATTTACTACACTGTTGTAGATTTCCCAGAAGTCACAGGTTCCTAATTTCTGAGCTTCGATGAGTTTTTGGGTGATTCAGTAAATTCTCTCTTAGCTGTCGCTATTTCTTTCTTACAGTTACTTCTGGCTTCTATATACTTCTGTCTGTTTGAACTGGACTTATGTCGGTTAAATCTGTGGCACGTGTGCTGCCTTTTCGCGATGACAGCTGCACATGTGGAAGTAAACCATTGGGGAGAGTGGGGCATGCTATAAAATTTCCGCGTGTGGACATGTCCTTCAATTGCTGTTTTGAACCATTCAGTGGTCTCATTTGCGCACTGTTCAGCAGGAAGTGAAAAGATGTTTCATCATCGGGCGTCTCTAATGAAATCCCTGATGGTTTCCCAGTGGGCCTGTTTATAATATCTCGTTGTTTTGAGCAATGGCTCTTCCATTTTGGCTCTAGAGTTTAGGGTTATTTTAACTATTATCACTACATGATCAGCATTCCCAAGTGGGCTGTGGACGTTCGTAACACAATCATCAGGAACTGTGGTCAGAAACAGATCTGAAAGGGTTCCTCTTGCTGGTAAGGGAAAGGGGTTAGAAACGTAACCGTCTCTGATAGGGAATGAGATATAGAGACGCTATGTGTTGTGGTACCAGCTTCATCTGTGTAATTAGAGAATCCAAGCCAATTACTGTGGTGTACATTGCAGTCACCAAATACATGAACTTGCGTGCTAGTGTAGAGGGAAAGTGCTGTATCTATGCTGTCAGAGACTTTGTTTATTAGGGTGCAGTCCTGGGCCGAGGGAGAGCGGTAGAGAAAATAAAAGTAATTAATATTATGTTGCATGTTAAATATAAAGCACATAAAGGCTTGATCGTCCGATTCTGGTTTTCTTTCTCAAGTCAGGGGGAGGGTATTTCGAATATAGACTCCAAGCCCATGCATATGTCTGTCAGAGTCCTTACGGAAGAGTGGGAGATATCCGGGCATGTTAAAGTAGTTAGAGGGGATGGAGGAGTGTAGGTTAGTCTCACTTAGATACCCGGGGTGTTTGTTAGGAGAAATGCTTCAACATCATTTAAATTAGTTCTAAGCCCACGGATGTTGGTAAATGCAAACCTCAAGGGAGGAGGCAATTTGATTTTTTTGAGTTTTGTCCTGGTTTAAGCGTAATTTCTGATTGTACTGTCATTTTTTTTAAGTTTCAGTTAGTTAAGGGGTGCTGAACAAGTGGTTATGCAGAACACTGGGCTTGCAACACAAGTAGACCATCAGCTGACCTTCCATCTACTAGGACTGTGGCCTTAGGAAAGCCCACCAGAGATGAGTGCAGGGCCCCTTTCCACACGCAACATTGCCCTACAAACATCCCGATATTTTTCAACTGTTGTTGGAGCAGCCGCTCTAAGCGCTACCAAAGAGTTAGGGCACCTGTACTACCAGTCGGAAACAGCAACCAGCAACTTTCAATCCGGTACCCTCAACCCATCAGACGATGGTCAATCCAATCTACTTGTACTGGCATTATGATGTTCAAGCACTCCCAACTGCCTAGTTTAGAGGGGGATGAGATGTGTCGGGAGAGGGGGAAAATCAGTGTTCATTGCCCTAGTCAGGAACAAGATCGACCACTGAGTGTTTCTGTCGAATCCCTGTACTTCAACCTCTACGCCTGGCTTATAGGCAAAGAAGGAGTATGGAAGCTGGGCGATAGACAGTGCGTATCTACTCCTTAAGCAATTTAGGTTTGCAGACCGGTAATTTGTTCGAGTCACCAGGCTGTAAAAAGTAATGTTATTATAATATTCATTCATACAATTATTGGATATAAATTACTTCTAAAATTTTCTGTTGGTAAATTAAGATCTTCTAAAAATTTTAAAGCTAAAATTAACTTTCAGTAACGCCAAAATCACAATTTTTGTTTCATTAAGTATTATCGTGTACATATTCCTTTGATTAAATATCGTGTACAGTAATATTTATTAATTAAATTCAGAAGAATGTTTACGAATATTTAAGTCTAATGATGCATTATAAAGTGGAATAAATCAATTTTTTTTTACACAGTGATCACCACTTATCAAGACCCGGAAGCCACTCAGGGATAAGGGTTATTGCAAGTACATTACGTTAGTGTGGAGTTTTGATGAAGTGTTTACTTCAGGGAGCGGTTCATTAGGATAATACTTTTCTATATTTTCATTGTTTGTTATTTATACTTCAATAATACAAGTATATTTGTTACGTTTTTCTGCATTTGTGCAGACACAGGCACTGTGGACGTGAACTAATTTTCGGCAATGTTTGATTAGTTCCGGATCTCGGCATTTGATTTCTACAAATTGTTCAGCTAAGCGTAACGCACATTTGATTGATTCTTCGATTATTAAGGCGTACAATCGTATATATGGAATTGTAGGATAAATCAGTTACTTTAGTTGTCGATGTATAATAACCATAAGATAAAAACCGACATATTAAGACGGCAAACTATACAAGCACAAAGAGATCTATACTATTTTAGATATAAATTAATAAATAAAAATAAAACATACTGTATTTGGATTACCTTTCCACTGTACTTACACGGTATAACAAAAACCTTTATAGTCTTTAGACATTTATAAATCAAATTAAAAATGTATTCAAACGTGAAGAAATATGTATGTATATATACTGATATATATATAATTATTATTAAAATATACTCATGGTAAGTAAAATACACAAAACAGTTTGTGTTTTATTATCAAAGACTAAATAACTCGTTAAACATATACTACGTTTTACATAGCTTACTTGCTGTTAATGTTTATTCTTATAATTCTTTCCACATATTCTTATCATCATCATATTCGGTAAGATTTCGATTTGATATCAATTTTACATGCAACACACACACACACACACACACACACGCACACACACACACACACACACATATATATATATATATATATATATATATATAAATAAATCAGCATAAAGTACGCCATATCTCATAAGATTAAATACAGAGTGACCCCCCAAAACAGGCCCAACTCTAATTAGGCACAGTTTCTTAGTGCTTTGTCCGAATGATATGAAACTTTGGTCATAACTAGTTTATTATATTCAAAACATCACATCAAAACACTAGGTCTTTGGCCTTTTTTTCTCCGTTCTACAGCGTATGTTCTAGATGGCCTCCATTTAGCCCCATGCATTTCTTGAGGCGCAGTACGAAGTTGTCCATGACGTTCTTACAGACCGAATTGGTAATGGCTCTCATCTCCTCCCTGATGGCTTCCTTGAGTGCTATAATGGTTCTGGGTTTCCCTGCGTAGACTCTGTTCTTAAGATAGTCCCAAAGAAAAAAATTTGGTGGGCTTAGGTCCGGGCTATGAGGTGCCCACTCAAAATCAGTCTTGAGACTGATCACTTGGCCTCCGAAATTCTCTTTCAGCCAACCTCGGGACAGGTTTGAGGTGTGAGAACTTACTTCGTCCTGCTGGAACCAGAACTTGCTCATGAGCGACGGGTAGATGGTCTGGAGCTAACTCTTGAAGGTTTTGAGGGCCCCCACATACCGCTCCTTGGTGACTGTCACTGCTGTGCCAGATTCTTCGATGGTCCGATGATGCCTCTGGCCGAGATTTCAGCCCACACCGTGCACTTGAGAGAGTGCAGGGGTTTGGTGGTTACTTCATTGCGTCTGGAGGACCCCCAGAAGACATTTGTCTTGGAGTCCGCCGTTCCATCAAGATGGAAGTGGGCTTCATCTGAGGTTCAAAGGAGGTTAAGGAAACTCGGTGTCTCCTCGATATTCTCGAGTATCTTGACTGCCATAGCCCTCGTCTGCTTCTTATCTGAGGCTGTAAGGATCTGCAGCGTCTGTATTCTGTATGGGTAAGCCCTGATATCGTTCACCAGCATTCTCTTGCAAGTCTCACGGGACATACCGAGGGACTGACTTCGCTTAGGCACAGAGCGTTTCGGATTCTGCTCGAGAGACTCTCTCACTCTTTTAACCAGCTCGGCTGTTCGCTTCTTGGGACGTCCTGAGTGGCTTGAACAGTTCTCTTTGGCAACGTTGAGTTTCTCCACGGTCCCATATTCTCGAAGTGGTCCACCCAGTTCTGAATTCTGCTTTTGGATGGAGCCTTTTCACATTCTAACTGACGCATGAAACTCTCCTAGGTTTTCTTAAACGAGCCTGTCTTGTAATAAAATTTAGCACAGTATATTCTTTGTCTCAGCTCCCACTGCGATCTTGGTGTACTCACTGGCGTTGATTCTGTCATGTCCTGTAAAATAAGGGCAATCGGTGAATAAATAATGGAGATATCACATAAAGTGTACACGGGGCCCGTTTTTTGGGTCACCCTGTATCATGGAGACAAAATGTATCAAAGACAGAAATTTCAATCAAAATCAAAGTGGGTTCGTATATGTACATATTAGAAAGATAAGTAAAATAAATACGTGAACACAATAGATTGGTACAACTTTCTTTATAGAAATTAAAATTCAGATATAATTTTACTAAACTTTATGCCAAGAATTCTTATTACAATTTTGATCAAAATTGATCACCTCTCGCTTAAATATAGGTCGTAATTTTAAGAGGTGTTCAGAAAAAAGTTAAATTAATATAATTTTATATTAATATGTGCCTAATAACTGTGAATAACAATTCTATAGACGTAATGTAAGTTTGAAAAATCGATTTCGTTGGTCCGTTACGCGTCAGTTAGAAATGTTATTTACACCGTTCAATTTGAAGTAGCATTGTTATCGCTAAAACACTTAGATTGGATGTATACACTTTAAGGACACTCATTCTTGTTTATTCATTTAAACCTAAATGTTAAAACGATGTCTTTCTAAAGACTTTAGTCATTTCTTATCTTAATTCAAGATAGTAATCGATGTTAAGGAAGAGAGCCAATACAATTAGAGAAAAAGAGGAGAAAATCACCACAAAGTGGAAATTACTTTAAGATTCTTAGTAGATTTAATTAGCTAACGGTTATTTAGTCCTTGGTTTTGTGTAAGTTACCTTGATGTTCAGTTTTATTTCAATATGATTCTCAACTATGAACTGTATTATGAACTATTACACCTCTAAAGTATTTTTGAAGACTAAAAGTTTAATTAACCTAAAATTAAACATTAAATCAAACTGAAGTATTATACTGTATTAAAAAAGAAGTACAAATAATTTTATTCAATCTAATTTTATTGCAGTTTATATATTTGTATGGTTTTAGAGATTGTTGTTATAGTTAAGACTGTTTGCTATTTCAACTTCCGTTTTCTGCTATCAAGTTGAATGGATAATTAGACATAGTCAATCTGACAAGAAAGCTATTCTTGACATGGCCAAACGGAAGCTTTCATGTTATCTGACAGGAAGATAATTATTAATCAGAAGGGACCATATCTTGCTAGTTACCGGCGCCTGGTTTGCTGAAGTCCAAAAGAGAATCAAATCTTTTTGATAACCTTGATTGTTTTGCTAACGAAAACGATGATTTAAAATGGATATAAAATGAGAAAATAAAGATTGTATATTATGAAGAATTTACAGTAGATTTTCTGTTTTAGCATTTAACAAGGCAGGAGTTGATATGCAATGATTTTTTGTGACTGGTCCCTTTCTATTTATATATCTGCTTCTTCTCCATATCTCTGTCTTTCGTTTCCTTTGTCTCCTACTCTGTCCCTTTCTTAACAACGCGCCTTGTCTTCGCACGACCCAAAGACGAAACCGCCCCTCAGACAAACCCACCTCTTTTATATTACTCAGTTTCAGCTGATGAATGGGAATCTCGTGTTTGAATCAGGCTCGTTTTTTTGCTTTGTGAACGAATTTGGAGCTGAAATAGCTTGTATAAAAAAGAAAGAAAGAAAAATAGACAGTTAGACAGATAAGGCTAAGAGGAAGATAAATGCGTACACACCACTCTTTCTCTCTTGCAAACACATCCACTCACTCACATATATATATATATATATATATATATATATATATATATATATATATATATATATATATATATATATATATATATATGGAGAGAGAATGAGAGTCCAGTTATAAAAGATTTTATTTTATTATCAAGTTACGCACAATCAATAGACCAAAATTATCTAATTAGTTTAAAAGATTAACTCAATTTCATATTGTCATATTTATTTGCTCCATACGAGGGAATGTTAGACACTAATGGATATGTTTAATATAAGAAAAATACACATTATCCAAAACGGCTCTCTGTATTGGCGCAAAAACTTGAATGTAACATTTTAAAAGGACATACTATAAAATAGGTATATCTCAGTTAAATATAATGATAATATTTAATATCCAGTTACCAGTTTATTTAAGCACTGCGTTGTTTTTTTTATCTCCTATATAATAATTTTATTGCAGAAATTCCCCTCTGGACCAAAGTATCGTAAGATTGCAACAAGAGATGCCAAATACATATTCAATAATCTAACCTGTTACCCACTATCTTATGCAACTTTCAGACACCATTACATACATATCCATTCGTAATAATAAAATGCTACAATACATTCTAGAAGCTACACCATCACAACTGCAACATCTTTAGAGGAAGTAGTTCGAAAGTTTCCCTCTAAATATTTACTCCTACCACTGCTACCAGTTGACACCGGGTACAATTCTACATTTCCCAACAATATTAGGGTTGGACCACCATTAATTGGTTATTACGTACCTACACATAACATAATCTTCCCATTTTCCAATTCGCTAATAATGACGTCTCACTAGCCTGATTCCGACCATGCTGATTATCTGAGCTTTAACCAGTCTTATATGCTAGATTAACGGATTTCTCATCTTAAACGAAGGATAAAATACCATTAAAATATGATGTCGCAATGATACCATTTTCTCCGCTCTGAATCCATTGCTGCGTACTATATCTTTATTTCCTCCTCCTCCTCCTCCTTCTCCTCCCCCATCTCTCTCTAAAAACAAACATAAAATTCAGCTATTTAAATTTTTAACATTTCTTTAAAACGATTTATTCTACATTCGTTCGTAGTTATTCGTTTATAGGTGATTTTCTCTCTTTCCCTCGCTCTCTCTCTACATATACATATATATTTTTCCCCAGCTATCTCTCCTCTTATACTTATTACATACCTATTATTACACTGAAACACTGACCGGTCCCTTTCTCTTTGCCTCGTAAGTTTCACAGCGATCTAATTGGCATCCTGCTATTTTCTACTCATGTCACGAGCGAAATATTAAGTAAAAAATCTCTCTCGACCAAAATATTAAGTAAACAATCTCTCAGTCATGCCAAATTAAACAATCTCTTAGTCATGCCAAATTAGGTAACTGAATTTATTACATTATGTTTTTTCTTTTCCGTACTATTATATATCAGCTTTGTTGTGGGTTCTGCAATCAACGTGTTGTCCCCGTTCATTGGAGGGTAAATCTTCCAGATTTTTTCCTGTAAAGTCAAAGTAATTTTGCATTCAGTATTTTGGGCGATTGTGGGAGCGGGGCTTTTTACCTTTTCTACAATTTCTTCACAGACCATTGCTTTGTATCTGATACAAACTTTTCTGTTCTTTCACCTGAACATTTACACTTACTATGAATGCCATTCATCGTTAAAAAAAGAAAAAAAAAGAAAAAGAAAAAAAAAAGAAAAAAGTCTACTTCAAATTTTTTCTTGCAGTGTAGTATAACTTATCCACCAACATCACCACCTTTTTTACCGTAGTATGTCCCCCATACAACATCCTCATATTATTACCAGCTTTCGGAAAAACATCCCCAACCTACCCATGTTTTTCCCGAAAACCATTCTTACCATGGCGATGTTGGGGATGGTATTTCGTTCTTGGATTTCCATGCTATTTTCTGGCAACCTTTTTTTTACACTAGAAAAAAATTCGCTTACTGCTCTTATACTACACTTCATCTTTTCTGTACTCGTTCAATGGAGAAGAGATCCTTCCAGACTCAGGCATATTTTATTGTTGTTCATTTCCCCACACTTACCCCCTACTTTCTGTCTAACTATCCCCTCGTGGCGAAGCCATTCGATAGTAACACTAGAAAACCGTTTATACTTTATTTTATAAAACTAAAAAGTATTTTTTCCGTGAAGAAATATGCTACTTTCACCTAAAAATTTGCGCTTTTCAGATCTTGGCATTTTATTATAAAAAATAAAGCATGTTTACACTAGGAAAAAAAAACGTTTACTGCCAATTTACTTTCATAATACTAACTAAGAATTAATTTTTTTCTAGAACAAATACTGTACTTTTACGTAACAATTTACGATTATAAATAAAACACAAATTATTTTGGGTCGATAACTATAGAAGGGACATATCACCGTCAAATAACCTGTATATTTTTTATAATTATGCACGTGGGAAATACGAATATGATTTCACAGAAAAGTATATTAAAGGAATTTGACGTAAACACTTGTTTAAATAAAGTAAACGAATAAAATATGATTTTTAAAAATATATTCATAACTATTTATTTAACAGAAAAACGAACAAAATAAAACAGAAAATCTTTAGCAATGAACCAAATCACGTAAACACTTGATTAAATAAAGTAAACGAACACATAATTTGATGGTGATATGTCCCTTCTATAGTTATCGACCATATTTTCGACTTGGCTGGGTCTAACTGCAAGACTTCCGGGTATTTTTTCGATACAGTCACCAGCGTAGTTTACACACCCGCAAACATCTCTCTCCCTCGTTAAAAACGGTTTTCGGAAAAAACAGGCCCGACCTACCCATGTTGAGAACGGCTTTCGAGGTTGGGGTTTTTATTCAGAAAGCCTTCTTACCATGGAGGTGTTTATATATATATATATATATATATATATATATATATATATATATATATATATATATATATATATATATGTATATATACAATAGAAAAATGCGAGCATGAAAAGTAATATGGTTAAACTTAAACATGGAAAAGTGAAGGACTGGTTGTTAAAGCTGGAAAAGAAAAGGAGAAGATATTCTATCAAAAATATAATAAATTTATAACTTAAAATATTGCAGCATTAAGAATTGATTATATAATGTTATAAATTGAATAAAAAAATTCTTAATGCTACAATATTTTAGTTATAAACTTATTATATTTTTACAAGAATATCTTGTCCTTAATGACTAGTCCTTTACTTTTCCAATTTAAGGTTAACGATATTACTTTTCATGCTCGCATTTTTCTATCATCCATGATTTTACCAGGTTTCCAATGAATTAACTTGTTCTTTGTTTTCTTTCAGTCTGATGTTTTTGCCCCCATAAACACATATATAATAACAATGTACGGCACTCGTCTGCTTTCAATAAAATAACACCAATTATCTCCCTTTCATGCTTTCATTCTGTTGTGCTATGGAAACCAATCATAAAAATCGTCGCTCACTTCCTTACATAGTTTTACGATTTCCAACACCAGAAAATTCATCATAACTTTCATGATAACTGAACGAAAATTGAACATTGAAAATTCATCATAAATTCATCATAACTGAACAAAAATTGAACATTTTTTTGACAATATAGCCGAGAAGGTGATCTATAAACTGTAATAATTGTTTGAAATTTGGTCGAAAAATGAATGAGCGGTGAAGCTTTAAAGCAGTTCTAAATGATTAAAACTTCCACTTAACCATATATTCAAACACGGTAGTGTTTGAATATATATATATATATATATATATATATATATATATATATATATATATGTATTTAATTATTATAGTAAATAATTATGTCAGCCCGCTTAAGAAACTTGTTTCTTATCGTTGAGCACTTTCAGTGGTAATAAAGTCGGTCAACTTAGCTTATATGTATAGATCATCATATAATGACTACATCACTCTGACTGACTTTAAACGCATTAAAAAATAAATATTTAATTTCATCTGTATCTCTCGCGATTGTCTGTAGTCGAATGGTTCAGGTCTTTGCGAATGAAGCCAGACATGACTTCTGTTGCCAGGTTTCGAATCTCTCGACTGGCGTTAATCGTGACACCCTGCACTGATTATTCCCGAAAGGATGAAACACTAGTGTCTGTAGGTATTTAATTATTATAGTAAATAATTATATATCTATATATCTATAAAAGTGAACGTGTATGTCTGTCTGTCTATGTACATTTTCCTTCGCAATAACTCTGTTAATTTTCAGTCTACAGATTCGAAATTTGATATACAGGGTACTGAGATTTGTAAAAATCGATGTGATCGGTTTTCGGCCAGAAATTTGGCTTTTAAGGGGTACAAAGTTCAACGATTTGATCTTTTAGAACTCTACCAAACTCCTCTGAAAATTTTGGGTCTACACACTTGAAATTTTAGATATAGGTTCCTAGGACATGGATCTAACATAATAACTGATAAACTTATAAAACAATAAATTTTAAGGGGTCATAATAGGGTTCAAAGTTTAAAAAATTCACCGTTTTTTTTTGCTCAGCATACACCCCCAAACACCCAGGCAACGCCGGGCACCCATGCTAGTATATATATATATATATATATATATATATATATATATATATATATATATATATAATATCAGTAATTTTACAGTAGCTTTTTTTTTTTTTTTTATATATTTATTGTGTTTTTATTCTTTTCCGGTTTGTTTGTTTTGAAATTCGTCTGCGTCTGTTACTTTGCTTGACTTCATCTCGTGACTGCCGGTCGATACCAAACCATTCTGCTAGAGTACCAAATATTTTCTTATAAATATTATGAAACTAAAAATCGCATGGTTACAGTATTTTTTAAATTACTTACTGTATTGCGCAATTACTTAGATGAATATGATTAAGGTTGCTACGCTTGCATAATAAAGGCATGCGAGAAAGAAAAAAATCGATAGAACAAGGGAGACAAAAATTTAATGAAACTACATGTTAACACTGACACGATGGTTATTAAAATTTAATTTAAAATAAAAAATACATAAAAAATTACATAAAACACTACACCTCGGTTGACATTAAATAAACACACAAATAAATTTAACAGCAAAACGTAAAAGCTAGAATTATTGGTAAAATAAAAATATATCAACCATTTATTGTTTGCTTTTGGTTAGGGGTAACTAGCTAAAACTATAAATACTATTACATGGAGAACATACGTTCACATAGTCGATGAACATAATTAAAAACAATTACAGTATTATGAACTTTCACCTACCAAGTAAATATACATTTAATAAGTAATAACAGTAATATTTTTACCGTGCATTTGTTACCGCGCACTTACAGTATTATAGACTTTCACCTACCAATTAAATATACATTTAATAAGTAATAACAGTAATAACAGTAATATTTTTACCGTGCATTTGTTACCGTGCAATTACAGTATTACAGACTTTCACCTACCAAGTAAATATACATTTAATAAGTAATAACAGTAATAGTTGTTACCGTGCATTTGTTACCGTGCAATTACAGTATTATGGACTTTCACCTACCAAGTAAATATGCATTTAATAAGTAATAACAGTAATAGTTGTTACCGTGCATTTTATACCGTGCAATTACAGTATTATGGAGTTTCACCTACCAATCAAATATACATTTAATAAGTAATAACAGTAATAGTTGTTACCGTGCATTTGTTACCGTGCAATTACAGTATTATGGACTTTCACCTACCAATCAAATATACATTTAATAAGTAATAACAGTAATAACAGTAATAGTTGTTACCGCGCTTTTTTTACCGTGCAATTTTACGTCCAATTTTTTTTTCTAGGCGAAATATACAGTTTTTGTTCTGACACTACACAACATGTTTTCTGTAAATATAGGAGAAATCGTTCAAGAATGAGGAATTTTTTCTCCATTCTTACCATGGGAGGGCAAGCTGATTTTAATATCCTATACCTAACTATTCATTAGAAATTGTTAGTACACAGGAATTATTAACAATGCTTGAATTAAATAGTCCTCATTTAGAAACTTATTCTTAACATAAGGAAGACAATTACAAACACAAAATTATATTACTTGAATTTTACTTTAAAATATTATTTACCTAACTGCATGCTAACATCAGATTCGTGATAATTACTTATTACAATAGCGCAATTACGTATGAATACGGTTGCTACGAATTCAGTACAGGGCCATGTGAAAATGCACCCCCCCAAAAAAAAACAACAACAAAAAAAAATAGGATGCAACAATAGTTTCATGAAAACCCATGTTAACACTAAAACGCTGAATACAAAAATTTCACTTCATAGAAGAAAAATTAAACTTACATGCCATCCGTTATCACTACTATCTTCATGTACCTTTTTTCATGTTAAGTGCAAGCACGCTTGGATTCTTTTTTTTTTTTTTACACAGTGATCACGACTTATCAAGGCCCGGAAGCCACTCAGGGATAAGGGTTATTGCAAGTAAATTACGTTAGTGTGGAGATTTGTACGAAGTGTTTACTTAAGGGGGCGGTTCATTAGGAATTTGTTAACATTGGACTTGAAGACATCCAAGTTGTAGTCCGGTTATTAGATGACTAAACTCAGCAGTCAAACAAGCAAAGGTTTATAAGATGAGTATATAGCAATATTTCTATAAGAATTCATTTTCAACCTATTTTCATATTTACAAATTCCATTACTAGCAAGTAACAATGCCCCCTCCCTCAATTCCTATTTTCTAAATACAACAGTAGTTGGTTTCATCAGGAGAAGTCGACAATCAGCACACTATGAGGGACCTCATGAAGACAATTTTGTAACTTCCTTCAACGAAGATGAATCTAGATACTATGAGTCATATCAGCAAGATCATACTGCCGCAGAGACTCATGAGTTAGAACAGGCTCAACTTAAGGGCATAAATATCAGCCAAACATACAGTTGAACAAAACAGATAAGCTATACTTGACGCCATGAAGTTAAATCTCTCGAATAGGTCTGTTCCTCAGTCAAGTTTCTAGTTGCATGAAGGCCGTAAATATGATGCTGCACGTAATTGTTAGTTACGTTCAAATGTGCAAATAGGTACATTGAGTAATGAACAACCTGTAGCGAATGTAATGCAAAAACTGGATTAAAGAATCACCAGGTATGAGTTGTTCGGGCGGCAAAGTTATTCTTCCAGATTTCAGTACACCGCCAGAATCATTAAGGTCAATTATTGACAACAATTCGCATAATTCTATACATTTTTTTAAGAACATTAGCAATTATAATAACTACTTTAGTACGACCAGTTTCGGTGCTGAAAAAATACGAGAAGATACCTATATGTCAACAATTAAAGTTTGTGGAAAGGTTTGTCATACAGTTGGTTCCTTGCTTCCTGTTAATGTTGGAAATCCACAGTATCTTCAGGGCTATTTCATTGGTGATGCTCAGCAAGAAGCAACAGCGAGATATAACTATGTATCCAACACAGAGTTTGATATTATTATTGATCTGCAAAGCATGCTTCATCGAGGAAATACATTTATCTAAAACATTAAGATAGCTATGGATCATACTGAATGTGATGACATTAAAGTGGTTATACATGCTGACAAAACCCCGAGACATGAACATGAACGATGTTTTAATGCCCCTGAGACACGTGGAGTTGCTTCTGTAATAGTAAGTCAGTAGTTTCATCATTTTGTATCTCAGAAATAATCAACTACAACATACCACTGAAACAGATTAAAAATTTTTTTCTTCAAAATCACTGGATTCGGCATTAAATAACCTGGAAAGGGTTGATATGCCGTAAAACAAAAAGAACCAACCAACCAAAATTTAAACAGGTCTGCACCATGTCACAGACAAGGCCAACGCTCCTTAGAGATATCCCAAACAGTTTTTGAATCAAACTCAGTCGGATAAAATGGTTACCTATTATATCGACGATTATCTACAGTAGCTGGGGGATTTAAAACAACAGTTACCCTCCGTGGCAACATAAAATTTTCTGTAGACAACCGATAAGTTGTACCATATAATAAACTTATTTGTAAAACTTTTAACGTACATATAAATGTTGAATACTGTAAGGATGTGAAATCAATTAAATACATTTGTAAATATGTGAATAAAGGCAGTGATCCAGCTGTTTTCATAATTTAAAATAATGCTCTCGATGAAGTTAAGAGATATAAAACCGGCCGTTATATTTCTACTAATGACTGCTAACTTCCCCATATATGTATATCATCCTCCGGTTATTCACCTCTCATCCCATCTAGAAAATGGACACCGGATATACTTTACTGAAAGAAACATACTTCTTTGCACGTACACTTCTGTATGTTGAAGTTCCCGCTTATTATTAAAATATGGGTCGTGGAATTGCATCCATCTGCAAAAAATCTTGCTAATTTTCATATTCACATTCATTTTAATTAATTACCTATGAGTTGTTATCAGTTTTCTTATGAGATGATCAACTTTAGTTAACTTTGATCATCTTTAGTTAAATATTCTGCATGATTTATACTTGCGTAATATTTGCGTAAAAAGTAAACACAAACCTCTTTCTCTATATATTTATGTATATACTAACTGTACCCGGCCACGCATTGTTGTGGTTCCGTTTGGTGAAATGATTAAATTGAATGAATATAGCAAAATTAAAAAAAAATCTGTAAGGTAGACAATTAGTTTTCGCATCACGTAATGAACTAAGTTACATTTTTAAATATGTAGATAAACATCAATAAATAATTTGGAAATTTGCATATAGATCTATCTTATTGGCACATAGATATATTTCATTCTTATTAGAAATCATCAGTGCAACTCATCCGAATTAAATAATGAACCCATGCATAGATATGCTACAGCAAAGGTGATTTCCATGTTGTTGCTTCTTAATGTCTTGTATGAAGGACCAAGATTTACAAAGGGCAGTGTTATTAATCTTTCTGGAGTTGAAGTCCCACGACAAACTCATGCACAGATATGCTTCAGTGAAGGATGTATTTGATGTTTTTGCCTCTCAAATTCTTTATTGAATAATAATTTTGGAGATTGTCTTTTGGACTTCATTTTGATCCAGTTCCATAAGTTGCCATTTAATATGAAGGATTTAATTTTCCAAAACTTGTGGATACACAATATTCTTAGTAGTTCCAGTTTCAGTGCAGATGAAGAGATTCTCAGGTTTGCCGACTCTAGAACATGCAACATATAATTGCCCATGTGAGAAACAGTCAGTGTATGAATATAAGCCACACAATTCTAAAGATTGTCCCTGTGCCTTGTTGATTGTGATTGCAAATGCCAAGCGAATAGGGAATTGTAATCTCCTAAATTGAAATGGCAGATCTATTGGAATCATGGGAATGCGCGGAATTAAGACATCTTCACCTTTGAAAGGCCCTGTCAAAATTGTTGCTTCAATGATGTTGGTCATTAATTTTTTTACTGAAAGACGCGTGCGATTACAAAGCTTAGGCTGGTTAATATTTCGCAACATGATAATTGATACACCAGTTTTCAATTGCAGTACATGTGGTGGAATCCCTGGCAAATCTAGTGAATTCAAAAACTCTGATGGATAATTGATTGCTTCGTCTGCTTCAACAACAGTGTCAACGGACTTGTATGTGACTAACTCACCATGAATGTTCAACTGAATACTATTGTTGAGTGCATGGACATCTTTGTTCGTGGGTGCACGCCTGTGGAACTCTGTTCCGTCTGCTTGCTTCCCACCGGACTACAACTTCACATTTTGCCAAAAAGTGGAGTATTTGAGGCAAGCATTTATTTTATCTGCTGGTGTTGATCGAGGAATTACAGGTAATGTTTGCCTGAAATCTCCAGCAAGCAATATTACTGCATTCCCAAATAATCTATCATTTCCCCGCAAATCTTGCAATGGCCGATCAAGAGCCTCCAGTGATTTTTGTGTGCCATTGTGCATTCATCCCAAACAATAAGTTCGCATTTTTGCAATACTTTCCCCATACCTGATGTTTTTGAAATATTGCCCATGGGAGTTTCAATAAATTGCATGTTTAAAGGAAGTTTCAATGCAGAATGAGCAGTTTGTCCACCTGGTAGCAAAGTTGCAGCTATTCCAGAAGATGCAAGAGCTAAGGCTATGCCATTTTGTGATCGAATGGCTGCCAAAATAAATTTAATTAAGAACGTTTTACCAGTTCCTCCTGGCGCATCTAAGAAAAATATATCTCCCACTCCATTATTTACAGTCTGCATTATTTTGTTGTAAACGTCTGTTTGCTCAGGTGTTAGCTTGTTAATATTTGCTTGCACATACAACAAAAGATCATCTGTGTTGTAATTTTGTTCCCTACGCAATTCTACATCAAAGAAAGCAGCAGCAGATCGAGTCGGTGAGGTCATTCCCAATTGTTTGAGGAATTTGTTTGCAATTTCTAAACACAAATTTTCAATTCTTATCAATGCCTCATTATAGATTTCTGATGTAAAATCCAGACAGGTATTTGTACTTTCATTGCTTATTTGATGAAAAATGTCTTCGGCCATGTGTGATTTATATTTCTCCCATAACTCAACAGGAGATGAAGGGGAGCAATTGGTGAAGATAGTTGCAAACAATGCACGAATTTGAATAGGATGTGATGTGTTACGCGCATCATTAATGCATTCATCCCAATGTCTGTAATTTTCTAATAAATTCAGAGCTTGACATGCACTGCGAAAAGTAGCATGTGTAATGCCATTGGCAATTTTTAGTTGCTGGAATGATGTTGGACTAGGCACATTTATCAACAACATGCGAAGAAAGAAGCATTCATCTTGTTTGGGATGGATAGTATACAGTCTGCCTATTGTTTTTTCTTTTAATATTCCAGGTTGTCCTTCGACTTGCTCTCCTCTTTTGCGCCGTTCAAATGATTTTCTACTTTTATTTCATGTGTAATACTGAGGCACTTCCGAATAGAGGAGTGTTTTTGCAAACGTGTCAGTTTTACATAACATGAAGAAAGCCGTTAATGTTGTAGCAGGTGGATTCAAAGCTATCTGTTGCACATTTGAAGCTGTGAAGTAAACGCGCTGTCCATTTTCTAAATGTACTGATAAGTGAACAATAGCCGGACTTCGTTCATGTATTGGAAATGAAAGAATTCGCCATACAGCTTCATTGCTGCTTATGTATCTTCCAGCTTGATACTGTGCGATTTCATCAATATGTAGGCTTGCATTCAGATTATTGCTCTGTATTTTCAAGGCAAAAACTGCCATATCGCTGCCTTTATTCACATACTTACACATGTATTTGATGGACTTTACAGAATTACAGTATTCCACATTGATGTGCGATTTATAGGTTTTTGATAGCAAAGGTGAATATGGAACAACCCATCGGTTATCAACTTGTATATTGCAATTTCGCATTTGTATGGTTGCTAATTTACCGCCATCTTCTACTGACCTTCTTTTGTATAAAGGATATCCATCATTTCCTGTAACTGTGTTGGTTAATAATGCTCGGGAATATCGCTTAGAGCATTTACCCTCTATCATGCATGGTGAATTTGGATTAAATATCCAGCAAGGTCCATGTATGTAACTTCATGCAAATCTTTATCAATGTCAGCATCAGGTATTTCAGCAGATATTAGATTGTCGATTTCGTTTGGATTGAGTTTGTTGTAGAGCCAGATTAGTATGTGGGAGTGTGGTAATCCTCTCTTTTGCCATTCCACTGAATACATCCAGCAGCACACAGATCCAAATACTTTATGTTTTAAAATGAAATTTATTAGTGATTTAAGCTTTTGTCTGAAAACATGCGCTGTAATATCATGCCTATCTACCGATGATTGCCCAGGAAGTAAGAGTTGCTGTATTTCATTCCAAGCTGGGTTGCATGTAAATGTAATGAATAGGTCAGGACGGCCATACTGACGAACATATGCAAATGCGTCTTGAGTGTACTCATGCATATGACGTAGACGACCCAAATACGAAGATGGCAAAATTGTTAGTCTTCCAACGTTGGTTGTATTACCATCATTAACAACTGCATCTCGCAAATGAACATATTCTTCAGAACGAAGTTTTGACTGATTCAAACGGATGAATAGCAAACGTTCAGTTTCAATTTTTGCATACATGTCTACAATGTATTGGTGGAATAATTGGCGGCATTTCAGAATGTGATTGTTTTCGTTCTCTCGAATCATTAATCGGTATGAGTAATAGTTCATTGCGCTGCATTTCTTATTTGTTTCTTCGCCACTAACTGGATTTATCATGTTAATATGGAAATGATATCGATCAGCACCATCCAAAAAAAATGATTGGATATTGCAGGGCATCGTAGCATCGATGAGTTTCAGCAATGTTTGTCAATTGATCATTCCTCCTCTGAAGAACAACATCCCTTGGTTGAAATTGATCTCCAACTATAACAATTCATCTATAGTTGGAGCATTGGATCTGCCCACGTGTTCTCCAGTAGGCGTTTTGTCAGCATGAATAACAATCTTGCGTGTATCTGATGGCATCATTTCAATTGCAGTTTTGAATAAAAGCACTAAATTGTTTTTATTATGGAGCATGTCTTGCAGTTCGGAGACAATGGACCTTCTTATACTGGTTGAAATTCCACAGCGTGCATTCAGTTCATCATTGTTATCACCGATGAAATACATTTGTAGGAGTTTATGTTGAGCCTCTAGGTATGGAAGCAGAGATCCAACTTTATGGTAAATATGTCCTTTTACTTTAAAAGTTGGCATGAATTGAGCTGTAATGGTTTCTGCTGCGAACGACGTCATTTGGAAGCATGAGTTGTATTTCCTAATGTTTGATAAAAAATGCTTTGATTCAGCAGTATATCCAGCAAGCAAAGTTTTTAATGCTTCTGGTGGATCTTCCAGTTGAGGTAGTTTAATTTTACCGGCTGCACAACACATTCCTTTAGTTTCTCCCTTAAATTTAAGAGCCTTGCAATAGGGACACACTTCAGTCATAGTGCCTATGTGAACATGGTGGCTCAAACTATAATCCTCATTAGGGTTGTAGTGAAATGCTAGGCGATCCCAATTCCAGGATTGTTGAACATGGAGTCGTGTTTGACGCTGATCTGCATTTCCTCGTTGACGTCTTTCGGCATGTCTCAGCCTCTCGCGTTTATTACGTTGTGAACGAAGCAGATCTGTAGCCACATTACGGGATTGCTGTACCCGCAACCTTGCCTCCTCAAGTCTGGCTGCACGTCGATCTGCTGTTTCATTGGCACGTACTTGAATCATCCTTAGTCTACTATTTTGGTTTGCAGATGCTCGTTGTTCAGGACTTTGAGTGGCAAGTAATTGCTGCAGTGTTTCTGCATTGTGAGTACGACGACCTATGTTTGATCTTCTTCTGAGTGGCATTTTAAGGAAAAGAACTGCAGCGACATTAACAATAACGTTTAGTAAAAGTGGACGTTTTTAAAATAGGGAACAGGATAAATGATTTTGGAAAAAAGGAATCTGTAAAAAGATTTGCTCGTTGCTTAAATTTAATGGGCCTCTCGACAGCTATAGGCTCAATTAAGGCCAATTTTTATTTTTTATACAGTTCAGTACTTTTCCTTCCGTCCAAATAGATTTGAAGAAATAATAATTTCTTTTTTCTTTTTTGTTTGGAGCAAAATATTTAATGTGTTTTTTTTTTGCTTATTTATAATTGAGCTGTATGGTAAATTTAGAGCAATTCCTTTTTTTTGTATGTATTCCTGTAATTTTCCTTTTGTCAAAATAGATTTGGAGAAATAATTTTTTTGAAAATTCTTCTTGTGCTTATTTTTAATTTAGCTGCATCGTCAAATTCCGAAATTTTCTTTTTGCTTATTTTTAATTGAGGAATCTGAAAATAGAGAAATCTGAAAAAGATATTTGTTTGATGTATTTCTCAATGTATTGGTCTGTCGACAAATGTATGGTCAAATAAGGCCAATTTTTTATTTGCAGCCAAATAGATTAGGAGAAATATATTTATAAAAAATGGGTTTTGTTGTTTATTTTTAATTGAAGAATCTGAAAAAAGAGAAGTCTGAAAAAAAGTATTGTCTTGATTGATTTCTCGATTTATTTATCTGTCGAGATATGTATGATAAATTAAGACCTTTTTTGCATATGGTTCCGTAAATGTCCTTGCTTACAAATAGATTTGTAGAAATATTTTTTTTTGCTTATTTTCAATTGAGGAATCTGAAAATCCTTTCTTTGCTTCAAAATAGATTTGGAGCAATTTTTTTTAATTTGTTATATTTTTCTTTTTTTACTTATTGTTAATGTAGCTGTATGGTCAATTAAGAGCAATTTATTTTTCTTTGTAGTCATGTAGTTTTCCTTGTGTCAAAGATTTGTAGAAATAATGATTTTTTTGCTTATTTTCAATTGAGGAATCTGAAATTTCTTATATAGCTTCAAAATAGATTTGAAGCAATATTTTTTTAATTTGTTTTTTTTCTTATATATTTTGCTTATTGTTAATTGAGCTGTACGGTCAATTAAGAGCAATTTCTTTTTCTTTGTTTGTAGTCCTGTAGTTATCTTTGCGTTAAAATAGATTTGTAGAAATGAAGTTTGTAATTTTTTGCTTAGTTTGATTAGAGGAATCTGAAAAAAGAGAAGTATGTAAAAATATTTGCTCGATTGTTTTCTCAAATAATTAGTCTATTGAGAACTTATGTTCAAATAAGCACAATGTGTCGAAATATTTTTTAAAAAATTTCCTTTTTGTGCTTATTTTTAATTGAGCTGTAACATCAAACAAGGCCAATTATTTTATATGTACTTCTGTACTTCTTGTATCCAAATAGATTTGGAAATAATTTTTTCCTAAATTGTCTTTTTGCTTATTGTTAATTTAGAAATCTGAAAAAAGAGAAATCTCAAAAAGATATTTGTTTGATTTATTTTGCAATGTATTGGCCTGTCGACAAATGTATGGTCAAATAAGGCCAATTTTTTTTTATTTGCGGCCAAATAGATTAGGAGAAATATATAAAAAAAAGTGTTTTGTTGATTATTTTTAATTGAAGAATCTGAAAAAAAAAGAGAAGTATGAAAAATATTGGCTTGATTGATTTCTCAATTTATTTATCTGTCGAGATATGTATGGTCAATTAAGACCTTTTTTGCATATGGTTCAGCAATTTTCCTTGCTTACAAATAGATTTGTAGAAATATTTTCTTCGTTTTTTGCTTATTTTCAATTGAGGAATCTGAAAATCTTTTCTTTGCTTCAAAATAGATTTGGAGCAATTTTTTAAATTTGTTATATTTTTCTTTTTTTTTTTGCTTATTGTTAATTGAGCTGTATGGTCAATTAAGGCCAATTTAGCTTTCTATGTGGTTCTGTAGTTTTATTTTTGTCCAAATAGATTTGGAGAAATGAATTTAGTTTTCAAATAGTTTTATGTTTTAATGCATGTTTTTAATTGAGGAATCTGCTTGAGTGATTTCTCAATTTATTTGCCTGTATGACCAAGTAATGCCAAGTTTTTGATGGTAATTCTGTAATTTTGTTTGCGTCCAAGTAGGTTTGATTCTTTGTTTCTGCAAGTTTTTAATCAAGCAATCTGAAAAAAGAGGAGACCGAAGAAAAACATATGCTTGATAGATATCGCAATATAATCAATTGTTTGGCCAGTCAACAGCTGTATCGTTATGTAAGGCCAAGTGTTTTTTAGTAAACAGATGGCTCGTACGCTATTTAAATAAAAAAAATGGAATTTTGGAATGCGAGATGCCGTAAAAAAATGTAGAAATAAGATTAAATGAAAAAAAAAACAGCAAATGAATTGTTATGGAAAAAAAAAGAAACTTACCAAGGAATTTGTTGATTATCAGAATAAAAAAAATAAATAAAAAATAAACGGAAAGAAACACGTGAGGAAAAAATACGGTAAGTTTTTACAGCAAATGAATTCGATCGAAACAACAAATTTATTTTAGGTAGGCTTGTTGTAATTTAAATAAAAAAAACATGGAATTTTGGAATGCGAGATGCCGTTAAAAAACAAATGTAGAAATAAGATTGACTGTAAAAAAAAAAAAGAAACAGCAAATGAATTAGTAAGAAAAACAAAATAATTTGTAAATCCTGTAATTCGAGATAAGTTCAAATATGAAGTTATTTAGACAGATTTCCCCAAAGAAACTTACCAAGAATCAACTGTTACACGTGGGAAAGAATAAAAATGGGAGGGGGGGGCAAAAATGCGGTAAGTTTTTACAGCAAATGAAATCGATCGAAGCAAAGGGATGCTATTAATATTTTTAAGAATTAAACAAATTCATTTTAGGTAGGCTTGGTTTTAATCAAAATACTTAGAATTTAAATTTTTTAAAAAATTTAATCTTGGAATTTAAATAAAAAAAATGTAATTTTGGAATTGAATGAAAAAAAAAAACAGTAAATGAATTTTTATGGAAAAAAAGAAACTTACCAAGGAATTTGTTGAATATCAGAATAAAAATAAATAAAAAATAAAGGGAAAGAAACACGTGAAGAAGAAAGCAAATGAATTCGATCGAAACAATTTTTAAGAATTTGTAACACTGAAAATGTTGTCATGCCAAATCGTCAAATCGTAGTGAAATCATTCCTACGTGTATTCTACCGGAAATAAAATTTGACCACAGGTTCGCATTTAAGAAAAATATTTTTATTTTATTTTATACATTTTTATAATTTGGGATGTTAATTTATAGACTGTCTGAAGCTTTCAAATAAATTGGTAATGTACAAAGATGTTTTTTTTGATAACGAACGAACCCAGAATTACATTTCTAATTCGAAATTCGAAATCGTCAAATCGTCGTGAATTGCCTGCAAACCGGAAATAAAATGGAACATAGTTCTGCATTTACGAAAAATATTTTTATTTTATTTAATATATTTTTATAATTCGCGAGGTAAATTTATTTTAATAACATAAAAACATCCCTCGACTCTAAAGATGGGTTGTCTGAAAATTTCAAATAAATTGGTAACGTAGAAATATGGTTTATTCACTTTTAACGAACCAAATTTACATTTTTATATATGTATATATTTGTTTAAAAAGTGTTGTCTACCAAACTCCTTTGTCAGTTTTTGGTCTATAGACATGAAAGTTAATATATAGGGTATTCGAACACATGCGAAACTTTATATTTTTGGGTTGTAGCCGGCTACAATCGGTGCAAATGTGTTAAAGTTAAAAAATATCTCTGTCTACAGTGTAGAACGACAACATTGTCGCCCTAGTAAAGACGACATGATTCCATTTCCATTTTATAAAACCGGTTTTCTCTTATTTCTTACAAACCATCTATTAGTTGGCTAATTATGTACAAATTCCGAGAGCAATAGCAGTTTCTATCATGTCTGAAAGTGGCACAATGTACAACGAGAAAAATTGAAGATGCGCCGCTGTACAACTCATGCTCTCTACCGATCCAAGTTATGAAAACAAGACTATTGCTAGCACCCTGAAAATGTTTCGCTAGATTGCCGCGAAAACAGGTATGTGCTCAGTGTTATTAAGACAAAGTTTTTCGGCCACGGTTATGGTCTTTGGTATGGTTTCAAGTGATTGCTACATCATGCCACTTTAAACTCGGCTTGAAAGTCAACGCCAAAGTGTACCTGAATGTACTGAAGTGTGTGGTGATCTTCTGATACAATCTGGTGCAGATCCTGGGTGTAGCAGCAGGACTCGGCGCCGGCAAACAAGTCAAAAGAGACCCAGACATGGATCAGATATACTACGAATTCGTACCCTTCTCTTACTGCCCCTCCTTTCCCGATCTTAACCCATTTAGTCATACGTCAAAAACATTACCAACATGACCTCCCACATCATCAACACCAGCCTGATTGCCGCCATCCGCCGGAAAAGGCATGCTCCAAGTTCCAAACCCCATCGAGCGGTGATTGAGGCTAAATGCGGCTACATTGAATAGATGTCAGCTCTACTTATAAACAAGTTATCTGAATTGCTATTTTAATAAAAGTTTTAAAATAACACTGTAGTGTTGTTTTCTTTAGGGCGGCACTTTTATTGTTCCATTTCTACGCACAGTGCCAACATTTCAAAATACAACCTCTGAGATACAACATGCGGCTCTTTACAAACAGACTTTTCTTCCTCCAACTTAACAACATGGCAAGGAAGAAGAAAAGGATAAAAAGAAAGAAAACAACACACTGGGTATGGAGTATAGCTCCGAAATATATATGTTATAAATTTCAAACAAGTAAAATATTTGTTTAATGTTCTACTATAACGTTGTGATTTTGGCTTTCAAGCGCACTTGATGCATATTTTATTTTATTCAGATTAAATCAATGTTTCTCTATGGAATTCACACCCTTGGCGTTATTCTCGCGTTGCCCACGCACAGTACCAACATTTCAAAATATAAACCGCTGAGATACAACGCGCGGCTCTTTACAAATAGATTTTCTTTCTCCAAATTAACAACATGGAAAGGAAGAAAAGAAAACAACACACTGAGGATGGAGCATAGCTCCGAAATATATATGTTATAAATTTCAAACTAATAAAATATTTGTTTAATGTCCTACTATTACGTTGTGATTTGGCTTTCAAGCGTACTTGATGCGTATTTTATTATATATATGTGTGTATATATATATATATATATATATATATATATTTTCACATATTCGAATATATATATATATATATATATATATATATATATATATATATATATATATATATATATACTAGCCCGGCGTTGCCGGGTGTTTGGATGTGTATGTTGAGCAAAAAAAACAAAACAAAAAATAGTAGTAGGAAGGCAGGCTCGAACCCGTACCGCAAAGGAGGAAAAGAACGGGGTAAAACCTAACGTTTATGCTGTTACGACCACCGCCAAACCGGAAGCGACATTTTTTAAAATTAAGGCTAGACAATCTAAAAGGCAGGATAACTTTCAAAAATATCGGCGAAAAAAGTACCCCCCGTAGAAAAGTGCCCAGTTGAAGGGGAAGATATATTTTTAGCCAATTTTCCGATTTTTCGATATTTGTCGTATGAAAGATCGAACTTAAAAACGATACTGATCTTGGTAAAATCCGTCGCCTCTATTGAAAGTTTAAGGCAGAATACATACATACATACATACATACATACATACATACATACATTTATATATTGGTAACTAAAAATTTTTGACCCAAACTGATAAATAAGCTTGCCCTATTTCTGAATACACTTTACGCAAAATTTCAAATATTTAGACCAGAAATTATCTGAGTAATTTTGTAGAGACCGCAGAGGTAAATTTTTTAAACTTTGACCCCTATTATGACCCTTTAAAATTTATTGTTTTGGGTTCAAATCAAGTTATTAAGTAAGATCCATGTCCTAGGAAGGTATATCTAAAATTTCAAGTGCGTAGACCCAAAATTATACGAGGAGTTTGGTAGAGTTCTCAAAGGTTAAATCGTTGAACTTTGATCCCTTAATCGAGAAATTTCTGGCCAAAAACCGATCACATCGATTTTCCCAAATCTCAGTACCTTGTATATCAAATTTCGAGTCTGTAGACTAAAACTTGACAGAGTTATTGCGTAGGGAAATGTACATAGACACACACACAGACACGTTCACTTTTATAGATATACTAGCATTTCAGCCCGGCGTTGCCCGGATGTTTGGAGGTGTATGCTGAGCAAAAAAAAAAAAAAAAAGAGTAAATTTTTTTTAATTTGACCCCTATTATGACCCCTTAAAATTTATAGTTTCGGGCTCAAACTACTTTATTAAGTTAGATCCAGGTTCAAGGAACCTATATCTAAAATTTCAAGTGTCTAGACCCAAAATTATCGGAGGAGTTTGGTAGAGTTCTTAAAGGTCAAATCGTTGAAATTTGACCCCTTAACAGCCAAATTTCTGGCTGACACCCGTCACATCGATTTTCCCAAATCTCAGTACCCGGTATTTCAAATTTCGAGTCTATAGACTAAACATTGACAGAGTTATTGCGTAGGGGAATGTACACAGACAGACAGACAGACAGACAGACACGTTCACTTTTATAGATATATAGATAGATATATTCACACATACTCGAATATATATATATATATATATATATATATATATATATATAACTACTTAATTTACTCACATAAAATTAATATACGAAAGTATAGATTTATGCGTAAGGTTTAAGTATTTACTTCAAAAGTGCTCAATACGTAGGCAGAGCTAGTTAATAAGTTATAAAATGTGTATGGCGATTAAGCTACACTGAATATTCTGCGTTTCATCCACTTTAGGATTCTTAAGGCTTATGCGTGAATTCTGTGGTTGTTTGTCGTTTTTATATGCTTATCTTCTATTGAAATTGTAGTTAGCCAATCAGCTTTATAGTATCCACCGCGCCCTTCCTATCAGCCAATGAGAATGTATTCATCGGACAAAGGCCTATTTGATCTCTGGTTGACCTGTTCCTTTGTGTGTTCTCTATTTAGCCTGGATATTTAGCTTCTTGATCTGTTTTAAATCTAGGTTAGTGTTTTTTATCGTAGTTTATGTATAAATATATATATGTGTACACACATATATATGCACATACATATACATATATATACATATAGATGTAAGATGTCCTCTGAAATAAGGACGAAACGTTGATTATTTTAATAATTTCATTCGGTTTTTCTATTTTTCTCAAAACATAACGTAAACCTCCACTGGTATTTTCATTTTTTATACATTCTGTCGAAATGGAAAACGGATCCTCTCTGCGAACGGATAAGAACATCTTAATCGCAGCAAATTCTCACAACAACAAAAAAGATGTCCTCTGAAATAAGGACGAAACGTTGATTATTTTAATAATTTCATTCGGTTTTTCTATTTTTCTCAAAACATATATATATATGTGTGATCGTTTATGTATATTCATGTTTATTTAATTTATTTATTTGTTTATTTTCTATTGTTTTTGTTAGTTTTAAAACTATTTTGTATCGCTATCCTAGAGTAAATTTTATCTTGTGAACACAGTTGTTTGCTATATCTCTTCTACAGTTTAATAGATGTTGGGGTTCTTTAAAGTACAGGATAGCAAATTTTTCATGAAGGCATAATCTACATGGGTCGTCTAGGTCCCTACACGTAGTAGCTTGTCTTATTATTTTCGATTCGACTACCGGCGACTGTCCGCTTTCTTTGAGTTCCCAGTATTTATTCGCTAGTGTTGTTTTCATACGGTGTTTTTTTTATTGTTTAATGTACTTTTGTGGCCATAGTATCGAGTTTTGAAATCTAAGGAAGTCATACCTACGTAATATTATGACTTCCTTAGATTTCAAAATTCGATACTATGACCACAAAAGCACATTCAAGGTGTCATTACTTAGGGGGGGCGGTTCATCAGGAGTTTGTTTGTGTTGGACTTGAAGACATCCAGGTTGAAGTCGGGAGGGAAACAGGCAAGCGGAACAGAGTTCCACAGGCGTGCAGTTCTAAGAAAGAAGCTTTGTTCATGGTATCTACGTTTTGATTTAGGCACAGATAGAGAGTGGGGAAAATTATTGACGGTGGTTTCAGCTAGTCGGGTGTTTTTTGAGAAAGATTGGCGAGGGGGGACCAGAGAATGGAGCTCAGATGAGCACCTGCCATGGAAATAACGATAAAACAAGGATAGGCTCGCAACGTTTCTTCTGTGGGAGAGAGGCTGCAGGGTAGAGAAAAGGGCATCTCCCACCAAGCCACGGAGTCTATTTTGTACTCCGTCAAGGCAGGATAGGCTATTTTTTGCAGCCCCGCCCAGATGTGGGAGCAGTACTCCATCTTTGGACGTACTTGGCTCTTATATAGATAGAGAATCGCATCATTAGTGAGATATCTTCTGGAGCGGTAGAAGGATCCCACCATTTTCCTAGCGACCTTGGCCACAGACTTGATGTATGTGTTCCATTTAAGATCAGGTGTAAAGGTCAAACCCAGGAGCTTATCAAATCCTGGGGCCTCACTCAGACGAGAGCCGTCCATTTCAATTGATGCCAGATGGGGATCAGAGCGTTTATGATGTAGAGATAGGAGCTTGGTCTTAGATACATTAAAGGTAACCAGCCATCTCTTTCCCCACTGTACCACGCGCTCAAGATCAGAGGAGAGAGAATCAGAGAGAACATCATCATTTACGGCCTTTGATGTGTTGCCATAGATGGTCGTGTCATCAGCATAGATGTCAACGGAAGATTTTAATATGTGTTTTGAGAGATCATAGATGTAGATCAGGAAGAGGGTTGGGACCAGTATGAACACCTGAGGGACTCCAGCATTAATACTGTGGGCCTCTGATTTCTGCCCATCAACAACTACTCTTATGAGCCTATCTGAGAGAAATGACTTAATGATAGAGAAAACATTTCCAGTTATACCGTAGCTGGAAATCTTGTGGAGTAGGCCTTTATGCCAAACCTTATCGAAGGCCTTTGATATATCGAGAGCAATTGCCCTAGAAATGAAGCCTTTGTCGAAAGATTCGCTAATCCTATGAGATATAACCGTTAGCACGTCTGCTGTAGATTTAGCAGAGCGGAAACCATATTGCGTGTCGCTAAGAAGGTTATTTCTGCTGAGGTTGTTGACTACTCCTCTATTTATTGTGGATTCCAGCAACTTACTCATGACACAGGAGACTTATTTGTCTGTACTGAGAGGGAGATGACTTATCACCTGAATTCTTAAATACAGGGCATACTAATGAGGTTTTCCAGGGTGTTGGAAAGCACTTCTCCTTAAAGCAACGCTTAAACAGTTTGGAAAGTATGGGGGCAAGTTCTGGTTGTAATTTCTTTAACACTATAATTGGAATACCGTCGGGACCAGTTGCTTTACTGGAGTCAAGTTTCTTGATTAGCATGGCGACCTCACGCACAGATATTTGTGTGTTGTATAGCGTGTTGTCTGTTATAGGAGGGAATATGGGGAGTTGATGGCCTTCGTCACACAGGGTAGAATTTGACGCAAAGTTTTTGGCAAATAGTTTGGCCTTGTCGGATGCTGTCGAGATGACTTCTGGTCCATTAATAATGGTTGGGATAGAGCGCACGTTTATGTTCAAGATCCTATTTGCTATTTGCCAGAACTGGTGGGAACCAAGCCGCTGCTCAGCTACTTTGGAGTTAACGGATTGCTCATATAGTTCTCTTGCAATTTTATTACTCTTTTACAGTGGTTGCTGGCGGTTCTAAAAGCAGCTTTAGTTTCAGTGCATCTATTACGTTAGTAGCTATGGAAAAAGTGATTTCTGTGTGCGATAGCAGCAGCACATTCGGGGGAGAACCATGGATGGCTGTTAGGTTTTTGTTGGAATTTTTTGGATGGTATAAATTGGCCTGTGCCTACAAGTAACCATTCGGTCAGATCTGATATTATTGAGGACACATCCTTTTTAAACATGGAATGGAGGGGGAGATCAGATATGAATGTACGGAAGCTATCCCAGTCCGCCATAGAGTATCGGTATACAGTATATAGTTTTAAAAGTCATAAAACTTCCAAGACTACGTATATATATATATATATATATATATATATATATATATATATATATATATATATATATATATATATATATATATAAGAGAAAGAAAATTGAAACTGTAAGTTGAACTTAACACTCAAGATGTATTGTTCGACTGAATACTCCAAAAACCAATATACAAAGTCCTTATTCCGCGGAGTTTCAAAGAATGTTATTCTTATCATTCTTCTCATCAGAGAAGTATTCAGTCAAACAATAAATTTTGATTGTAAAGTTCAACTTATAGTTTTAATTTTCTTTGTCTTATAATAAGCTCTACTCTCTATTGCGTATTGAGCTTTTTAGTCGGTTGGGATTACATTTTCTATATATATAAATACTGTTATTTATATTAGTTTGAGGCTTACCATTGTGTATATCAGGTAAACGCTACATCCCTTTGTTTTCATTAATATATATATATGTATATATATATATATATATATATATATATATATATATATATATATATATATATATATAGAGAGAGAGAGAGAGAGAGAGAGAGAGAGAGGGAGAGAGATATAGAGAGACAGACAGACAGACGTACAGACACAGAAACAGATGGAGAAAGAGTAAGTGTGAGGCACAAAATAAATATATCTAAATACTTACTGAAGTCTTACGGATGATAATTGAATTCTTCCACTACTCTATGAAAATATCTTAAGAAAAACTCATGCATACAAACTAAAAAAAAATGGCCAAATAAGTCGATGCTGTACACTAATCTCATTTACTCTGTTTTTGTATGTATATATTCATAGATAAAGATATAAAAAGTATCCGTTGAAAGCAATAATATTTTTTATTTGTGCTAAAATACACAGATTTTTCTTAAACTATTGTCGGCTTATTTGGGATTTGACTGCGAATCTGCATATGTTGTCGCTTATTTTCTTATGTTCTGTTCGAATCTTAGAGTGATAATTAAAAAAACTGATGACATTGGAAAATATCTTAAAAATTTGGATAGAATTAAATGCTCAATAGAACCATCAGACATTTCCGTTCTCTTGCGGCTTTGTTCTCTTGAATGTCCTTATTTCTGCATAGAATCCGTGCAGGACGGTGATTGGATAATGGGAGGGGATGAGGAAGGGGATAGGGTGGGATAGATAACATAGATCTTATCTTCTATGTTCTTGGTTCCTTGTGACGCTTCTTCATATTTTCTCTCTGTAGCAGTTCGTCTGGTCCGCGGGGTTTTTCTTAATATTTCAGCTGTTTTCATAATTGTTATTCGTTGTATCTTTCCAGTCATTCATCTTATTCCAATTGCTCTCATTCTTTACTGTTTATTCAATTGGTTGCTCTAATCAAAAGGGACATTATAATATCCTGATTATTTTTTTTGTAAAATCTAATTACATATTTTAATTTTTATATAGAAAGCTGTTATATATGTTTTACCACTTTCTTACTGTTTGTACACCCGCGAAAAGTTAAAGAATTAAGTAATTTAAACATTTTTGTCAAACCAACGCAAATAAATACTTTAATCGTTCGGACAATATCTTGAATTATTCATGTACGCAGCTTTATAGAGTAACACACAATAAACCGGCTTCTTGAATGAGCTTCCAATGCATTTAATGTACAGCCAATGATAGAGGAAAGAACCTTTATTCCAGTTGTCCGAATTTCGCACTGTTTGAAGCATTTCAAAATTCTCGTACTGATTCTGAGAGTTGGCTCACCGTTGAATATCAAAGTAAAAGTTATGTTTAAATTTATCACCTTGGACGAACTATTTGAAGAAACATTGAAAGAAAATTATGTAAGCACAAACCACCACAAACGAAACGAGTGTGTTGAGTTTGGAGATCGAGGAATTGTAAAGGATGATACTGATGTCGTTAACAAAGATCCTCCTTGAATGAGACAATCATTGACAACCATTCGTTTGAAAAGAATCAGCCGTCTTTGTTGCTGTTTGCTTTGCTTTTCTCTCCTTCCAATTAGACGTTATTGCATGGCTTTATTCATTTATTCGCAATTCTAAATTCCGTGGTATTCCCGTCCAAATACATTAAAGATCTTTCGAAATATTAAAGTACCATTCACACACGCACACACACACACACACACACACACACACACACACACACAATTTAAGTATATCCATATCTATCCAACTATTTAAATATCCTCACTTCTCCTCTCTCTCTCTCTCTCTCTCTCTCTCTCTCTATATATATATATATATATATATATATATATATTCTAAATTCACGTTTTCATTTCAAATATGATTTATATATATATATATATAGCCGAAATATAATATATATATAATTGCTATTTCTAGTATATTTTCCAAGCGTACCTGCTGGAATTACTACTTTGGGTTCCTATGACCCTTATGCCTCCCAATATTAGTCTGATAAATTTTAATAACGTGATTACGGTGTATCGACAATAAAAAAACCATTCATTTAATTGCCGCTTGTTATGGATTTAGCTTTTTTTTTTACACAGTGATCACCACTTATCAAGGCCCGGAAGCCACTCAGGGATAAGGGTTATTGCAAGTACATTACGTTAGTGAGGAGATTTGCTGAAGTGTTTACTTAAGGGGGCGGTTCATTAGGAATTTGTTAACATTGGACTTGAACACATCCAAGTTGTAGTCCGGAGGGAAGCAGGCAGACGGAACAGAGTTCCACAGGCGTGCAGTACTAAGAAAGAAGCTTTGTTCATGGAATCCGCGTTTTGATTTAGGCACAGATATAGAGTGGGGGAAATTTTTCACAGTGGATTCAGCTAGACGGGTGTTTTTCGTGAAAGATTGGCGAGGGGGACCAGAGATTGGAGTTCAGACGAGCATCTGCCATGGAAATAACGATAAAACAAGGACAGGCTCGCAACGTCTCTTCTGTGGGAGAGAGGTTGCAGGGTAGAGAAAAGGGCATCCCCCACTAAGCCACGAAGTCTATTTTGTACTCTGTCAAGGCAGGAAAGGCTGTTTTTAGCAGCTCCTGCCCAGATATGGCAACAGTATTCCATCCTTAGACGTACTTGGCTTTTATATAGATAGAGAATTGCATCAGTAGTGAGATATCTTCTGGAGCGGTAGAAGGATCCCACCATCTTTCCAGCGACCTTGGCAACAGACTTGATGTACATGTTCCATTTCAGATCAGGAATAAAGGTGAAACCCAGACGAGAGCCATCCATCACAATTGATGCCAGCTGGGGATCAGAGCGTTGATGATGTAAGGATAGGAGTTTGGTTTTGGATGCATTAAAGGTAACCACACACATCTTCCGCCACTGAACCACGCTGAATACGATATTATCTTCCCCCACTGAACCAGCTGAATACGATATTAAAAATCACTTTATTGGTACTTATGCACTTATGTTATCAGGCTGGAGGGTGTTTTGTAACTAATCTGTAGTTTCATATAACAATTTAATAAACAAAAAAGATATCATAAAACTTGAATTTATACATAGGGATAATCATTTTATTATATATATTCTTGGTGATGGGGAATTGACTTAACGAGATAAGGACCGTTTGAAGTAATGCACAATGATTAAATTTTGTAATTATAAAAATCAGGTAAAATTTGCGTAGGATGCTATGTTTTAGGGTTGTTATAAAAATGGAAATTTAAATTTCGTTCTGTTTTAATTTTTTTATTGCGCTCCCCAAAACGAAAGTAATCAAAGTTTTCGGGTATGCATACAACGAATAAACACCACAACCCCTCCATCTTAAGACACCCCCAACCTCCCCTATGTTAAGAACTGCTTCCTGAATAGACTCCTCCAACCTTGTCTGTATACCCAAAGTCTATAAAAGTTGACATGTCGAATGTAAACGATAAGTTGGACGTAATGTAAAAATGTGCCAAATTTAAAATGGAACGAAATTTAAATTTCCGTTCCATTTTTTCAGCAACCGTTAAACAGCATTCTCGGCAAGTTTTAATAAAAATCATTTTATTTTCAGTTATTCTGTACTTCCACCCAACAATTTAATAAACAGAAAGATATTGTAAAACTTGAATTCAACGTGAAAATACTATTAAAAAACACCAACACACGCGTGTTCAAGTTACACGACTTAATAATTTTATGGCACACACACACACACACACACACACACACACACACACACACACACACACACACACACACACGCACACACACGTGCACCCTTACACCCCTACATACGAACACACCCGCACACAAACACGTATACAAACACAGACGCACTCAAGCAAAAAAAAAAAGAAAAACGCACACAAGTATATATGTCCTTGCGCAAGTTTATGCGGCCTATTAGTTTAATGGCACATACTCATGCACAAACACACGCACGCAAGAAAACAAAAACAAACACATTTTGTAGATGCACACGCGTATGTGTGTAAACAGAAGCACACGCGTGCGGAAGTTTACGCGGCCTAGTATTTTAATGGTACACACACAGAGGATTTTTTCTAATATGTAAATACATCTGTAATGCGTTGTCGGTGTGTTTAATGCGATAAGAATAAGCTAGACGGTTTCTCTTTCGTATAGGTTATATAGAAATACAATTACGCGCTCGGTTCTGAGGCTGATACCCTTAATCTAGAATGAAGGAATGCTTACAGTTTTTTGAATTCTAACGAACACGTGAAGGGAGACATCATTATTTTGTAGATACAAAGTGGTAAGAGTAGGCGATGTGTATGAATTCAGTCGACAATTAATGACGGCGTAGACACAGGAAAGTAGGAAAAAGTATAAAAACACGCGGTAAAGAATGGGGTCGTAAGAGGACTTATGGAATAGGGGGTAAAATTGTAACTACTTCCTTTGTAGGTTATGACGATGGTGATGGTGGCGCTTTTTAGAATAAATGTAATATTTTAATATTATGAATTAATGTGTTAGAAATGTCGTTCTATATTTAAATAAGGTAATGGCTAATAGTGTAAGCATAATAAATTTGTATGTGCCATCTTTTTAAACATACGGTATTTTGGTCCAAAGGGGGAAAACTGCGCATCTTTTATTATATATAGGGATAAAGCAGGGACCACTAAAGTTTAAATTATATCTGCAAAACATAAGAAATTAGGTCCATCGAAAGTTAGGACCAATTTTATGAGATGCCACTATCTATCTATCTATCTATCTATCTATCTCTCGCTCTCTCTCTATATATATCAATCGATATATCTAAGTATCCATTTATGCATTGTTATATATAATTTTCCTATTTATTATGTAAATATCTCGCATATGCGTGGGACGAGTCAAAATCACTAGAATACTTATTAAAATGACTGTTCTAATATTGAAGTTTGTGCGCTTTACGATAAACAATAAACATGGCCATTTCAATGAGTGTATGGGAAATTACTAGTCAAAAATAGTTTTGCTAAATATGCATGAAATGAAGGCTGAAATTGATCTTTATTGAACGTAAGTCTGGGATCATATCAAAATGACCCCACACAACGTTTTACTTTTTGTAAGCAGGGGAGATAACCACTTTCATTGAGCCAAATATGATTATGAAAATAAACTCAGACAATGCGTTTAATAAGATATATTTATATGATAAGATGAATTTATTTTCACGATTAACTTTGGCTCCTAAGAAGTAGTCTCACCAAAATTCGACTGCTTGTGTATGAGCTACACAAATGTTTATATAAATATTTATAAAGCTTTATTGCGCACTTTAGAAAAATATTGGTTGTAAATTCACTTTATAAATACATTTGAATTTAATTATATAGTCGTGTGTGTGCGTGTGTGTGCATGTGTGTGTGTATTTTTATATATGTATTTGTTTAAGTTCGAGTATAAAGCCTAAATTATCCTAATATTAAAGTTGGTTCTAATGCAGTAATGTTTCCTATTTATTGATTCAATATTTATTTTAGTGTGCCCTTGCGTCTATAAAAAAGAGAGTGTGTTCGTCAATCAGTCTGTTAAACTTGTATTATGTATAAAGACTATCTGTTTATATATCTTTTAAAGTGAGAATTATGTGTGTGTGAAGAAACTTCTCAACCTATATATTCCACAAATTTTTGATCTACAGACTTGAAATTTGGTATGAAGGATATTCAGACATGTAGAAAACTTTATAATCGGTTTTCATCGGGAAAACATACTTTTAAGGGTACAAATTAGCTCATTGGTATGTGGAGACCGTAGGATTTTATCAATTTGTCAACTGTTTCACAACTGCGTATGTATGGTCGAGATTTGTAGAAAACACTTTGTAAATAGCGTGTCGAGCTGGTGTAATGGTTATCGTACTTGACTTAATGTCTTTAGGTCTCGATTTAGACATCAGCTCGAGTATTTTTTTTACTTAGAAGAAATGAACTGTTTAGAAAAAAAACAAACCATAATACTCACATGCAAATGCCCCAGTTTCTGTATTAAAATATAATAGTTATGCGTATTTTACATCCGGTCAACGCGGGAAAGCCTGTTAGTATATTTATAAAAGAATTTAAGAGAATTTGCACGCGTGCGTTCGTGCGTATGTGTGCGCACGTGTGCGTGCGTGTGTGTGTGTGTGAGGACACTTATTAATCGACAAATATTTTGATACAGACTTGAAATTCAGTATATAGGATATTCAGACATGTGGAATTTTAAAAAAATCCATTTTCATCCGAAATAAGGGCTACTAAAAGGTCCAAATTGAAAAATTGGTACGTGGGAATGATCGGATTTTTATCTGTTTGCTGACTGTTTCACGAATGCATATGCGTAAATAATTCATATTACAGATTATGTATGTGAAGAATAAGCAGTTTGAAAACACCTTTTAAAGATCATGTTACGCTGGTCTAATGCTTATCGTACCTGACTCGCTGTCTTTAGGTTTTGGTTTCGATATAAGTTGGAGTATTATTTTTTACTTACAAGAAGTGAACGGTTTATAACACCCCCCCAAAAAAACAACATAATACCCGCATACACATGGCTCAGTTTCTGTATTAATGATAATATTTATGCGTATTTTACGACCAAGCAACGTCTGACAGCCTGCTAATGCATCGATAAATGTGCACATTGAATTGTACGCATTTCAAGGATACTTGTCTTTGATGCCAGTTTTTCTTATTGTTTCATTCACTGTTCACGGTTTTCATAGCTTACCTATGTTAGGATTACACATGTAATATAAGATCGACAAGTTACGTTAGTGAAAATAAAGGAAGACATGCGGATAATTTCACTAAGTTACATTTTATTTTCATTTTCTATTTAAAAAGCCATTCTTAACATGGGGAGAATGTTTTTAACTATTCTGTACTTTCAACTAACAATTTAATTTAAAAAGATATATCAAAATTTGAATTTAACTTTAAGTATTATGGTATCTGGTCAGTGCACATTAATCTATAAGTATGGTAAACCACTTATAATTCAATGGGTGTAAGTTTTTCTTTTCACAAGAAAACAATTATAAACAGAACAACTCATAGAAATCTATCTATATTATTTTTTTATTTTAATATACTTTCATAGAAATGTTTCTGTTATGTCACACAAAAAACTATTTTCTTTACGTCACAAGTGTCACGCACATACATTAATTCCATAGCTAATATGACATACTGACCCAACGGGTCACGGGTAGTCTAGTATATTAATCTTTGAAAATTTTTAAGCAAACAGTCTAAAAAAAACAGAAAGCTTTTGTTTAATTATACTATTTCTATTTTCTTATAATCTTTTTGTGTTAAAATACAAAAATAATATAAGTTCTATATGTATCACGAACGTTTTCGATTCTCCGTCAATTAGGTGAAACAGATTATAAAGAAATACCAAAGCAATAAAAGAGGTATAATTATGCAAAAATATCTCTTATATTTTAACAATGTTTGCTTAAATGAAAACATATTGCCTAAATATATACATATAATATTATATATACGTATTAAAAATAAAAAAAAACTTTACTTATTGTCATTACGCTCCTAACTTGCATTTTTATAAGATATTTTTTCAGGTGAATTAGTTCACTAATTTGTAATAGTGATTGATAGGTCGTGCTAGTGATAAATATTTACAACATCACAACACAGAGTTCCTTTAATCACGTTATCACCCTGAGGCTTGCTTCTTGCACGCACATAAGACAAACTCTCTTCTTTCATTTAATTATCACTGACTGAATATGAATTCGAATTTAATTAAAATATTTATGAGAATAGACACAACAGTCAATGGTGAAATGGCCAAAGATAAAGCATGAGAAAATTCTAGCTTGAAAGATGTGTGTTGAATAGGATTAGATGGACTAATTCGTTAAACAACAAATACAAATAAATTGAAGCTGAATCAATTAACAATTTTAAAGAAGCGGACAGCATTAAACCTAAAAGCAAATCTCATCGATAAAATTGTTGTTTAATTTGTAATTATGTATCATTTGCTTTGTGTTTAATTTGTAATTATGTATCATTGCTTTCCCGATTTCTTACATTAGGGACAGTTATACGCAATGTTTGTTAACTTCAAGGAATTATATGCACACGCACACGCACATATGTATATGTTTATGGGAAAATATGCTTTATTATTATTTTACTCTTCATACATGCCAATACTTTTATTTATGAAGCTTAAATATAACTGCAGAGCACAGACAAATAAATGACAAAAGTCTATATTCAAAATTCAAATATTTTTTCAGTATGTTAAAATGTTTAATTCTTGAAATTAATTGTTTCGTAACGCAAAAAAAAAAAAAAATCATATAATTATCACGTCAATTTTTGAAAATTTTCCACCCAGACTGAACAGAAGAATAAGAACTTATTAACTTAAAAAAAGAATCGGATTGAATATTTAATTCCGAAAAACAACCCCCCCCCAAAAAAAACGAGTAGTTGTATTGTGTTTTTTGATATTCACGCCATCGTGTTTTTTGATATTCACGCCATCTTTGATTTTTATGGCAGCGCTAATTACGCATTATGAACGTATTGATATAACGTGATCATATTGATCAACACTACCAATATCTTATTAAATGCTTTTTAAATTTATTTTGATAAATAACGTGATCATATTGATCAACACTACCAATATCTTATTAAATGCTTTTTAAATTTATTTTGATAAATAGTTAATATTTATTGTTTAAGATTATGTTAACAATGGTTAAATGTATAACAGGTGTATTTAGCTTTTTATACGAAACTGATTTATAATTCATAAAATTTGTTTACTCTTACTTCAATTTATTTTGTCTAATCTAAATATATGTTCAACCTTAACCTAATTATTACACTGAACAAATATTTTTATTTGGTATATTTCTATATTATTACAGACATTTATTAATTGATACAATTTAGTTAGAATTAACTAACCTTTTATTTTTATAAATATGAGAGATTTATTAATTCTTCGTTACGCTTGTTTTCTTTTCAGCGTAAGAGACGCTATTCAGTAGAAATAAATGACCTTGTGTGTGTATGTGTGGAACGGTCTCTACTAAACTACTTAGTCAATTTAGCGTCCATAGACTTAAAACTTTATATATCGAGGACCCGGACCTGTGGAACAAATTCGATTTGGTTTTTACTCGGTACAAATAGCACTTAAACGGTCAAATTGAATAATACCAATCTGACCTTAGATGAATATAGCAGATACTGCTGGATAGCTGTATGTTTTGGTTTCGATTTTAGCTGATGGTACTCAGGTCATATTACAATAAACATTTAAGAATCACTACGATGTATTTGATACAGTATAATAATCAATAAATAATTGGCTCTCTAATAATATATACAAAATCGACACAAATCAAAATATATTTAAACTTATTTTACGACCGGGAAACGTCAGGCAGAGGGAGAGACGGGTGGTGCTTCTTGCGATCATAGCCGTAGCAAGAATGATGGCGTGGGCGTCGCGTCTTAATGGAAAGTGTGAGATTGACTCTTTTGCTGATCAGGTCTGATCACTTTCATCAAGCACCAATTGAAGGTCAATATCATATGTGATAGGAAAAGATTACATTCCGCAGCCTTTGACAGAAGATGGATCAGAATAGTGTGCGCGTAGAAGTTCCAACTTTGAGTACGTGTTCCCCACCTGAGCATGCCGCGCATGATTTCAGATCCTTTAAAGCAAGCCCTTGTTTAGTTTAGTTTCTTAGGTAGTCGAGTGAATGCCCCCATCTACTGATAAGAAAGCTGCAAGGTGCTCGCACCCAGCCTTTCTTTTTGCCCCTTGATTTTGGCTTTCCACTAATTGTTTCCATATTGGAATGACATCACATACTCTCCAACTTCCTCATCCCATTTTTTCTTTTTTCCCGTCTAGAATTCATTTTTAAGGATTGACTTGCTTGTATTCGTCCTCCTCTTACTATCAAGCCGGAAAACAGTGCGCGACTTATCACCTAGAAAGTGTTGGAAGGGACTTACTAACAACGTTTTCCTCTTAAACTGTTACTCCCTCACCCTAGCTAATGAAATGTTTTATTAACTAAAGTTTATGTTTTCCAAATTGTTTTTTTTTTCACGAAGACTATATATATTAAAAAACAACTTGGACGACCTCTGGTGTGAATATGGTATTACGATTACTGAGAACTCTAGCTAAGACTATTTTAGACAACTCAAAAGTACAGCGACAAAGACGACGATAAACTACGCTCCCCATTTCTGATTGGCCTTGTGCTTAATTTTGTTTTGTAAACGTTTTATTTGTCAATATAATATATATAAATCAAAGTGTAGCATCTGTTCTTCACAACATCCGCGCCATTTGACGCCAGAAATATTCAGGTAATTATCTCATTTGAAGATGAAATGCATAAACTGTCTTTAAAGCGGTATAGGTTTTAATTAAAATATATTTAATTAATTATAACAATAAGTATATAAAAGTACAATAGATTAAATTATTGCGTATGTATAATAGTATGGTTAATAAAAATTATAGATGTATATTATATAATCTTAATTTATTAAAAACTATTTAAAATGTACATATGCAAATGAACGATATTGAGTTTCGTCTGAGAGAGTTGCACTATGAGTATATATGTGATATACTGGAACGTTTGTTCATTGGTAAACAAATACTTAGCCATATAAAAACATGCCGTTTTTGCACCACTCTTAAATATTGCAGAAAACAATTTTGAACCGAAAAAAATTACTTGAATCCTTATATCTATATCACTCGTTCATACTAATGTCCAGGTGTTTTTATCTTAAATTGTGTTGATTACGTCTCAAAGATATCTGACATCTTTGCTGATTAAATAATGTTTCAAATTGGGTGATTTAAGCCAAGCCGATACTTTTCGTTAAAAAAATCCAAACAGATTTCTACAACTTAATAAGAGAAAATTTTTATAAAGTAAATTTACGAGAGTATTTCGCCTATCGGTTCTCAAAGTATGTATGGCTTGCCTAAAACACACAAACTTAATATTTCTTCCTTATATATATATTTTATAAATTACTATATATATATATATATATATATATATATATATATATATATATTGAAACAGACCTCATGGAACTTACAAATAAAATATCCTTTTACAACAGAAAAAACTCATTTCAGCACCACCTAGACAAACTTGTCAAAATCATTAACAAATTATTGTATGTTAAAGCTGATAAGACACAAAACTTTTACAAGGTCCATAAACAAAAGTACCTTATATTATTTAAAGAAAACATTATAACAAACTATAAAAAAATCAGATACAGATCTAGTTAAAGACATTAATTTATACAGCAAAATATTACTGACACACTCAACATTAGCAACAGAGTCGGAAAACGAGGTTTACATTCTACTTAAGAACCATAAACCCAATTTTGAAACAGGAAGAATAAGTAAAAGAATAATAGAAATATTCCATTTACAAATTAAAACCAAATATGAATTAAACCAATAGATTAACACCAATGACACCATCAAATGGTTCAATAATATCCATATTAAAAAGAATGCTTCCTTTATCCTGTTCGATATTGAAAGCTACTATCCTTCCATATAAAAAATGTTTGATGAAGTCTTAGATTTCGCCTCTCTACTTTCTGACCTACAACCATCCGAAATAAACATTCCTTGGCCTTTTGGCCAAGATAAAAGTGTAGTATCTGTTCCGGCAGATGCTGCAAGCTGTGACTGGCTAAGACCAGATGTGGGGGCAACCCCACATGTCTGACCTTTAACCAGCTCCCATTTCCCACCTCTCGGGAGCTGGTCCCCTTTTTCCCTTCCTCCTCCCTTCACTCCTCACATTAAAAATCGGCCTTGTGCCTAATTTGCTCTGTGGGGGAGCAAATAAATGCCATCTGTTCCGGCAGATACTGCACTTAAGATAATTTGTACCAGTCAATGGAGGGGAAACCCTCTATACTGGGAAATTATTATTTTTGGTAACCAGAGTGCCCCCTTTTTGCCTACTTTTAGGGGAGCTGGTTTTTACCTCACATTAAAAACGGCCTTGTGCCTAATTTGCTCAGTGGGGGAGCAAATAAATACCATCTGTTCCGGCAGATACTGCACTTAAGATAATTTGTACCAGTCAATGGAGGGGAAACCCTCTATACTGGGACAATTATTATTTTTGGTAACCAGAGTGCCCCCTTTTTGCCTACTTTTAGGGGAGCTGGTTTTTACCTCACATTAAAAACGGCCTTGTGCCTAATTTGCTCAGTAGGGGAGCAAATAAACACCATCTGTTCCGGCAGATGCTGCAAGCTATGACTAGCAAAGACCAGATGTGGGGGCAACCCCATATGTCTGACCTTTAACCAGCTCCCATTTCCCACCTCTCGGGAGCTGGTCCCCTTTTCCCCTTCCCCCTCCCTTCACTCCTCACATTAAAAATCGGCCTTGTGCCTAATTTGCTCGGTGGGGGAGCAAATAAATACCATCTGTTATTCAGATGCTGCACTTCTATTTCTTGTTCTCTTTCAGTGGAGGAGAAATCCTTCACGACTGAGACAATTTTTATTTTTGTACCTTTTCTCCACGTTAAAAAACGACCCTGGTGTCTAACTCTGTCCCGTGGGGAGGCATTTTAAATAGGTACAACCATCCGAAATAAACATTATTAAAAAATCTAGTAAAACAGTATTAATCAGTCAAGACATCCAGTGGACTAAGAAGGACCAATCTAGATCATTTGATCTCTTAATAGGTTATTTAGACTTAGCAGAACAACTGACCTAGTTAACATTTTTATTCCGTACAATTTCACCAAAACGATAAAAACATAGGACTATATAGAGACGATGGCCTTATCGTAGTTGAAAATTCAAATGGCTCTAAATGTGAGAAAATAATAGTACATAAATGCTCCTTTATACACCCTCAACCACCCTAACAAATCCTCACTAACAACCCACTATCTATATCTAATTCAAAATAACCTTACACCAACCATTACTTAGGAAATCCTTAAAAAATCTAGCATATGTAAATCCTTAAATTCCCCATGCTTCCTCTGCCTAAACGAAAAATTCTTATCTCCAATTTTAAAGATTATGCGCATACGTTTGTACGTTTGTGTATGTATCTCTGTATGTATGTATGTATACGTATGTATGTGGGTATAGATGTGTAGATGTGTATATATATGTGTATATATGTATTTATATGCATATGTATGGATGTGTGTATTCATGGGTCATGTATGTGTATGTATGTGTTTCCCTGTGTAGGTGTGTATATATATATATGTATATGCATGTATGTGTGCATGTTTGTGTATATTCAAGATTTAGAAAAATCTTTGTGATCGGTTTTCGGCCAGAAATTTGGCTGTTTAGGGGTCAAAGTTCAACGATTTGACCTTTGAGAACTCTACAAAGCTCCTCCGACAATTTGGGGTCTAAACACTTGAACTTTTAGATATAGGTTCCTTGGACATGGATTTAACTTAATAACTTGATTTGAGCCCAAAACAATAAATGCCAAGGGATCATAATAGGGGTCAAAGTTTTAAAAAAAAATTGACCTCTGCGGTCTCTACCAAATTACTCAAACAATTTCTGGGGCAAACATTTGAAATTTGACATAAAGAGTATTCAGAGATAGGGCAAGCTTTTTAATCGGTTTGCGTCGAAAATTTTTTAGTTACCAATATATAAATGTATGTATGTGTGTATGTATGTATGCATATCTGCCTGCAACTTTTGACAGAGGTGACGGATTTTACCAAGATTAGTATCGTTTTAAAGCCCAACCTTTCAGATGACAAATGTCAAAATATTGGCTGGGGGGGGGTTCTTTTTTCGCTGATATTTTTGAAAGTCATCCTCTCCTTTCGATTGCCTAGCCTTAATTAAAAAAAAAAATGCCATTTCCGGTTTGGCGGTGGTCATAACAGCATAGACGTCAGTTTTTTTCCCGTTCTTTTCCTCCTTTACGGTACGGGTTCGAGCCTTCCTTCCCACTACCACTTTTTTTTTTGCTCAACAGACACATCCAAACACCCGCTACTGCTACGCTACTTGCTACTACTACGTTAGTTTACTTCCACAAATTTACGCCAGTCTTAATATGGTTGTAGGAATCATGAGCTGTTCATCATGAATTTTTTTCTTGTTATGTGATTATAGATATTCTCCCTATCTCGGTTGTTCGTGTTTGGCCAAGAAAAGAAGCGTTTTTTATTTACAAAAATAAGCATATATTTCTATAGTTTATACGAATCCATTTTACTGTTTATCACACATCCTTTGATTATTTATATTTTTATCCATTTATATTATTATTTACTTTATAATATTTTTATCTTCATTATAACTTATATTTCTCAATGTTTCAAATGAGGATTCATTATTCGTATTGCTTGAATTCTTTGGATTACTGTTCTCATTTTGTGTGTAATTTTAACAATTTTTCGGTCAATGTAACCTTCGACCTTGTGCAATATATATATATATATTTATATATATATATATATATATATATATATAGATAGATAATATGTATAATATGCAGTAATAAAGAGTAATATATAAGGATAAGTAGTAAGATTGTATATCTAGAAACAAAACCGGTTTCAGCTTTTAAAATATATCCTAGAATTGTCCCTGGCGTAGTGAATAAAGTACTTAATAAATTCAATTATAAAGTTACACCCTTGTGGAGGTTGAAGGTTTAATTCTCAGTGTGGGCCATGCATAAAATACAATTGCGAATTACTTAGGACTTCTATCTAATCATGGCTGATGGAACAAGAGAATGCTACCCCTGGATTAAATAAACGATTCCATTCGAAATATGTGCAGATTCCCGAGTTAAACAGAAAGATTCCTGAGTTCCATAAAATACACATGGAGACTGAAGTTTACACCGAACGAAATATTGTGAAAATAACACTCAAGATGAGAACAACAGTAGTCCGAAAAATCCAAATAATATGAATAATTAATCCTCATCTTAAAAATTCGAAATCGTAACGTTCATGTATGTAAGTGATACCTAAAACGAAAAAAAAAATCGTTTATTCGCTGCTTCCAAGATGTGCGTCAGAAACCCCTTAAGTAAAGCTACATCCAAAGTTTTTAAATGAATTATTAATGAAATTTAAAAAATCCATTGAAAAGGGAAATTCTACTGTAATGTGAAACTATTTTGGGTGGTAAATGATTCATATCCAATATACGATGTGTTGGCAACGGACGATTTCTTTTCTGACATTATATGGATTGTGGTGGTGGGGGTGTTGAAGTTTAGATACTGCCCAGTAAAGTTTGCTTTCTATATACAGATGATATAAACCCTTGACTAGTGCGATTTATCAGCAAATCTAGGAAAGATAATTTGCTTTTACGTTCCTTTTCCATCGTTAACTGTATAAATTGACAGAAAGATTTAACATAATCTATTAATGTTTTAACAGCAAAAATATGTGACTAGAGTGAACATAATTGTACTAGTATATATAATAGTATCTATTACTTCCTCCTGAAGTAATAATGTCGCTGCAAAAGACATGGTACTTTACATCATCTTAAGTTACAAGTAATATTGCAGTCCGTTTCAGTATATGTTAATATTCTTCTTTGCAAGGTTGACATGCATGAGACCAATCTGCATAAATACGTGTTTTATCAGCACCAGAAATGACGATTCCAAATGCTCCTCCTTAACGTATCATGTGATATCATTCAACCAATCATGCTTTACTTGAACGTAACAGGGAATTGTTTACAATAGATGATGTATATATGTGTTCAACGCGTCTATGATTGATATTCCGTAAACGCGTATGTTTCTGAACGGAGAATATAATGATTCATGAAATCTTTAATAAATATAGCTCAGCTATTTTCAGCGGCATTTATGTGAAAATATAGATTGAAAAATATCTATATTTGTTTCACTGACAGTTGACTAATGATGATTGAGAGTTAATAGAGAAATGCAGATGGCAGATAGTAAAAATGATGGGAGACCATATAACGGTCATCCAATCATCACCCGCTTTTTTTGTCTGACCGGTTATTTGGTTGCAGACTTTTTATTGTCCACCTGCTCCTTTTCCAAAACTATATTAGGAATATGATTCTAGAGTTGTCAGTATAAATAAATAGACGAGTTCACATAGAAGAATTGGATGAGTGCAAACACTTGGAGTTTATTTGATTCAAGTGAAAAATGATATAGATGATATAAAACAAATAGTTAAATTTACAAAGACATATGTTGTAAAGATGCGTCTACTTAATGTGCGCGTTTAGTGAAGACAGTGCTACTCCAGGGTCACTGGCAAACATAGCCTCATATAGAAGATATTCGGTTACATCGAAAATGATATTTTAAAACTTAACAGTAACGAATCAAAAACAATGCTATTTGATTTAATGCTATTTAAGCTTCAACGAACGACAGAAAAAAAACCTGATAGATTTGTGCAGAGTCTTCTAAAATGTTATTAGAACTTAATTATGCCAGACTAAAACTAATGTTGTTGCAAACATAAGCGTTAGTGACCGACGAACATAGTATTTTATGAAGATAAGCGAATGCATGTAAAATGGACATGTAAATACAATGAACAATCGTGACGGACAAAAAGCAATGCCATTTCAAACATAAGCATCATATACTAGTGGACATAGTCTCATATAGAGATGTGAAAATATATCTAAAATGCAGTTTCAAATATAACCCTTCCGAACGACATACGCATCTTTTTATATGAGGGGCAAGAATTTATGTAAAATGTATTTCTAACATAACAGACGGATAAAAGACAATGCACTTTTATTGATCGGCTAACATAGTCTCTTATAGAGATGCGCTGATACATATTATAATGCGATGGCGATCTACACTCTTTCCTGACTATATGAACTCTTCTAGATATAACGTACAGAGGAGCCTCCGACGAAGGACGAGCAGTTTGTCTGTAGCATACTATTTTGTACGTCTGTAAATGCACACACTTTTAAAATTGTTGTCTTATTAATTATCGGCCCTTCAAGATCACAACATATATCAAATCCTATTTCAAACCTTATCATAACAGACCAAAGACACTGCTATTATAAACTTAAATGTCATCGACAGAAGGTCATAAACCTTTACAGTAATGCACGGATACATTTGAAATGCTATTTCGAACTTAACTCCCACTGACCAAACCAAAGACAGTGCTAATATAAACGTGTCGTCGACGGATGGACATAGTCTTTTACAAGATACACGGATACATATGGAATGCTATTTCAAACTGAACCATTACGGTCCAAAATCATTGCTAAAATAAACGTGTCATCGATAGATGGATATAGAGTGTTAGCTGCACGGATAGTAAAATTTTATTTCGACCGTAATCGGTACAGATCAAAGGAAATGATATTACATATGTAAGTGTCATCAACAGGTGGACATAGCCTGTAACAGAACTTAACCGACAATGCTATTATAACCTTTGCACCGACAAATGGACATAGCCTCTTATGGAAATATACGAATGCACATTAAGTGATATTTTGAACTTAATCGTCACAGAATAAAGACCATGCTACTACAACTGTATCATTGAAAGTTTGGTATAGCTTCTTACAAAGATATACGGACACATATAAGATGCTATTTCGAACTTAACCGACACATATCAAAGACAATGTTTTTACAAACATAAGTGTCATCGGCATAGGGCATAGTCTCCTACAGAGATGCACGAATACAAATACGATTTGAACTTTAACTTAACAGACTACATACAATGACTTTCAAGAATGTTAGCGTCGCTGACTGACTGTTTGATTGAAAGAGCGAATACATTTACAATACTGTTGCAAACAAAACCGTGTCAGATTTGCGTCTATGCTATTTAAAATTTAAGTATCATGAATAACTACTATGGTCATTAATAGAGATGGGCATATATATATATATATATATATATATATATATATATATATATATATAACTGGGGACAGTCAGCGAGAAATTTGCTAAACAAATCAGCTCAACGGTGCAAAATAGTTATTTTGCTTCAAATGTACGTGTTGTGTTCTCTACGAGAACGTTAATGTCACCCTCTCGAAAAGATGTTCTGCCCCATGATAATAAAGATGTATTTTCAATTTTAAATATAGTTGCAGTGGAATAGTCCAACAACACGTACCTACCAAAATCAGAAATGGGACATACCAAACAATAAATGTAATTGCCAATACATACGGGTCTCCAATTACTGATCATCTTATAAAAAATCTGTCTTCAGCGAACTTTAGCACGAATTCTTTTTCAATCCTGAGTCGTACTCACTCATTATTTCATTTAAAGATCTTGGAGACTGTTCGCGTTCGGTTGAGAATACCTTCCTTCTGTAAACAGAAAGAATGCCTCTTGGGTTTGAGCGTGATTAGTCTTCAGGATCTTCAAGTAATATAACGTTGCTGTATTTCAATCGCTTTCCCCCATTTTTTCCATATATAGCGTAACGCAACGCGATTTCATTTGTACATATTTTCGATTCCCATTCGTGTTTTTTTCTCCAAAACAAATTCTTCGATACAGCTTTGATAAAGCAAGGGCGAAACCGGTCAGATGACTCATCCATTATTTTTTCTTCTCTTCTTCCCCGTTAACTTTATTTTAAACGTTGACTTCATTTTAAACGATTTTATTCATGAATTTAAGGCTTCCCTTCATGATTGCGTTAAATATATATATATATATATATATATATATATATATATATATATTATGGATGAGTTAAAAAGAGAATAAAATCAATTATACCTTCATTTTATTTTTTGTCTTTACTGATTCACACACACACACACACACACATATATATATATATACATAATATATATATATACATAATATATATATATATATATGTATATATATATACTTTTTCAACAGTGACGGACAAAAGGCAATTATATTTCTGTATTTAGATATGCATTAGTTTGCATATCAACGAGTTGGTAGCCAGGTGAAGAATTTATAAAGAGATGTGGTTAGCACGAACGAGAGTGAAAGAACGTGTGCATGATGGCAATATGTTTTCTATATAATTTTTATCCAATTTAAACACAAGCTATTTGGGCCTCAGAAGTATGGTTGTAAACAATTCGATATTCGGCTTATCTTCGAATTCAGTGGCGTGGCAACGGACCCTACAATACTTGAATCGTTGCGAGATCTAGAGTTGATGTGAGCTGTGTGAAATAACCAAGGTTGAACGAGTTCTGCCACTACAATTTAAAAGTGCGGCTCGGGAAACATATCAGCAGCTTTCGGAAGAACAACTGAGTGATGTTAAGAAATGAGGTCGTTCAGTTATGGAGAATAGTAAAGTACAATTCGAATCGGAATTTTGAGAAAACATTTGTCGCTGTTAAATGAAGAACATAAAATGCAATTCAGTTGGGTTTTATAGACAAAAACAATCGTAGCTTTTAAATGCAGAACTTAATGTACGATTCGGTCGGATTTGCTAGAAAATGTCGTCGCTTTTAAATGAAGAATTTAAAATTCGAATTGGTTGAATTTTTTAAAGCCGTCGTTTTCAAACGAAAAACTTAAAATGTGATTTAGTTGGGTGTTCGAGAAAAAGTCGCCGTTTTTCAATGAAGAATTTAAAATTCGATTCGGTTGAATTTTCTAAAGCCGTCGTTTTTAAATGAAAAACTTAAAATGCGATTCAGTTGGCTTTCTAGAAAAAGCCGTCGTTTTTAAATGAGGAACTTAAAATGCGATTCAGTTGGCTTTCTAGAAAAAGTCGTCGCTTTTAAATGAGGAACTTAAAATGCGATTCAGTTGGCTTTCTAGAAAAAGTCGTCGCTTTTAAATGAGGAACTTAAGATGCAATTAAAGTTGGATTTTTTTTATTTGGCTCCATCGTTGAGTAAGTGTATGCTGTGTGCTTAGCCGTGCAGTGTGGGCTAACTGCGTGCTTAGCTGTGTACTGTAGGCTAGATGTATGCTTAACTGTAATGTGGGCTAGCAGTGTCTGGGAGCCCTGGCATTGATTTCTGCGAAATTATCCATAAGTATCACAGCGGTGTAGTTAGATATGCATTAATTTATATATCAAAGAGTCGGCAGACCTAGTGGGACATTATAAAGAGACGTGGTTAGCACAATAGATGAGACGTGATGAAAAGATGTTTCCTAAGAATTAAGTTTTCAGCACTAAAACTCTCTCATTTAACTCTACCTTTAATCCTAAATACTAGTGGTAAATAATCTTATTTTTTTTTTGCTTTCGTTTGGATGGTTTAATCCATACATGCATCGTTGTCTTCCTTTATTTAATTGGTAAATAATACAAAACCAAAATAAAATATAGACAATAAGTTGGTTAGCATGAAAATGGCAAGATGTGACGAAAAGACGTGTGCATGACAATATATTTAAAAAAAATATTTTAATCGTAATTTGACCACAATTTGTTTGGTTTACAGAATTAATATATGAATTAATCAGATGTTTTATTTCCCGATTAAGAGTCAGAGAGTGATTAAAATGGGCTATTTATTTTCTGTATTTCGTTGTAAAAACTATTTTTATGACCAAAATAGGAATTAATCAGATATGTTAGAGAGAGATAAAGAATGAGAGAGATAGTGTGAGAGAAGGTGAGAATAATGAGAGAGGGCAAGGTGAAGAGGTAGTGTTATAGAGAGAGGAAGAGAAAGTGAGAGAGTGATTTAGATGGGCTATATATTTTATATAGATTCCCTTGTTAGTGTTTATTTATAGATCCGGAAGATAGAGAAAATATGAGAGATGTTGTAATAACAGGTGAGTGTATTGTATCTATGAATAATAAAATGTTAGTATTGTTTATGTAATTTCTTTGAAGAAATCTAAATTACGAAAAAGTGTATTTTGCCAAGTGAACAGAAACGAAAAGAAATTCAAATCTGTGTATTCATTTTTTTGCGAACTGTTGTCTTCATTTTCATAGTTGTAGTTCATTTTTTGCAGACTGTTATCCGTATTTTCATAGTTATTGTTGTTTCACCACGTTTCGGACAACTCATTCTCTGACCTTCTTCATGTGGTTAACCCCGACGGGATAGGAATGCTGTGTCTCGTAATTGTATCCCCAGTAATTACTGCCTTCGATAGTTATTGTTGCCTCATCACGTTTCGACCAACTAATCCTCTGGCCTGCTTTGAGTAGGATTAAAACCGTTTTCAGACAATGCTCACTTGGAAACGTAAGGACTCAACGCCTATATCTACTGCGTCACAGGTCCCGGAGCCTCATCTCCAAGAATTCCAAAAAATAAAATAATACATAAGAAATTCCAATGTTTATATAACTTGTGACCCGGTCAAGATGTACGAAAAACTTGTGACTCGGTCATGATGTACAAGATGTACGAAAAACAAAATCCAAATAAATGTAGATAATTCTTAGTAAGTGTCATGAACGAAGACGAATTTTTATTTATAATGCGTTCTTTTTTTAGGATATAAACATATTCTTGTTAATCGCAAGTGTACATGAAAAATAAAATGGCAATAATGTATAAGTTTATGATTTGTAACTCTATTGTTTATCACAATTTTAATTAAAGTAATTGCATTGAGAAAACTATAACCTATATTGGGTAGTGAGTAAAATGAACTCCTATTTATATTTATATAATCTATCGCATTTTTATGCTTCTAACTTGTTTCGTTTTTCTGAATTTTTTAGATGATATATTTTTTGGGCTGATAATTTATATTACATGGATTATTCGAACTATTGTTCACATATCGAGTATTATTTTCACGTTTTTGTCTATGTAACGTACAACCTGTCCAGGCCTTTATTGTTGAACTCGGAAATCTTTCTGCAAGGGTAAAGTACTTCAGCTACAACTTACACTCTTCTAGATGTTGAAGATTCAATCCTCAGTGCGGACCAAGAATTAAAATACAATTGGGAATAGCTTAGGGCTTCTACGCGGTCATGGCTGATGGAACGAGAGTCCGGTGGTTTAAATAAAAAGCTCTGTTCGGAATTCTGTGCAGATACTCGAGTTTGAAACGATACACCTAAAGAAGTTCGGTAACATCGACCGTAAATTATAATAATTTGAAAATTAAATACGCGATTAGAACAATAGTTCAAATAACCCAAAATCATATGAATTATTTTGTCTTACTTTTGACCATGTTCCCATTTAATTAAACGATTTGTTGAAAATTAGATTAGATTATCGCTTGATTATCAAGTGTTATAATGTTAACATAGAATTGATTTGGTCAGGTTTATTTTGTGGCATATCAAATTCAGTTCGTCAGTAAGAAATAGAATAATCATTCATTGTAACCTTTCTAAAATTGGCAAAAAGATATAATTTTGTCAGCGTTATTTGTAGGAGAATAGTTTATGGAAAAGCAGATTGACTACGTATATTTCTTTGTACAATCTTACCTCCTGCATGTCGTTAAGATTGGCCAGATTAAAACGCCCTTCAGATTTACATCTGATAATGTCAAGAACATGTTTCATTGACATCATTAATCTTATATTTTTCTAATCTTCTACAGTAACTAAAAGAGTTTATATCCTTGGTTGTTTTTAGTTTGCCTTGTATGCCTTCCAATTTCAATATTACATTCAGTTTTTGTGTATAGAATATTGTAATGCTTTAAAAATAACTTATATTTTCCATATAAATATATCGATATAATAAGACATATGTATGTATACCAACTATTAGAATTCGAATTTGGAATAATCATTCCCAAATTGTGAATTCAGCTAAATCATTAGGTAAAAATTGCAGAAAATATTTCGTAAATTAAAAAAAATGTTAAGAGTTAAATAGAACTTTAGGAATCTTACTTTGATGTGCACAGCTGTCTTTATCTGCGTCATTTGCCATTCCGATTTTAATTAATATTAATAAACAGCATGATTGCTTATTGGACTCTCAGCATGAGCAGATTCCATAAACTTATTCTATTAAAGATCAATATTGGAATAAAGAAAAAAATTTGTGCAATGAAATTTATTCATTTTTCAACAAATCTTGACAAATTAATACTTTGTAAGAACACAGATGGATATTATTCAGATAAACCCTTTCAATCTGCACGTCCAGTGATAAAAATGCTATTTCAAACTGTAGTTTGACTGACCCTCGCAACTTCTATTGAATGCTGAAGAAAGAAAGGAAATATTGCCAATTTAAAAGTGGTAGCTCAATGTAAATGACATTGTTAATTTGAGTTTGCCAGCTCAAAAAAAAAATAATAAAATAAATAAATAGTGATGCGTAGATGCATCTGAAAATGGTATTTCAAATATAATTATGAAAGAAAGATAAACATTCTAATATCAAACTAAAATGTGACCTATATGTTCATCAATAAAAGTAAGTAATCTTTATACTTATTTTTTAAATTTTATTTTACTTGTTAATATATATTTATAGTCATAATTTCACTAAAGTAAACAATTTTTTGGACTATATATATATATATATATATATATATATATAGAGAGAGAGAGAGAGAGAGATAGATATTGGTAAAGAAGAAAAAATAAAAGCCGTAAATTAAAATTTGCATGTAAGATTTATGTTTCGACGGATTAATATATAAATATGAATATTTATATTAGACTAACAGGGGGGGGCGTCCAGGTCTGCCCGGGCGTAAAATACGCTTCAATACGATATTTTAATTTGCCCAGATTTGTATATATTATTGTAGAGCTGTGATTTCAAAAATAAAAAAAAAAGCATTTAGGTACTATCAGCTAGAATCGAAACTAAAACTGTAGCATTCAACGTTGGACAACCGTGACACGCATATAAACCGATTAAAAATTAAACATTAAAAATTTGAGTCTGTAGACTGAAAATTGAGTTATTGTGCACACATACAAACAGACACACAGACAAACAGATACTTTCCCTTTTATAGATATATAGATATGCACATATACACACAAATGCATATATGTGTGCTGTATGTGTGCCATCTACATATAGTGAGCGGCATATATATATATATGTATATATATATATATATATATATATATTTAAAATTTAATTATCCTCAGACACAAATTTCGTCATTTAAATCTCATAAACGTGATTGAACCTAGCCAGATTCAAAATAGGACACCAGAGTATCAAGACTGAAGCACTCCCATTGAGCAAATACTCTCAAGTACTGGATTACATCGTCTTTTTAACAATGGAATTTATTTGTTTATTTAGTATGTTATAGTTTTGAACCGAATTCAATTATTTATACGGAAGTGCATTTCACCTTAATGCTAGTTGAAAATAATTTTACCTTCATCGATGTTAAGTTCTCAGAGCGTCATAAGATTTCATTTTAAACAACCGACTAATCTGTATCACTGATGTTATTCTCCCATCAATTTCGAAGTTTGAGGTTCATACAACAAGTTGTTCGAAATCCAGACTTAATTATTTGTCTATATTGGTAAAGGTTTGTGTAGAACAATCCATACTTCTTAGAACAACTGCTAATCTTAGTTGGTGCAATTGATTGCCATGAACAGAGAAGACAGTAGACCTTGTTTTTATATTGGAGTGTTTCTTCTCCTAGATGCATGTTCACAACAACTGAGAGTGCATCTCTCCCAGTAATTTTAAATGCGCCTCCATCGACAAACGTGAAAATTTCTACATCTCGCGGAGTACATAAAGCGCCTAGTATTCCCAAAGGGTTATCGTTGTTTAACCTCTCCGGTGATCTTACGAAAAGCAGTGTGTCAACGTGATTACGTTGTGTGTGTACACACACACACACACACACACACACACACACACACACACACACACACACACACACACACATATATATTTATATATATATAAAATTGTAAAATAAAAAGGAATAAACGAAGACAAATATATGACCTTTAGTATTTTTGATATTCATAAACGATCTTTCGGGTGAAATTGTGTCCAAGATGAATATATATGCTAATGACACCATAAAAGACATGTGGGAAGAACGAATGTGCATATATCCAACATAATGTGTGCAACCTTGTAAAATGACCTCCAGTCTGTAGTGCAATAGAGGCATCAATGAATAATAACATTTAATGCTACTAAGGCAGAGCTTATTTTTTTAACACTTACAAAGAACCGCGCCAATCACAAATTGCCATGGATAATAAAACTAGGCGAGGGTTCATCATTCAAACTCCTCGGCCTAACATTCTCGTGTAATATGAATTCGGAAAAATACATAGAAGACATTGCCAAGACTGCTGAGAAGAAGGTGGGATCCCTCTACTGCATTAGAAAAATACTCACAAAAAATACTTGACAGTATCCTATATATCTACAAAGCTATCCTTCGCCCATGCATCAAATATTCTTGTCACATATGGGCCGGTGTATCAACCACTAATCTCACTCTATTGAACAGAGTAAAAAAAGTTTTCAATTTAATAGATTCTACACTGTCAAATACGTTTACTCCCTGTCTCACCGCCGCATCAGTGTTTGCTTTACAAATGTGCTCCAAAGAATTTGTAGCATTAGTGTCCTCTTTCCCAACGTGAATACCCCCGACTAACCTGACAAGCTACAAACTCTTTCACTGTAAAGGTCCTCTGATGCCAAAGAACATTCTACTATGAAAGTTGCTGCCATCGAACTGCTAGATTTTGGAATTCTTTCCCTGTATCTTACTTCCCTGGATGTACTAACGTGCAGACAATTAAGTGTTATTTGAACAGAATATTGCTGCCCAACTCCCTACTTAGAATGTCTCTGTATGCATGGTCCTTAATTCACAATAACCCCTTACATCTCAATGACAATTTCCTTAAGTTTGGGGTGTATATAATATGACCCAAAGTAACAACAGGCTGTCCATATGAGAAGAATCAACATTTTACCCCTACCTTATTAAGAGTTTATTCATAACAGTAGATATGAAATAAAAAAATTATATACATCTATATAGAAATCACATGTTGAGACAAAGTACAGAAAAATGAGAGTAGTGAGTTCTTAGAGGGGGAACTCTTGTGAAGAACACAGACGTGTACATATATTAGGCCGGTAGAAAAGTTTTTCTGATTTAAAATTTCATGTTCTTGAAAATAAAAAGCTGAGTTTTGAACATATTCATTTATAACGATAACCAACTGTGCTTTTTAATAACTTGATTGCATATGATGACGAACTTATGCATACGTCGCTTCTGAAATTCTATAGGTTTGATATGAAAAATGAATCTCACTCATTTTAATCTCCTCTCGTGAGACCATCTAAACGGTTTTGTAACCCTTGAAATAAGTAATAATTCAAAGAAGTTGGATCAAATATGCAGAGTGGGGAAAGATTTACCTACCAAATTCTTCTAGATCTTTGTAGTGCTGTGTGATGACGAGCATTATAATGATGGGAGATAACTCACTATTTAATGACTGAAAAGTCAGCTTCGAGTCAACAAAGGCAATAATATTGCAGAAAAATATAAATAATGCTTAATTAATCTGAATAAATAAGCTATAAATCAATCATGGCGATCTGTTTAAGTAATAACAATATGCATAAAAATAAATTACAATAGATTAAAATTCCATTTCTACAAACGGACTCAAAGCTTTGCACATTCTTGATAGAAGGAACTATAAGTAAAATGAAATGTGAGCAATGCGTCTAAAAGAAATAAAATGAAAATTGAGAGAATTAAGAGTCAGTATGAAGTAGAGTAAAAATAAAAGAAAGGTTTAAGAATACCTGGTTACGAAATTGGTAGGAAAACTTCCAGTAAAGATTGCCATGTTAATCAGTATCGAGGAAAACATAGGTGTTGTCAAAATGGAGGCTGCGGCACAACATTTCAACAACACTGTATAAAAAACAGGATTATTTAAATTATTCTCATACTTGCCAAACAAATTGTTTGAGAAAATTCTATTTTCTTTAAGATTAAAAAAGTACCCTTCATACCATGTCCCTATATAGCAGTTTTATTCTTTATTTAACATTTTACGGTGCCCATTTTTTTCCTTTAGTGGAATGTCGAATATACTCAGCATATAATGGGTGAAAGAGATGTGTGAATACCGCGTCATTAAAAAAAAAGTAATTTCCAATCGATAAATCTATTGTCTTTAAATCCTTGCGACATATCCGGCATTTCTGGAGAATAAATGATTAAACATGTGCACTCCAGTGTCAAGTTCTGAAATGCTTACCAATGATTCTATTCTCATGTTTATCCACCTTTACACATCGGTTCCGTCAGATCACCGAAGTTAAGCAATGTTGAGTCCGGTCAGTTACGCTTTGGGAAATCCAGGTGATGTATTTATTCTCCGCTTATCTCGGCATTGTTTCCAGTCGTCTAACACTTCTCCTTGCCACTGATCTCAAGCAGTACCGATCCAGGAGAAGTGTGGTTTGAAATAACGCAACCCCTGTTTCACAATTACTCGCACAGCTACTCTTATTGGGGGTATCCATTGTCTCTTGAGACTGAATGTAGGCATCGATCATCGATTCTTTTTTATTCATATCTCTAATTTTCAACTAATAAAGAAAATAAAGTAACAAGTCATATTTAACTATTTATAGAGATCTAGCGCGATACAAATCACAGGATTTCAAAACATATGTATAGTTACAGGGTTGTATTTTAAAAACCTTGGAAAAGTTCAAGAGCAAACAAATAAATAAACAGCCAGGCACGTGCCCGTTTACCTTTATTCCTCATAAAGACCACTGATGCAAACACGAAGTCTAAAATAATGTTTCCTGTAAGAATACATGAATGCACTGCTCGACCAGAACAGCATATGTTTAAAAAAAGAAAACTTATTGAAATAAATTGGTTTTATTTTTGAAAGCTTAATTAAAATTTAATACACGAACTGAAACAAAACCGTGTACGAATATATTCATTCGTCACTTTATAAACCTTTTCATTTATAAAAATAAAATATGCTAACATGATGAATAGGCTTCGAAAACAATGGAAAACAAAAAGGAAAGGGAATCAAGAAACAAAAGAGAAAAATCGATTAGAATTTTGGCGATGCACATCATAATCAAAACTTCGTAATTTTTTCGTTGCTAGAAAAGTCGCAGGTGTCATACGCTATTAGAACAGCGTTGAGACGGTCGTAACGGTGGCGAGTGGATATCTAACACCTGAACCGTATATATATATATATATATATATATATATATATATATATATATATATATATATATATATATATATATATATATATATATATATATATATAGTGTGTGTGCGTGTGTGTGTGTGTGTGTGCGTGTGTATTCATTCATCCATATATGTGTAACAGAAGATCTAATATATGTACCGTCGGTGTAAATCCAAACAAAGGGGACCAATATCTGGTCGTCTATTTTGGACTCTCTTTAGCCTTTCCTTATATTTGTCTCCATGGAAATGTCGTCTGGTGCAGTATGTGATACTCGACGATATTTCAGACCCGAAATTTATTTTCATTTTTGCAAACTATTTTATTTGTAATATAAGGTTTCAATCGGCAATTCCGCCGACATAAGAGTGATTACGTGAAAACATTTTTTTTTAATTGACAAATCTAGGTAACATGGCTCCTAACTATCCTTTCATTGCTTCCGGGCCCAAAGAAGTTAAAACTTCGAAATAAAATAGATATAAAATGTAAAATGTTTCGAAAAATGACCTTTTTTTTTTTTTTTTCTTCTTACGTGCCATGATGTCGTTTGGCAGAGTTTGTTTGTCGAACGGCGCTTATCACTGGACTGACAATGCACAATTGCCACCTTCGACAAACAAACTCTGCCAACAGCAGGTTCTCTACAGTGCAATCTAGACTACAATGTATTTTGTACTAAGTTACTGCGCAGAGGTATGTGAAGCTACCTCCCGATGCACCGCGATGTGTTCTAGAGCAGGCAATCAATCGATTTGATTGAAAATTGGTGATATATATATATATATATATATATATATATATATATATATATATATATATATATATATATATATATATATAGTAGCATCCATTTTTCAATCAAACAGATTGATTGCTTCCTCTAGTCGAGAACCTTTCGCGATGCACCAGGAGGTAGTTTCACATGTCTCTACGCATTGACTTAGTAAAAATACATTGTAATCTAGATTTCACTGTAGAGAACCTGCTGTTGATTTTATAAAATTATTTTTATATAATGGCTTGAATAAAAGTTTTAAAAATCATCATCCAACTGTGCTCTAAATAAGATATTTTTTTTTCGAACGCCCTCCTGTCTTATCAAAGAACTTACGATTTATTTTATACGCTAAGTTCTTCTGCAGGTACGGTGATAAAACTTCTCAAATACACTTGTGCTGTTAAGCTGTTTAAGTGTGCTAACTTTAATAAAAGTCAGATTGCCCTCTTAATGAATTGGATTTTCTTTTATACCTTTCAGGGTATTTCAATACAAAACACATCGTAACACACTCCCCGGCACAAAAAGTGCATTTGTCTGAAATGAAAAAATCGGCTTAGCTATTTCAGGTCCCATAGGGAACGAACTCATAGACACAGTCACGAACACTAAGTGTCTTTTATATACATGTAGAGATACCGTATATATGTATCTATTTATATAAAGTTAATTGTGTGTACATGCTTATTTATTTCTCTGTATAGAATTTCTCCTAAAGTAAATCATTACTAATTTTGAACGCAGCAGATTGACGTAAATATGAGTAATATGAGTCATGTTTGATGAATTCAAATATTTCAGATTCACATTAAAGAAAACAAAACTTAGAAAGTTTTATTAATAAAACGATTGGAATTTTATTCGACGGCAAGTTTTAGTGAATATATATATATATATATATATATATATATATATATATATATATATATATATCTTCTTCTATAATATAAAAGTGAACGTCTGTGTGTGTGTATGTGTGTGTGTGTGTGTGTCTGGTCACGAATAGGCTCCTATATGGCTGACTATTATAGAAAACTGATCGCATATAATGACAGAAGATGTATTGAGACACAGGAATGGGTATGTTTGATCTGGCAGAACGGTGGTTCATTAAAATTGTGGGGTCTGTGTTCGCGCCTGGTCCACAAAGTATGGAAATAAAAAATTAAAAATGAAAAAAAAAAAACGTTTACAAGGGTTTTTGATATAGATGTACATAACAATACTTTGATAAGTATGTTTTAACTTAAATAGGGATGGTATAATAAAATTGTGGGGTCTGCGTTCGCGTCTGGCCTCCATAAAATAGAAATAGGCACAAACTTTAATAAAGACTTCGTTGTAGTCAAAGTGAGGAAAATTGAAAAAAAATTGTCTCGACTTATTAGGAAAAGAGGTTAAGTAAGTTACAAGTACAATTAACAATTAGCTATTTATGAGAAATACAAAAAATACAGAAAGGTAATTGCTTTGAAGTCAGATAGATATCATTATTTTATATAGCTACATAAGATTTTCTGTGCCTATTTTAAATATATACTTCAACAGTGCTTAATACGTGATAAGAGCGAGATAGTACGTTATAAAAATATGTATATATATTTTTTTGTATATATATATATATATATATATTATTTTTTATTTTCTTTTATTCAATCTTTACCCCAAACAAGGTTGGTTGGTTGTTTTTGTTTATCAGGTTATTTAATGCCGAATCTAGTTATTTTGAGGAACGATTTTTAATGGAGTATATTTTTTTTACGCCAGATTCTATTTAATCCATAGTTGGGACCCTAACAGGTACTACTACTCCGGGTCAGAGTGGACCTGGGAGCAATGGCAGTTAAAGGATGGCTCCACACTCCCCAAAGCCCGCAAGGTGGGGCCTTACCATCGGATATAGTTTTAAGTCATATCCAGGACCACCCCAAACAAAACAAGTGACACTTTGAAGTAGGGGTCTACTATTGGGGACAATTTGCGGGGGCATTATGAAGGGAGATGAGTAGAAAGATGTTTGTTCACATTACACTTGAACTTCTGCATATCAGTACAGTTTGAAAAGCAGTATCCCGGAAGGGAGCTCCAAAGACTTGCAGTTCTGGGGAAGAAACTATTGGAGTAAAAGGCTTTCTTACACCAAGGATTCTACTGTAAAGGGGTGGGACTTAGTTGCTTTTCGGGTTTGTCGGAGGTAGTCACGTCCAGGAGGAACAAGTGCTTACAGCCACCATTAAAGTATTTGTAGAACAGGCAGAGGGATGCAACATTTCGTCGATGGGACAGAGGCTGAAGCTTAGATGACAGTTCAGGACATATCAGGTTGGCGACTCTCTTTTGAACCCTTTCTAGGAGTAAGAGACAAGCAGCAGACGCACCAGCCCAAATGTGACAGCAATACTCCATACATGGGCGAATGGTGGCCATATAGAGGTACAGGATACTTTCAGGCGTAAGTAATTTTCTAGCACGGTAGAGAGAACCCACCTTATTTGCAGCAGCCTTGGCAATGCTCTCAATATATATATATATATATATATATATATATATATATATATATATATATATATATATATATATATATATTCCAGTTCATGTTTCCTGTAAACGTTAGGCCGAGGAGTTTAAAGGAAGTACTTTCCGGCAGTGTATTCTTAGCCATTGCTATTGGTGATAGAAAAGGTTTCCTGTAGTTAGTGAAGGAAACAAGCTTAGTCTTGGCAGCATTGAATATGACCATCCATTTTTGGCCCCATTCCACTACAGATTGGAGGTCATCCTCTAGTGATTCTGCCATTTCCTTAGATATTTATTCATTTGTTTTCCCCTCATGCCTATTATAGAGGGTGGTGTCATCGGCAAATATACCCATCTTCGAAACAATTTCATCAGGGAGGTCATTTATGAATATCAGGACCAATAAAGGTACAAGGATAAACCCCTGGGGTACTTCCGCATTTATATCATATTGTTTAGATGTACGACCGTCGAGGGCAACTTGAATTTTTCTCTTACTTAAGAAGGATTTAAGTACATTGTGTATTCTTCCAGTGATACCATATGATCTGATTTTCCTTAGAAGACCATCGTTCTATACCCTGTCAAAAGCCTTAGATATATCAAGGGCTACCGCACTACCTTCCCCTGTTTTGTCCACTAAACGGTATATACGTTCAGAGACTACAGTTAAGATATCTGCTGTTGAACGCGCTTGCCTGAATCCATATTGTTTGTCGGTCAGGAGTTTAGCAGTTGTTAGGTGTTAGACTAGGGCTTGATTAACTAAGGATTCAAATATATTGGCGAAAAGTAGCAGGAGGCTAATGGGGCGATAATTTAGTGGGTTAGTTCTTTTTTTGGCATTTTAAAAGACCTGCAATAAAGCGATGGACAATATAAATTACTTGATAATTTGATAATAAATAAAACGTCATAACTTCGTGAATATCGCATGGGTTTGAATAAAACTTAGGGAAATAACTAACCTTGAAACAGTCATTTGATGATACAATTTTCATTTTTTTTGTGACGTATATTTAGTGAAATATTGATATTTAACAAATCTGCAATAAAGCGATTGACACAGTTTATATATATATATATGCACTCATGGCGGTGTGCGAGATTCAAGAGTTATCTCTCTTAACCCATTGTTTCCAAAGACCGGTAAATTTAAAACAAGCACTGTTATTCGTCACTTTGATTCCACTTGACGTAACATACGCGGGATCTCATCCACATATCGCATTGGGTTTTTGCTCTGACCTCACCCATTAATCTCCCTTTGGTGTCAACTTTTTTACTTTAGAATTATAATCTTTTAGATTTACATGAGATTCGAATAAGATTAATGGCATACTAGAACTACATCCTTAGTATTTTGCCCATTTCTTTTATCAACGAATGGCGTTTCTATTTGCGTACGAACAGACAAACTTTCAAGATACCATAAACATTTTATCTGTGCATACATTTTTATTAAGAATGGTAAATAAGATCGAAGGCAAAACTATTCTAGTGTCAGTATATCTATATTTTCTTGAACTCTTATAAGAAAGTAATTGTATATGCTCGTCCTTGCTCGGAAGTCTTTTTCATTCATTTTTATTTCGATTTTTAAAAAAAACTATGCCGTTTTTATATCCTCGTTTCGTTTCCAAAAAACAACAACAGCAGCAACAACAGCATGCCTTAAGACGATTGAAGTACAAGACCTAAACATTGCACAAATAACACTCCAAATGAGAACAATAGTCCAATCAATATAAGTAACATAAACAATCAGCCCTTATCTAAAAATTTCAGAACTTTAATATGTCATTTTTAATTCTTACAAAAATTTTTTTATATATTATTTTAAAAATATTAAATTTTGTTGTTATTTGTATTGCTGGATAATTTTTTAATTGAACCAAATTGCCATATAACAATAACTAATTTTTAAAAGTATTGTTGATTTACAAAAGTATATTTATAAGATTGTTAAAATTATTAAATGTAAATAGCTTGTAAAACTTCCAAGTTTTTAATTAGATGAGGATTTAATAAGAATTTTATACTCAGAAATGATTTCCTATTTAACAGTTTAAATGCTTCAAATTTGTCTTAAATTCGTAAGGGCTACGAAATAATCCTCTTTCTAATTAATTGACTAAACGTTAAAATCCCTGATGTTTTATGAAGAAATCCAAATACATTCGTATTTTTGCAAATTTGTTTTATTTTATACAATATTACCTCTTTGGTTGAAAAAAATCGAATACATTATAAATAAAAATGCGAGTACATAAGTTACGTAGAGGCAATAAACACACATATACACGAGAATGATTTATAATTTTATTAACATAGTGATAATAGTTGGGTATTATTATTTCACACGTTAACGCTTTTGATCATTTACAGATAGACAGATAGATACACTGGTGCTATCAGATCAGATAGTACGCAGATACTGGCTTCTTGACCTAAAATGCACCAAACATTAATGTTATCATTTTTTTTCATTTGCAAAACTCAACCATGTTCTGAAAAGTAAAAAAAACAAAAGCAACACATTTTCTTTACAAAAGAATCAAACCAGATATCAGTAATAAGTATTTGGAGATATAAAGAACTTGAAGTATAAAACCTTTTGCTAAAAAAATTACTGGATTCACCATAAAATAAACCGCAAAATGTTGATATGCTGTAGAAATAAAACACCCAAACCAACCAAAGAAACAGATACACATAAAATTTGCATAGAAAAGAAAATATAGGATGTCCAGATTCTTATATCTGGGCTGATTTCAAGTGTGCCACACACACAAACACAGAGAGAGAGAGAAAAGAGAGAGGGAGAAAGAGAAAGAGAGAGAGAGAAAGAGAGAGAGGGAGAGAAAGAGAGAGAAAGAGAGAGAGAGAGAGAGAGATAGTTGATCTTTTATATACGCTTTTATACAGAAGGGGTTGATCAATGGTGCGGCGTGATTTATTTGAATGTTTTTGGAATATCACAATAATTGCGACGAAGATAACATTCGTTAACACAAAAGGAAATATTAAATATGAGATAATAGCATTTATTGTGGAACAGTGTTTTACCATTATTTGGATTATTCGAACTACTGTGCTGATATTGAGGTTCATCTGCACAATGTTTCAGTCGATGTAACTTCCTACGGTTATCATGTGTATCTTGTGGAACTTGGAAATACTTTTGTCTGTTTCCTTTCGAAATTTTGTACATATTCCTGAGTTCGGCAGAAAGATTCGACAAGATACACATGAAGAAGATCGGAGGTTATATTGACCCAAATGTTATTAGAATAACACTTTAAATGAGAACAGTGGTACGAATAATCTAAATAATTAAAAGAATTATCAATCTTTATCTCCAAAATTCAGAAATTGTTTTGCTACATTTCTGGGACAAACCCCACTTTACACGAAAAGCAGAATAAAAAGCAGATTAAGATTTCAGCTACGAAAAGTTCTAGCAACCTATGGATAGTTAACAATTCACTAGTTCCCTTGAAAACTCGTAGAATTAAATAATCTTATTAATTATTCCAAAAAAAATTAAATGTCATGGAGTTTCTCGAAGATTACGGTATGCGAACGAAGCAATTGCCATAAAATTTTATCGCCAAAAGAAAAAAACAAAAAAACAAAAAAAACAAAAACGTTTAATCAACGTAAAAGACAAAAAACAAAAGAAAGCAAAAAATCATATCCGGTGACTAAAGCTGTCCGTTACGTCAGTGATGGCAATGACGCTGTAGACACCGAAATTGTAATGGCATCCTTGGTTGATGGCTGAACAACAAGATATATCACGTGAAATTTTACGCTGTATATATATATATAAAAAATAATACGAAACTAACGTTTACAATTGTGCATGTATGCTAACTCAGTATAAAATCCTGGTATATTTGCATTCATTTATTTTCACATCGTTTTTCTCTGTATTCAGTTTTCTGAAAGCTGCTATTTTTCATAGATTTTAAGCAACTTATAATCAATTACTTAATTTTGAATTGTAATTTCTGAGCCACCGTCTCATTATTATTGTAAATGTAAATGACTTAGTGCTTAGCAGAGATAGATAAAAGGTATGGAATTAACTTTAGCTATTCGTAACTATAAAATTGAAACATTAATGTACGCACGCTTATTGGGTAGGTCAGAGAGTTTGAGCCGACATTTTATATCACTTTTACCTCAATCCATGAATTACATGTCATTGCTCATGACTAAATAAAACAAAAATTAAATTATAAATCATTTTTGATTAAGGAGTCACAACTTATCAAAATTCAAAGGCCACTTGAAAATAAGAGCTATTGGTATACCAAAGCGGAATAGCTTTCTACCTTTTTTATACACTGTCGAAGATCCTCAACACAATGTTTGCATACAGTATAAGGTGCTCATGCCTTATCTTGATCACCCAGCATTACATTGAAATAAGCAAGATAAGCATTCTTCACAAATTCACTGATCCTTTTCTTGTTGAATTGCAACATATATTCCCTCGCAAATATAGCAAAACACATTTGGATTGTTGAAACAACGTCGCCTAGATGATGTAGCCATGCTTCATTTTTGCTCCAAAAATTTGCAACGAAAGTAACATAATGCAGCTTAATTATTTCTTGTCTGACTTATAAATGAATTCCTAACATTAAGAGAATAAACATTACTTTGACCCAGAAATCAACATGCCACAACCGGTAGGCCTATTTACTATCCAGGGTCAGCGTCTTACCAACTACATACCTCATTGTATGCCAAATTTGCCTTTTGCTTTAAGGTTTATTATGTCATAATCAATTAACACACAACACAATAACTATAATTGTAATAAATATAATTGTAATAACTATAATTGTAATTATGAAGCTACAATGTATATAGAAACACGTCTAATATACCATCATTGTACGAACCCACGCTTCACAGTCAGATAAACTATTCTAAAACATAACGACTCTGAAGACTAGTACATAATCCACAAGTATATTTATTAAAAGAGAAAAGGTAAAATCTGAAAGAGAATAGATGATAGGTATGAGAAATTAAAAGCAATAACAACAAATGAGGGTATGAAAATGAAGAAGGTAAAGAAATCGAAAGACTGAATAAGTTAATAAAGAAATGGAACATGAAATTTCACGTTACATGACAATGTGAACAAACACATTGTGCAAGAGAAGAAATGAGTAAAACGTTCCGTTGATGCTGGGAGTAGGAACAGATAAAGAAGGAAGAGGTGTGCTGTGTTGCCAGTGGTTGCAAAAAGGAAGTAAAAACCAACCGTGAGAGGGAATTAAGAAGAAAGTAATTTTTTAGGTAGGAGTAACTGAAAGGGAGACAATGGGTTAAAAAAAAGAAAGCAGAACACATAATTTTAAGGTAAAAAGGTATAAAATAGCAAATATCTCAACAAATTGACCGATGAGAACAAAATAATATGATTTTCGGAATCAGCAACCCAAATTAGTCTAAATCAGATTAGAAACCGTGGGCACCAAAAATGCGTTGTCCAATGTTATCAGTTCTAATCTAAAAAAAAATCAGAAACATATTGTACACATATTTTGATAAATATTTCCATAGCAAATTTGTGTTACTTAAGTTTATGTTATTTGCATCACATCAGTAAATAATAATTGGGTGTTATTTTTTGTTATAGGCCATTCAATTCATTGTGCGTCGTCAGCTATAAATATCTTAAGGGAATAAAATGTAAACTTTGTATAAAAGTCCAATGCCTCAATTTCACACTCCACTGATTTTACCCATCGTTTCTTTCCTAAAACATCTTCCTATCTCTATACACCAACCTACCATATTTAAACCTTCATTATTTCCTTTCACAAGTTGTTGTTTTTCGTCTTTTTATCTTACTTGTTTCCTTCTTTCCTGCTACAACAATCCACTATGTACATTTCGTTAACTGCTTTTATACTCACCTGTTTATACATAACCCAAGTCTATTAAATGCTCACTATTTAATAGCGAACACACTCACAAACGTATGCAAACACAGCCACATAGACACAGACCCCCCCATATATACATATATATATATATATATATATATATATATATATATATATATATATATATATATATATGTATATAACGACAAAAAACTACAATGGATTGATGAAACTTTTTCATACACTTATTATTAGTATTTGAGCACGAATTTAGCCTAAGAAAAATACCTGTGAAGATCATTTTACATTTATGCAAACACCCCCTCATATATATATATATATATATATATATATATATATATATATGCATATAGATAGATAGATAGATAGATAGATAGATAGATAAAAATTAAAATATATTCATGACAATCAAGCTCGTATTATTAAAAGTCGTGGGACTACTATTCTCATCTTAAGTGTTATTTTTATGTTTAAGTAACTTGTTCTCGCTCCGTAAGTTATGACTAAATAGAATTAGTAAGTAATTCGCATTTGTATTTTGAGTGGCACCTGCACTGAAGATTTAGCATTCAATCTGGAGACGAGTTTAATTTACAACTAAAGTGTACTGTTATTTTCATGGCAAGTGCTCATCTGAGCTTCAATCTAAGGTCTTCTTCGCAAAACTTTCACTTTCTCGTCTAGGTGAAACCACTATCAATAATTTTCTCCACTCTTTATCAGTATATCCTAAACGTAAATTCCATAAACAAAGCATCTTTCTTAGACCTGCACGCCCATGGACCTCTCTTCTGTTCACCTGCTTTCCGGCTGACTACAATATGGTTGTCTTCAAGTCCAATGTAAAGTCTTCCAATTTACCAAATTTCCATTACTAAGGATTACTACGATATTGTCCCATTTACTACGGTACACTCATTAACTCTTATCCTCCAGTGGCCTCCAGGCCTTGATAAGTGGAGACTCCTTTGTAAAAAATACTCTTATCCATGAGGATTTGTAGACTATTCAAGTATGAATTTTAGGAGCCTTAACTCTATTTTTGTTTTCGATGTACAATATCACTATATCATATTATCTATTACTACATATTAATGCATGTATATTTTATATTTAATATTTATACTACATATTATCACTATATTTATTTGCTTATTATATATATATATATATATAATATATATATAAAGAGAATTTTATCTGTTAATAATAATGATTGGTTCTATGTTGTGTTAAATTATGTACTAGGTCTGCTTAGTAAGTGATCGTTGCTCAGCATATTCGTAATGACTAAAGCTAGAGCGCCTAATGTTTGGGTTTCGATTCTAGCTGATGGCACTCAAGTCAGATTTTTTAAAACTTTTAAAATCACTACTATATATAAGGTACAATATAATACTCTATAGAGAATTGGCTCTATAATAAATAAAACGAAATCTGCATGAATTAAATTATTATATATAAGCTTATTTTACGACCAGGCAACGCCAAGTGCACTGCTATTATAAAATTAAAATGTCATTTGCTCCATAGATTAATAAAATACCAAGTGAAAATGATCAGGGAAGCTAGCACACGTAAATCTCTAAATACACATTTTTTTGCTTTAATAAGAAATTAGAAATTATCAGAATTATTGAAAAGGGAAACATATTAAGAAAATACGTAAATCTCTATTAATTATAAACACAATAAAGTATACACATTTAATAACTTCCACATAGTCCCGAAGCCCTGAAGATTTCGTATTTTATCAAGTCGAAGTAATAATATTTTTCAATATTATTGATATAATATACTGTGCCAACTTGGATGCAATTGGGGTACGTATCTATGCGCACATATAACACCCATTGTGTAATGTATATTTATTAGTCTATTTACATGTATATATGAGCGTATATATGTATCTGTTTGAATTGGTTTGTACTTTTCATAATTTAAATATACATCCGTTTCAACACTTGTGCTGAACAGATGTTTATATATACGTATATATTAAAAGGTACGTATATATAGATATGTGCTTGTATTTCTGTATATTTCTGTACGTGAATTAATTTAAATGATGTTGAAGCAGTAAATGTTTGTATTTTTGAGATGAGATGTTTTCATTGATTGAGATTGTCGGATTGACTTCCTCATCTTGGTTGATATAGTCACAACGTTTCGGCCGTTTTGCCCTCCGGCCTTCATCAGGTGTTTTGTATTGAACTGGGGAACCGTTTCTTAGGAGTCTCGAACCCAACCCTTTATTATTATTACGTATTCGGACTCCAGCTAGGCTCTGGGACATAGTTGCTGATTCTCTGTTTTGAATGTTACTTTTCACTGCCTTCGTTCAGGATTGAACTCAGCACCTTTGGGTAACTGTAAACTTTGATACAACATCTAGGACTGGAAAGTGAGAAAACTTAAAGAAACAGCTCACATGCTCGGACATAACAACCTACTGAGCAAACCAAGCATAGAGTTGAATGCAATTTGGACATCTCTGATAGAGAGAGAAAACCTTGAATAACAACATAGATTTAACATTAACAAAACCAACCAAGAATTGTCCCAGTGACATATGGCCGAGTGGTCCTAGACGTTGTATCAAAGTTTACAGTTACCAAAGGTGCTGAGTTTAATCCTGAACGAAGGCAGTGAAAAGTAACATTCAAAACAGAGAATCAGCAACTATGTCCCAGAGCCTAGCTGGAGTCCGAACAGGATACCCCCGTAATAATAATAAAGGGTTGGGTTCGAGACTCCTAAGAAACGGTTCCCCAGTTCGATACAAAACACCTGATGAAGACCGGAGGGCAAAACGGTCGAAACGTTGTGACTATATCAACCAAGATGAGGAAGTCAGTCCGATAATTTCAATCGATGTTGAAACACCCCAAATATCTTAGCACTAAGTGAGACTAACCTATACTCCTCTAACAACTTTAACATGCCTGGATATCTCCCACTCTGCTGTAAGGACTCTGACAAGCATATTCGAAATAGTCTACATTCGAAACACCCTCCTCTTGACTAGAGAAACTCAACTAGAATCGGACGATCAAGCCTTTATGTGCTTTAGACTTAACATGCAATAACATTAGCTACTTTTATTTTCTCTACCGCTCTCCCTCGACCCATGACTGTACCCTAATAAACAAAGTCTCTTTCCCTCGACACTAGCACACAAGTGCATGCATTTGGTGATTTCAATGCCCACCACAGCAACTGGTTTGGATTTTCTACTTACACAGCTGGTACAACACATATCTTCTCTATATCTCATTCCCTATCACAGATGGTTACGTTTCCAACCCGTTTCCCTGACCAGCAAAAACAACACGCATCACTTCTAGATCTGTTTCTGACCACAGTTCCCGATGATTGTATAACAAACGCCGATCATGCAGTAGTAATGGTTGAATTCGTCCTAAACTCTAGAGCCAAAACTAAAGATCCACTGCTCAAAACAACGAGATATTATAAAAAGGCTGACTGGAAGCCATCAGGATCTTATCAGGGACGCCCCATGGCAAAATATCTTTCCACTTCCTGCTGAACATTGCGCAAATGAGATCACTGAATGGTTCAAAACGGCAATTGAAGCACATGTTCCCACGTGCAAATTTCCCACTTTCTCCAATGGTTTATTTCTACTTGTGCAGCTGCCATTGCGCAAAGGCAGCATGCGTACCGTAAATTTAACCGATATAAGTTCAGATCAAACAGACAGAAGTATATAGAAGCCAGAAATAACTGTAAGAAAGAAATAGCGACAGCTAAGAGAGAATTTACTGAAACCACCAAAAAAAAAAAAAAAAAAACGCATCAAAGCACACAAATTAGTGACCCGTAACTTCTAGAAAATCTACAACAGTGTAGTAAATAATGGGCAATCAACAATTCACCCACTATCCAACAATGATGAGATTGTTTGTTCTACAACTCAGAAGGCTAGCATGCTTGCCAGACGGTTTGTCTCCAATTTCACACTGGACCCTGCTAACCACCCCCTCCCTGACTTTCCTTTGCGGATAGACGCCACACGAGGTTCTGAAAATCACCCCTTCTCAAGTGCATGCTATCATAAGAAATCTTGACACTGCAAAAGCATGTGGACCTGATCTCATCCCGGCTGTGCTATTAAAATGTGCGCCGTCGAAGTAGCTCCAGTTCTCTCCAAACTTTACAACAAATGCCTTAATGAATCTTGCTTTTCTGCCTGCTGGAAAACTGCTTCTGTGGTACCAGTTTGCAAGAATTCTGGCGAAAGTATTGACCCAGTAAATTATCGCCCCATTAGCCTCCTCCCACTTCTCGCCAAAATATTTGAGACCATAATTACTCAAGCTCTAGTCCATCACCTTACAGATGCTAAACGTCTGACTGACCAGCAATATGGATTTAGACAAGCCCGTTCCACAGCCGACATCCTAACTGTAATATCAGAACGTATATACCAGTCACTGAACAAAGCGGGGGAGGATAGAGCGGTAGCTCTAGATATATCTAAGGCTTTTTGCAGGGTATGGCACGAGGGTCTTCTCAAGAAAATCAGATCATACGGTATTACTGGACGAATACTTAACATAATTAAATTCTTCTTAGATAAGAGAAAAGTCCAGGTTGTCCTTGACGGTCGTACATCTAAACAATATGATATAAATGCGGGAGTGCCTCAGAGATCTATCCTTGGACCTCTGTTATTCCTAATATCCATAAATGACCTCCCTGACAAAATTTTCTGTGAGATGGGTATATATGCTGACGACACCACGCTCTATAACATACACGACAGGAAAACAAATTAACACATATCCAAAGAAATAGCAGTAACACTAGAGGACGACCTCCGATCCGTCGTGGAATGGGGACAAAAATGGATGGTCACATTCAATGCCGCCAAGACTAAACTTATTTAATTCAATAATTACAAGAAACCTTACCTACCACCAATAGCAATGGCCAATGACTCTTTATCTGAAAGTACATCTTTTAAACTCCTTGGCCTAACGTTCACAGGAAACATGAGTTGGAACAATTATATTGAGAGTATTGCCAGGACCGCTGTGAAGAAGGTGGGTTCTATCTACTGTGCTAGAAAGTTACTAACGACCGAAAGTATCCTACACCTCTATAAGGCCACCATTCGACCATGTATGGCGTATTGTTGTCATATTTGGGCTGGTGCATCTGCCACTAGTCTCTCGCTCTTAGACAAGGTGCAAAAGAAAGTCGCCAATGTGATAGGTCTTGAACTGTCATCTAAACTTCATCATCTGTCCCATCGACGAAATGCTGCCTCCCTCTGCCTGTTCTATGAGTACTTTACCGGTGAATGCTCTGACGAACTGCAAGCACTTGTGCCCCCTCGACGTAAATACTCCCTACAAACCCGACAAGCAGCTAAATCCCACCGCTTCACGGTAGAGATCCCTAGATGTAAGAGAGCCTTCTACTGCAGAAGTTTTTTCCCCAGAACATCTAGACTTTAGAATTCCCTTCCGGGTCCCTGGTTCCCCAACTGTACTGACATCCAGAAGTTCAAGTGTAACGTGAATTGACTTCTTACTGCCCAACTCCCTACACAGTAACACTGATGCTTATGTCCCTGATTGTAGCCCTCTACAGCAAAATGGCAATGTGCCTTGTTTGGGGTGAAAAATTTAATAAAAAAAACTTTCAGTTAATTCTAAATTAACTCCTTTTTAGTAAAATCACATATGATTTTTTAAATTAATATTAAATTTGATCTAATTTACTGTTGTTGTTTGCTCGTTAGTGTGTTTGTAGAAGATGTCCGCTTGAGTGGATAGTTTCTGCCATTTTGTTTGCTTCTCTTCTCTCGTAGGTTTCACCACCGCTGCGTCCTCCTTTCTCTAGCCAACCTGCATTCCTCCTTCTCTTACCCCTTCTGACTTTATACTTCGTAACTACGTTCCCCAACGACACTGTCCCTCCTTCCCCTTTCTTCTCTCCATTTTTTCTAACTTATTTTTCTAATAAATTCGAATATCGGTTTTGAGTTTCAGCAATCTGTACGTCAGATGCGAACCTGACGAGTCCACGTCGTTATAAAAATGCCTGTTTTGAGGTTGAAATGATTTTTTATAATGAGCTGGTTAATTGGTTAAGTTTGTTGTATTTTTTCTTCTAACCATTATATATATATATATATATATATATATATATATATATATATATTAGTTTGTTTGTCTGCTCCACTTTATCACTGAAACTTATCGACCGGCTTTATATATATATATATATATATATATATATATATATATATATATATATATATATATATATATGAGTTTTGAAAACATATATGGCACTGAAGCAATTAATTGTTTAATTGCCATATATATTTTCAAAACTTACTAACTAGCTCTACTTACGTATTGAACACTGTCAAAATAAACACTGAAATAGATACATTATATATAGATATATAATATACTACACACACACACACACACACACACACACACACACACACACACACACATATATATATATATATATATATATATATATATATATATATATATATATATATATATTGTGTTAAGTACACTTGTCGAAGAGGACGATTCCTGAAACGCGAATTCTGTTCAAAGCGGTTACAAATATGAATGACTGATAAACCACTAGTCCATTGTGGAAACCGTTTTCGGAAACCCTCGCGAGTGCTTCACTTTCGTAGCCTGTATATTCGATGTAAACTTGATATAATGGAAATAGTGAAGAGTTGCGGGAATTCTAGAGGCGCCATTATGACAATTTTGCTTACTTTACAGTCGAGGGTTTTGTAATGATATGTCTACTTTCTTTCTGGATGCATCCTCGCATTCTGTTGATAAGATCCGTCCGTTGGTCACTGGATCTGTCTGTCTGTTATATGTCAGTTAAAAATAGCAATGTAATCACAAAACGCGAATACTCAATAGACGCACCTTTTAAATGTGTTCAATCATTTCGATAGAAGGCTATGTCAGACGATTGAAATATGCTGAAATACAAAATACCATTTCCGTGGGTCTACCACGTTCAAGTTTGAAATACTGTTATTTCTATTTCTAAACGCGCATATTTATATAAAATCTCTCTTCTGTTGGACAGAGGTTGCAAGGTAGAGAAAAGGGCATCCCCCACTAAGTCACGAAGTCTATTTTGTACTCTGTCAAGGCAGGATAGGCTGTTTTTAGCAGCTCCTGCCCAGATATGGCAGCAGTATTCCATCCTTGGACGTACTTGGCTTTTATATAGATAGAGAATTGCATCAGTAGTGAGATATCTTCTGGAGCGGTAGAAGGATCCCATCATTTTTCCAGCGACCTTGGCAACAGACTTGATGTACGTGTTCCATTTCAGATCAGCAGTAAAGGTCAAACCCAGAAGCTTGTCAAAAACAGGGAAACATGTTATGCAGATGCTGTTTTATTTTTATCGCGAGAGTATAACCTAGCAGACGTAAATGGTCTTTTAGTTTTAATTGATTGTAAGATAAGTATTGCAAATACAGTTCAATTCCGTTTCTTTATGAGAAAAAAATCTGAAACTAAAAATTAATATCCGAACATTTGCCTTTGTGAACGTTGTAGTTTGGACTAGGTACGTTTTTACTATTTACTAGTATATCTCAAACAATTTGTTTATATTCTTAATATAACGTATATCGGAATATTTACCGGTGTAACCAGGTTCGACTATAATAAAATGATTTAAATATAAGAAAAATAAATTAACTATAACGAAAAAAAAAACATATCCATAAAATATTATAGGTGTGTGCAAATCATATTTTCCATGTGTTTTCTAATACTTTGAATTGAACGAAGTCGGTTGCCATCGCATTTTATTGCTTTTAATCAAAGGCATTACATCGATCTAAACAGCTGAACATGCCATATTTTTTATTACATTTTACCCCCAAACAAGGCACATTGCCACTTTGGTGTAGGGGGCTACTATCAAGGGCAACAACTACTGGGGTACTATGTAGGGATTTGGGCAGCAAGATGTCGGTTCACGTTGCACTTGAACTTCTATACGTCAGTACAGTTGGGGAAGCAGGCACCTAGAATGGAATTCCAAAGTCTAGCGGTTCTGGGGAAGAAACTACTGGAGTAGAAAGATCTTTTACATCTAGGGATCTCTACAGTGTGGGGGGATTTAGCAGCCTGTCGGGTTTGTCGATGGTGTTCACGTCGTGGGGACACAAGTGCTTGCAGTTCATAAGAGCATTCACCATTAAAATACTTGTAGAACAGGTAGATGGATGCAACGTTTCATCGATGGGACAGAGGCTGAAGCTTAGATGCCAGTTCAGCGCCTATCAGATTTGCGAATCTCTTTTGAACCTTGTCAATGTGTGAGAGACTAGTAGCAGTTGCACCAGCCCAAATATGACAACAATACTCCATACATGGGCGAATGGTTGCCTTATAGAGGTGCAGGATACTTTCGGGTGTTAGTAGTTTTCTAGCACGGTAGAGAGAGCCAACCTTCCTTGCAGCGACCCTGGCAATGCCTTCAATGTAATTGTTCCAACTCATGCTTTCTGTGAACGTTAGGCCAAGGAGTTTGAAATATGTACTCTCAGATAAAGAGTCGTTGGCCATTGCTATAGGTGGTAGAGAATGTTTCTTGTAGTTATTGAATAAAACTATTTTAGTCTTGGCGGCATTGAACGTTACCATCCATTTTTGCCCCCATTCCACTACAGATTGGAGGTCATCCTCTAATGTGTTCATTTGTTTTCCTGTAGTGCCTGTTATAGAGTGTGGTGTCATCAGCATATATACCCATCTCAGAGGCAATTTGTCGGGGAGGTCATTTATGAATATCAGGAACAGTAGAGGTCCAAGGATAGACCCCTGAGGCACTCCCGCATTTATATCATATTGTTTAGATGTACGACCGTCGAGGACAACCTGAATTTTTCTCTTATCTTAAAAGGATTTAATTATGTTAAGTATTCTAACAGTGATACCATATGATCTGATTTTCCTGAGGAGACCCTCATGCCATACCCTGTCAAAAGCCTTAGATATATCTAGAGCTACTGCTCTGCCCTCCCCCGCTTTGTCCAGAGATTACAGTTAGGATGTCTGCTGTGGAACGGACTTGTCTAAATCCATATTGTTGGTCAGTCAGAAGTTTAGGATCTGTAAGGTGATTGACTAGAGCATGGTTAATTAAGGTCTCAAATATTTTGGTAAAAAGTGGGAGGAGGCTAATGGGGCGATAATTTGATGGGTCAGTTCTTTCGCCAGAATTCTTGAATACTGGTATCACAGAAACAGTATTCCAACAGCCCGGAAAGCAGGATTCATTAAGGCATTTGTTGTAGAGTTTGGAAAGAACTGGAGCTACTTCGGCTGAGCACTTTTTTAATAGCACAGCCGGGATAAGATCGGGTCCACATGCCTTTGAAGTGTGAAGGTTTTTTATGATGGCATGCACCTGAGCAGGGGTGATTTTAAGATCGTCTAGCGTGGTGTCTGTGCGGATAGGAAATTCAGAGAGTGGGCGGTTGGAGAGCCCAGTGTGGAGTTTGAGGCAAACCGACTGGCAAGCATATTAGCCTTCTTGGTTGCTGAGCAAACAACCTCGTGATTTTTGGTTAGTGAGGGAATTGTTGATTGCCCATTATTTACTACTATATTTGATTAGTATTTGCCAATTGTATTGTACTATTGTTCGAATAGGATTGAAACCATTCAACTGCAACGCCAAGAGAAAATATCTTACTAAGGTTGAGGGAGCGGTCTGTATTTACTGTGGAAGGACGATTTCGATGTTATATAACATCACGTAAACAAGGAATTAAGCAATAAATATAAATTAAAACAAATATAATCAATGGCGGATGATGGAGTACATATTCTTGAAAGAGTGAAAGTTACGACCACTTCCTCTAATTATGATTGTCAAGTTGTACGTCATGCCTGTAGGAAATCATGAAATCTAATGACAGTGACTGTTAATTTCTAAAAACATTAATCAGTTATCGATAAGAGTCGTGATCATATTGGGATTATATATAGCACCTCTGTTTATAAGCATATGATGCCTTACTTGGGAGGAGAAATCAACTTTACTTTAGTCCTGGATATGACCTTAAACTATATCCAGTGGTGAGGCCCCAGCTTGCGGGTTTTGGGGAGTGTGGAGCCACCCTTTAATTGCCATTGCTCCTAGATCCACTCTGACCCGGAATGGTAGTACCTGTTAGGATCCTAACTATGGGTTAAATAGAAACTGACTTGAAAAAAAAACATATATTCTATTAAAAACTTTTTCGTCAAAATCACTGGATTCGGCATTAAATAACTTAGAAAGGGTTGCTATGCCGTAAAACAAAAACAACCAACCAATCAACTAACCAACCACCCAACCAACCAACTTTACTTTATTATGTATAGACATACTGTTGATATTATACAAAAAGTAGATTTATTTACTACGTAAATGATTTTGCCAATGAAGTAATATATTTTTATATATTTTCAGATCAAATAGCGTAGACCGTTTACAATCGAATCATATAAATTCTGAAATAATGGTAAAAAGAGAACATTTTTAATTACATATGAAACATCACTTTATACATCATATTTTGGATTATTATAGCTACTTTTTAATCTTGTTCTTTACTGGTATAATATTTCAGTAAATATAATTTCAGATCTTAGTTGAGTGCGCCTTGTAAAACTCGAGAATATTTATCTCGAAATGAGAAAGCTATAACATATAAAAATGAAGTGAGATAAATTCAGAATTTTTTTAAAAAGATATGAGCTTTTGTAAATTATTGGATGTAATGTACCAGAATTTTATTTTTTTTATATTAATAGAAAGAATTTTAATAATTGAATTGAGAACGGATATGCTTAAATACGCATAACAAAATAATACATAAATGTTAAAATGGGCATACAACAGAAAAATACATAGTGTACCTGTTAGCTAACTATCTAATCCATACACAATCGCTACTTCAATGGATTAGACATGTTTTGACTACCTCCTGTTTTTCGATTAAGCCTCATCCATGATACCTGAGGTAAGACATGTGTAACCATTAAATAAACACACACACACACACACACACACACACACACAAGCGCACGCACGCACGCACGCGCGCGCACACACACATATGTACACATAAAAATTAATAAAAATAATATATATATTCCTCTCTCTCCCTTCGTCTTTAACTCTAAACTAACATTAACAAAACGCCTTCAAAACGACAAATGAAAGAGCACATTTTATGTAAATACATGAAATAATGTATACATAAATATGTATATTTATGTAGACATATATTTAATTGTGTATGTATGTATATATATATACATATATATATATATACATATATATATATATATATATATATATATATATATATATATATATATATATACATAATGTGAATTTATCAAATTCAAGAGAGATTCCCGCAATTGTATCTGAATCTGTAAGATCTCAAACTGATTTGACCTTTAATGAATCTGGATGCATTTGTAGCGGCCATGTTCGGTCTTAGAAATCACAAAAGAATCTATAAATGTATGGTTTTAGTGGTGTTTCCATACATGTGGAAATATCAGATGAGGGTCCTCAAGCACAATAAAGCAATTCCCTCCTGCAAGGGAATTACAGGTTTATTCTATTTCAGTGTAGATTTTCAGCTAAGTTACGACAGCATTACTTTTTAATAGTATACATATAATATGCTGACAATACTCCGAAACAAGTTGAAACTATCACACACACACACACACACACACACACACACACACACACACACACACACACACACACACACACACACACACACACACACACACATATATATATCCAATATATCCATGTATCTTTTACCAATGTGCTTAATCGCTATTTATTTAAACATATTAATAAAACATTCACATAAATCATAGAATAACATCATTAATTAAATTAGTCATATATATATATATATATATATATATATATATATATATATTTAATTAAAAAATATTATCATCTTTGATGACAAAGAAAAAACACACACATCGAACCTGCCTGCCTACTACCAGTTTTCTTTTGCTCACCCCCCCCAACACCCGGGTTACGCTGAGCAGCCAGGCTAGTATTAAATATAAAGTAAATTTGTTATTTATGTTAGGAAAAACATTATTTTTTATAATAAACCCTGTAACATTATTTAATGTTTTGAAGAATTATTTTACAACTTAACAATCATTTGTTAAACGACATTGATGGGCTTCTTCTTGAAAAAATAATGCATAAAAATTAATTGAGCATATTCTTTATCAATTTTTTTTTTACATGGCGTTCACCACTTATCAAGGCCCGGAAGCCACTCGGGGATAAGGGTTATTGCGTGTACAGTAATCAATGGGATAGTTTCGTAGTAATCGTTAGTATTGGAGTTTTGATAAAGTGCCTTTCGTAAGGAGGTGGTTCATTAGGAATTTGTTTATGTTGGACGTAAAGACATCCAAGGTGTAGTCAGGTGGGAAACAGGCAAACGGAACAGTTCCACAGTCATGCACTTCTAAGAAAGAAGCTTTGTTCATGGAATCTACGTTTTGATTTAGGCACAGATAAAGACTGGGGAAATTATTGACAGTGGATTCAGCTAGACGGGTGTTTATCGTGAAAGATTGGCTAGGGGGGCAGAGATTGGAGCTCAAATGAGCACTTGCTTAGAAATAATGATAAAACAAAGACAGGCTCGCAACGTCTGTTCTGTGGGAGAGAGGTTGCAGGGAAGAGAAAAGGGCATCCCCCACTAAGCCACGAAATCTATTTTGTACTCTGTCAAGGCAGAATAGGCGGTTTTTAGCAGCTCCTGCCCAGATGTGGCAGCAGTACTCCGTCCTTGGACGTATTTGGCTTTTATATAGATAGAGAATTGCATCAGTAGTGAGATATCTTCTGGAGCGGTAGATGGACCGCACCATTTTCCTAGCGACCTTGGAAACAGACTTGATGTACGTGTTTCATTTCAGATCAGGAGTAAAGGTCAAACCCAGAAGCTTGTCAAAACATGGTGCCTCCCCAAGACGAGGGCCATCCATTTCAATTGATACCAGATGGGGATCAGAAGGTTGATGATGTAAAGATAGAAGTTTCGTTTTAAATGCATTAAAAGTAACCAGCCACTTTTTCCCCACTGTACCACGCGCTCAAGATCAGAGGAGAGTGAATTAGAGAGAATTTTGTTATTTACAGCCTTTGATGTGTTGCCATAGATGGTCATGTCATCAGCATAGATGTCAACGAATAATTTAAGTATGTGTTTTGGGAGATCATTCATGTAGATCAGGAAGAGAGTTGGGCTCAGGATGGACCCCTGAGGGACTCCAGCATTAATACTGTGGGCCTCTGATTTCTGCCCATCAACTACTATTCTTATGAGCCTATCAGAGAGAAATGATTTAATAATTGAGAAAACATTTCCAGTTATACAGTAGCTGGAAATCTTGTGAAGTAGGCATTTATGCCATACCTTATCGAAGGCCTTTGATATGTCAAGGGCAATTGCCCTAGAAAGGAAGCCTGTGTCGACAGATTCACTAATCATATGAGATATAACCATTAGCACATCTGCTGTAGATCTAGAAGAACGGAAACTATATTGCGTGTCACTAAGAAAGTTATTTCTGCTGAGGTGGTTGACTATTTTTCTATTTAATATGGATTCCAGCAGCTTGCTCATGACACACAGGAGACTTATTTGTCTGTACTGAGAGGGAGATAACTTATCACCTGAATTCTTAAATACAAGGCATACTAATGAGGTTTTCCAGGGGGTTGAAAAGTACTTCTCCTTAAGGCAACGCTTAAACAGTTTTGTAAGTAGGGGGGCAAGTTCTGATTGTAGCTTTTCAACACTATAATTGGAATGTCGCTTGGGCCAGTTGCTTTACTGGAATCAAGGTTCTTGATTAGCTTGGCGACCTCACGCACAGATATTTGTATGTTGCATAGCGTGTTGTCTGTTATAGGGGGAAATACGGGGAGTTGATGGCCTTCGTCGCATATGGTAGAATTAGCTGCAAAGTTCTTGGCAAATAGTTTGACATTGACTGATGCTGACGAGATGATCTCAGGTGCATTAATGATGGTTGGGATAGAACGCACGCTTCTGTTCAGGATCCTGTTTGCTATTTGCCATAACTAGTGGGAACGAAGCCGCTGCCCACCTACTTTGGATTTAACGGACTGAGCATATAGCTCTCTTGCATTTTTTATTACTCTTTTATAGTGGTTGCTTGCAGTCCTGAAAGTAGCTTTAGTCTCAGTGCATCTCTTACGTTGGTCGCTATGGAAAAAAGTGATTTATGTCTGCGATGGCAGCAGCACATTCAGGGGAAAACCATGGCTAGCTGTTAGGTTTTTGTTGGATTTCTTTGGATAGTATTAATTGGTCTATGCCTACAATTAACCATTCGGTCAGGTCTGATACTATAGAGAACATATCCTTTTTGAACATGGAATGCAGAGGTAGATCAGATATGAATGTACGGAAGCTATCCCAGTCTGCCATAGAGTATCGATATACAGTACGGTGGAGAGGTACGTCTGAAGACTTATTACATTGGATTTTTATCTTAACGGATAAAAGATATTAGTCGGAGGATCCCTAAGGAGATAGAACGGAACATGAACATAGCTCAGGGGAAGTTGTGAGAAAAAGTCTAGAAGGCTTGCATACTGACTGGTAGTATCGGGCACACGGGTGGGTTCGTGAACAATCTGAGTGAGGTCATAGTCAATGGCAAAATCATGACAGAACCTTCCCTCAGCATCTGTCTTATTTGAGTGGGTCAGCCATTCCACATTATGGACATTGAAGTTATCGCAAATGTGAATGATAGCCGAATGATGAGCAGACAGGATGGGGTCAATTTTCTTATATATACTCTTAAAGACAGTAACCCCGCTGTTGTGGGGGCGATAGAGGCGAAATATAAATGCAGTGGTGTAAGCAAGCGCAACCTGGAAGCACATATGAAGTAAATTTGGGTCTTCTATTGAGATATCCCAACCACACGGAAAGCCATCCTTCATGTAGGCACATATTCCATGCTCATGGCGATCTTGGGAGGTCAGATTTAGATATCAAGTTAGAGTATCCTTTAATTATGAACGTTTCTAGGGAATTGGTCGGCCCTATGCCAGTTTCGCTTAGAAAGAATATGTTCGGTTTCTTTTCCTGTAATTGGGTTTCAACCTCTGGACGGTTGGAACGTGGACTCCTGATGTTGGAGAAGGAAACATGGTAGTAGGGGTCTATCTTGGAGGATGGGGTTCCAGGTTTATTACAATTTTTTTTCTTGAGATATTTCATTTTGAGGTTTTGGGATTTGTGGAACAGATAGACAGACTTGTTTAGAGCAGGACAGAGAGAGAAAAAGACAATACTTTTTTTTGCAGCACATGATAAGGTAAAACCGTAACAATTATCCACTAGTTTGGCATCAAGAGGCCCCGCCAGAAACTACTGCATGGTCCAGAATCCATCACCAAATGGCAATACAGCAGCCCCAGTACTTTGCACCTGCTAATAGGACAGCCTCCTTAGTGGTTAATCCAAGGTTCGGGTCCCTGACTATTAGGCGGATAACGTCAGCCCAGATACAACGTTTACCTCCAGCACCCTTACTAGTGACATGGCCACAAGGATAGACATAGAAACAGAAATTTCCGACATCACGAAGTACTATCGACCTGGAAAACAGCTTTTTCTTCACACTTTGTCGGAAAAATCACTCATTCGAAATGAGGACTTAGGAACGAAAAAGGAGAAGCGAGGGTTAATGGAGCTGCCGACAACACATCCATAGTTCATTATCTACTCTCTATTAAAAAAATGAAAATGTAAAAAAATTGGATACAAGCTACTTACGAGTTAATATCTACATAATATGTTCGTTGCTCCATTCCCAATTATCTGAAAATAGTCTCCCCTCCCATATTAATGCGTGGATGTTTTTGGCTTTATCTACCTCCAGTTAGAATGACCCAGCTTCTAGCTTTACCTTATAATTAAAATACGATAATGGAACTTTTATCGATTTGTGAAGTCGGGATATTTTGTATTGATTTAGATTTGAAGAACTCGTTTAAAAATTGGTTTAGAATAATACCGTTTGGGTTACGTATAACGTTTAGACTAGTTAAAAACAATGCATACTGCAGAGAACAAGCCGCGTTAATACTGCATTTTTAATTGGGAAAATTCTCGTTTTCATGGGTGACATTTTTTCGTTTTAAATATAAGAAAACAGTGTTGGTTAATAACAGCATATTTGACAAAAAAGATTTAAAACAAAAAAAAACAAAAAACAAAAACAAAAACAAAACTACAAGATTAGTACAGTCTGTTTTGTTTTCATAATTATTTCTATTCAAAATATTCGTAAGTCTAAAATGAAAAAAACTATAATCTCCCCCACCCCACCAAAAATGTCCAGCAAAAAATATGTTACCGTGACATAGGCTGACATATATTCGGTAGATTTTTAACTGTATTTTGCATATTTTAAAAATTTTTAACGCCGTTTTAAATTTTCCACTACATCGGTAAACACTGTATATTTTTTCGAGCTGAATAAAAATTTACATTAAATAAAAACACTAAAGCGTATCCAGTTACATAGAAAAATAACGTATCTTGCCTTTGATTACATTTATTTGTTATATATTTGTTTTTGACAACTTTTTCGAATTTCTCTAATATTTATTTAGCTTGTGTAAATTCAAACACAAAATGTTTATTTCATTTTAAATAGGCGAATTCATTCATGATCAAAATAAACTTTGAGAAAATATTTCAGGCAATTTTTTGAAAGATTATAACCCGGCAAACGACGTAGAAAAAGCCGCCACGTGACATTACTTTTCCACGAATACTATTTTCAATTTTCATAACAAAGAAAATGCGTAAGTGATACAAATAAAATAAAAAATAAAAAATATGTACGAGAAAAAAATCGGTCAAAATTATATTCTTTTTTTACGTCTTATCATCAATAAAATCAAGACGCCATATTGAAATGAGACCATGTGTGTTCTTAATGAAGATGAAAATAAATTATTGTAATAAAATTACCGAAATATAACGAAAATATTATGGAATAAATAGGTTATTAAAATGCAGGAACCTTTAAAAAGTTATCGTAAATCAAAAATGTAAAAATTAAAAGAGAAAAATAAAGAAATTTTCAAACTGAATGTGCACGATAAAAAATACATTTTGGCCAAGTAAACTTATTGAACATTTATTTCTGTTACTAAATATGTTAAGAGACTTAAATCTGCATTATCGAAAAAATGTTTAATACTTAGGAATGATATGGTTTAACTAAAAAAATCTCAAACATGTTCTTGCTATTGGATAAAACTAAAATCAGTAGTTTCTTTTTTCAACCAATCACAGTGCAAACAATATTTTGTCCCGAAATCTTGCGCGTATTATAAAGACTCAAGCAAAGCAATTTTCTCTATTTTCCGATTTTTATTCCACAATCAAAGCATATAAACGTGACTTTCACAAAATAATCTCGACACCGTGTTCCAAGGACCTAGTAGCAGTCGCCACAAGAAAATTCACGAACTACTGGAAGCACAACCACACGCCTCTCAACGAACGCACGTGTACACTAGTTTATAAACGCAAACACTCTCTAATTAAAAAATACAAATGCACGCTATTACAAACATATTTTCATGTTTATGAAATTTACGCATACGTAAACGCACACAGGGCCAACCGAAACGAACACGAGAATTCAATTTCTCCTTACAAACAAAATAACTATTCTTTGATTCATAGAAGTTGACAACTTTGAATTTTGATTCTTCACGAAAATTTTATCTTTCTTTGCCTTCAAAACTTGTCAGAATAATAAATAATTTCCTCATTATTTCTTTTAGTGTTGCTTTTCCCATATACAGCTTAGTTACCGCAAAGCTTTGGGTAATGGTCGATATTGTTGGCCACATGATCAATCTCAGAAGCAATTGCTAACGAAGTAACGAAAGCAGTAAACACTAACAAATCTCAGCCTGAGAAGACATGGATTCATGATCAAGAATAGCCAAGGTTGGAGGCAAGACACAAAAATAGAGGAGGAAGAAACAAAGCCAATTATATTCCACCGATGACTGGAATTTAATAGTAAACTTTAAAACCCAACCAGAATTCATTAGGCATATAACAATAAAAACGCTAAGACTCGACATGATATTACATTCAGAAAAATGAACAACAAAAACCAAGAAAACAAAGGGATGGGTAATCTAGTAATTGTTGGTATCATGAGAGACAATCAATCGGATTAGCTTGCGAGGACAAAATACTAAGAACTGGTTGAATACTATAACTTTTTTCTCCGGCCTTTCTGCCACTGTTAAAGCACGTGAGCGTGGTCCCAACAAAATAGTTTCGGTTCCCTGTCCCTAGGACCTTAAAACTGGCATGACAAGAGATATTCACGAACTACTGGACAACCAGCGAATCATGCATGCACGTGTACACCAGTTTACACATACACACAAACACAAATACACAAAAACATTGTAAAGACACGCTTTATATGTTTATGCCATTTACGCATACGTAAACGCACACGGTAGCATCCAAATTAAACACTAGTACTCAATTCTCCTTATAAACAAAATAACTTATTGTTTCACTCAAGAATGTCGTTGGACTCTTTGAATTTTCATTTTTCAAGAAACTTATCTTTCTTTGTATCCAAAAATTGCCATAAAAATAATTAATTTTGTATAGATATAACTTCTTATTCTTTCCTTTTGGTTTTACTTTTCTGTGGTGAAAATACAAACGGACATACACACGGCCTACCTGTGAAGCGCCCACGTGTCTGTCTGTCATGTGCTTTGGGCAGGGAAAAGAGAAACCAAGATGGCGTCTGTGATATTAGATAGAAACGGTCTCATGTGATCTGGCGATATTCACGTGGGTGAATGTAATATAAAGCAGGTCATTTGGAGGAATGGGTCAGTTTTTGCTGTATAGACGGAAAACAGGTTACGTTGCAAGACAGACGGTTACTCAGTACATAAGAACGAGTGAAGAAGGTTCCAGTTCTACAAGCTATTTCGGCATGACATCAGGATTTTATCCTAAGCTGATCCCACTGTTTGATGGCAGCAGCGCTGAGCAGTCAGTCAGGAATGGGTGGAAAGGCATAATTGATATGCCAGCTCAGCAGTGTGAAGCGTCTGGAATGCGTGGTCCCAATTCGTCTCGTTGGGGGTTCATATGTTGTATACCAGCAGCTAACAGACGAAAAGAAGGCAAATTTCATCTACGCCCTTTACACAGCGTTTGCACTAGATCCAGTTCATGCATGGAAGGAGTTTATGGCACGCAAGTTACATTGCGGAGAGACGGTTGATTTTTATTTGACAGAACTGAATAAGCTTGCGGTCCAGTTCGGAGGAATGCCAGACAAAGGCCTGGTGTGCGCATTTATTGCAAGATTGCTCACTGGTGTGGAAGATCTGCTGCGAGCCTCATCCCAAGTAGACGAGATGGATATCTCGGAAGTATTAGCGCGGGCACGAGCGATACTAAAAAAGAGCCCAGAGACTGTAGACCGTGTGGCAGCCGTGCAGCTATCACAAGGTGGATCTCAGGACCTGGACACAGTTACAAGCTGCTACGAGTGTGGTAGGCCCATCCGTTTGGTCCGTGATTTCTCTCATCGCTCTCACTGACTCAAAGGCTTGGTGGGCTTCAGGGCTACAAGTATAAAAACCGGGGACACCTGGCCCGTGCCTGTCTGGGAAACGGGCAAGGGGAGGAAGCTACAGCGTCAGTCCTCTCCCCAGATCGTCGCTGAACAAGGCGCTGCCACAGTGAGCATGCACGTTAACGGATGTGAATGCCTCGCCCTTGTAGACACTGGGTACACCCAGACCCTGGTGCACAAGTCATGTTTCGACACTTGGTAAAAGGAGAGAATTCCGGTGCTAACCGTGGGTGAAGGGTCGCTGGCCTGTTGCGGGTTGAGCGTCATTAGCACAAGCATCGGCGACGGGCCTGCAGCAGCCGTGTAAGCCCTGGTGGTGGACGGGGAGCTGCTTGGGTACAATCTACTTCTAAGGATGGATTTGATTACACAGTTGGGTGGAATCACTGTGGACTGCACTAGAAAGATAGAGTTCTCCCGATATGAGAAACATGTTTGCGCCGCGATTACCCTGGACGAGCCTGACTTTCATACGGATTACAACAGGGAAACCAACGCGTGGACAGCATCTTGGAAGTGGGCTTGCAATCAACCACCAATATCCTTACGGAACCGTCTATCAGAGTACCCCCTCCAATGAGGCTCAGGGGCAGTATGAAGACTTGGATCAACACTGCAGACTTGGATCAACAATGGCTGGATGCTTCCATACTCCGAAGATGAGCCCCCCCGAGGGTTGATTCCCCTGATGGATGTCTTACAAGATAGTAAATGAGAGCCACATGTCTGTCCAGTCGGTCAAAGAGCACTTCGAGAACTTCGGACTGACATGCAAGGAACCGAAGCGTCTGCGAGACGGGGCAAAAGTACTTGGCCTACGCGTGAGCGGTAGCAAGGAGGGGCTCTACTGGAGAAGAGGTGGTGACATTCCGGAAATCCCATCCAATATCACTCGTCGGGGCGTTTTTTCTGCTTGTGAAAAGCTGGTGGGCCACTTCCCTGTGTATAGTTGGCTCGGGGTGGAAGTGGCGGCCATAAAACGTCATGCCGCATCTGTATCATTGGGATGGGATGATAAAGTGCATGATGCCACGCTTCTGAGCATGCTGACAGAAACTGTGGCCAGGGTGACTCGTGACGACCTTGTGCGAGGGAACTGAGTTCACGGTCTGAGTGGGCGCTAGTAACGAGCCCTTGGATTTGTCCTTGCGGTTTATGATGACATTATCGAAGACGCCTGTTAGCTTCGTCCAAAGAATGATTCTACACTCGTAAACCTGGCCGAACTTGATGGTATTGAAAGGAATTATCTGGCGTTTCAGTGGCAATCCAGGGTACTACATATTATTACGGACTCTACGTGCACTCATCGGTGGATAACCGATACACTGACTGGAAGAGCACGGCTAACCACACGGGTAGCGAGTGAGATATTGATACGAAGACAGCTCGCCACCCTGGTTGATACAATCAAAGAGTACAACCTGATCGTAGACGTAATGTTGATCAGGTCTGCAAGCAACAGAGCAGATGCGCTGACACGAGTACCACAACGGTTGCTGCTGGCTGATACCCGGGAAGGTTCTGAGACGCTGCAACAGCCGTGTGCAACCGTCGCGTGTAATATCAATGCGGATCGTATCAATGAGAGTCATCGGCAATGCGGACACTCAGGTGTTAAGCGGACAATATTTTGTGAAGATGATTGACCCAGAAGTAAGAAGGGCAGTAGAAAGTTGCGAGGCGTGTCAATCAATCAACTCGGCTCTGATACAGTGGAAAAAAGGGTAATTGGGAGTGAGCGGCACGTGGCAGAGTGGGCATGGATATCACACATTACGGTGGCAATGACTTCCTCACCCTAATCGATTGTGGACTTACGCGCTTCACGGTCTCGATACCACTCGGGCACCAGGACTTCTCCTACATTATTCGCCAGCTGTTATCTGTGTTCTTTGAAAGAGGCGCGACCGAAGAGGTGCTGACGGACAATGACCCAGCCTTCTGCAGCCGACAGGTCAAGCAGTTCCTGAAGGATTGAGGAGTATGGCCGCGACTGCGGTATGCTTATGTGCCATCTGGCAACAGTATTGTTATGATTTAATTTGTTGTTAAGAGTTATCCCCCTTGGGATTGACATTCATAATAAAAGCGCCCTCTGTTTCATTTTCTCGCTCGATCCTTTCAAAAGCGTACGTGTATTTTACAGTTAATAAAACCTTTCTAAAAGGCAATTCTTTACTTACTGATACTATTCACTTCAATTTTATTAACTGTAAAAAAAAAAAAAAATAAAAAAATAATGGATCGAATCTTACGTCCCGACAGATTCGAGGTGGAACCTACATGCCCTAATTCCGAAAAATCCTATAGGCATTGGAAATTAACCCTCCAGAATTATATCCGCTCACATAATAACGGATTAATCGAAAACACTTCAGATAATTTCTTTGCCTTGATCAATTGTATTTCAGCCTCTGTTTTCGATTTAATAAGCGATAAAACCGACTACGATAGTGCATTAAGAACATTGGACGCCGCTTATTTAAAACCCGAAAATATTGTTTATAATAGATATCGATTGATGACGACGAAGCAACAAACAACACAAAATATAGATGCCTTCATACTACAATTGGAAATGCTTGCCAAAACATATAACTTCGAAGCGGTTTCTGCTGAAGAAAACAAAAATCAATACATTCGGGAAGCTTTCATCGGCGGAATTTCTTCTTCGTCCATCCGACAACGACTGTTAGAAAAACCCATCCTGACTTTACAAGACACATATGCCACGGCCATATCTCTTGAACAAGCAGAAAAGCATTCGATAAGCTACGCAAATAACTTTACTGTAGCAGCTACAAATAATCCTTCGGGCTACAATCGTATAGCTGTGACTAAAGAAAATATGCATCCAAAAGGGGTTTGTTTTTTCTGTGGAAAATCACGTCATCCTCGATATTTATGTCCTGCACGAAATGCCGAATGTAAAAAATGCAAAAAAAATGGTCATTGGGCTAAAGTGTGTAAATCTATTTCTAACACTCATACTGCTGTTCTTTATGACGACTCTGACTACCCCTCACCTTCTCTATCCTGACTAGGAACTAACTCCAAAGATGTCACATTCACTCAATGCCAAATTAACGGGCACTTCGTGAACGCTATGGTGGACTCCGGCAGTGTAAAAACATTCATTAATGAAAATACTGCTAAAAAACTTAAACTCTTCACAATACCTAAAAACAAAACTATAGCTCTGGCTGCTTCCGATCAACATGCTAAAATAACTGGCGAAGCTGTCGTGGATTTAATACTGAAAGATAAAACCCATTCTGGAATAACAATTGAAATCATTGAAAACCTTTTCATTGATTTAATAATCGGAAAAGATATTTTAAAAAAATATAAAAAAGTAACACTTAAATTCGACGGTCCTAGAGACAAACTTATAATTGGAGCTATAAACACGAATAATTTTTTTCCTACCATAAACGTTCCACCCCCTCCTCTCTTTTCTAATCTTTCTCCTCATACTACTCCTATTGCGACAAAATCCCGACGTTACACTTTTGCCGCCAACAAATTCATAAAAGAAGAGACTGCTAGAATGTTGAAAGAAGGCATAATTGAACCTTCGATATCTCCGTGGCGAGCGCAGGTTCTTGTAACTTCGAATGAGAATCATAAGAAAAGAATGGTAGTCGACTACAGCGATACCATCAATAGATTCACGGAACTAGACGCTTACCCAATGCCTAATATCAATAAGATGGTAGACGACATCGCTCAATATAACATCTTCTCTACTCTCGACCTAAAATCTGCTTATCACCAAATACCTATAAATCATGCTGATCGTAAATTCACTGCGTTTGAAGTAAGTGGCAAACTTTTTCAATTTACTCGTCTTCCTTTTGGCGTCACCAATGGAGTAAGTGCTTTCCAGAGGAGCATAGACTATATTATAGAAAAAGAAAATCTAACCGATACCTTTGTGTATGTTGATAACGTAACTATATGTGGGAAAAATCAAGAAGAACACGATTACAATCTTCAAAAATTCTACAAAATTGCTAAACAATATAACATCACTTTAAATGAAAATAAAAGCATAATTTCTTCTAGTTCTATTACTCTACTCGGCTACACCATAGAAAATAATCAAATAGCTCCCGATTATCAAAGACTAAAACCATTACTCGAAATGCCACCTCCGCTGAATCTTAAATCTCAAAAAAGAATAGTTGGAATGTTTTCCTATTACTGCAAATTCATTAAAAAATTTTCTGATAAAATTTTATTACTAAATCAAAACAAAGAATTTCCACTACCTCCATCTGTATTAAAATCTTTTCAAACATTGAAAAATGATCTAAAAGACGCCACTTTAATAACGGTAGATCCAAATAAAGAATTTGAAGTAGAAACGGACGCTAGTAACTATTGCATTGCTGCAACACTAAATCAAGAAGGTCGTCCTATTGCATTTTTTTCAAGAACTCTCAATACTAACGAAATTAAGCACCATGCAGTAGAAAAAGAGGCAGCCACTATTGTAGAAGCTCTCCGTAAGTGGCGACATTTTCTACTCGGCAGGCACTTTAAAGTCATCACAGATCAGAAGAGCATCAGCTTCATATTCGACAATAAAAGAAAATCTAAAATTAAGAATGACAAAATATGTCGTTGGCGTATAGAATTATCCCAATACAATTTCACTATAGTTTATCGACCTGGACCTGAAAATATTGCTGCTGACACATTCTCTCGCATCTCTGCTCTTACTTACAATCTACAAGATCTTCGTGATTTACATAAACAATTATGTCATCCTGGTGTTTCAAGATTAAGCCATTTTATAAGAACGAGGAACCTCCCTTTTACTTTGGATCAAATTAAGAATATTACTGACTCTTGCTCATCCTGTCAATTACTGAAACCCAAATTCGCCAATACCAATGGAGGGACTCTCATTCAAGCCATATTACCTTTTCAACGATTAAATCTTGATTTTAAAGGCCCTCTACCTACTTCTATACATGGCAACAAATATCTACTTACTCTAATTGATGAGTATTCCCGTTTTCCTTTCGCTTTTCCTTGCAGAGATATGACAAGCAAAACCATTATCCACTGTCTAAACAAACTCTTTTCAAATTTTGGTTTGCCTGACATGATACATACTGACCGTGCTTCTGATTTCTTAGCAAGAGAAATAAAGGATTTTTTACACAAAAAAGGAATTGCTACTTCTAAAACAAGTAGGTATCATCCTGAAGGTAATGGACAGATTGAAAAACTCAACGGTACCTTATGGAAGGCCATTCAAACAACATTACATTCTAATCAAATGAAACTACCTTATTGGGAAGACATACTACCGGACGCACTTCATTCAATTAGATCATTACTTTGTACTGCCACTAATATGACTCCCCATGATAGACTTTTTAAATATAGTCGTAAATCTGCTTCCGGAATTTCAATTCCTTCTTGGGTTAAACCAGGCCCAATATATATTAGAAACCACACTAAAACAAGTAAACATGACCCTCCTGTAACGCCTGCCACCCTAATAGATGTCAACCCCCACTACGCTTATGTTCAACTACCTTCTGGTACTGAAACCACTGTCAACGTTCGAGACTTAGCTCCAAACTCATCAAATGAAGAAAACTCTAATAATAATCCTACTACTTCAGAGACTTTATTTGAACCTTCTACTAATGAAAACATTGGTCATGAGGAAGACAAAAATCAATCGTCTGATCTTGAAGAAAATCAGATTTCACTAAAAAATAATACTGAAAATCAGCATTCCTGCCAATCTGTGCGGAGGTCGTCCCGAGTTCGACAATTCCCTAGTAAATATAAGGATTTTGTGACTAAATACTGAAAAAACTGCAGTTTGGGTTCATATGTTATTTGTAAATAAAATGATTCTTATGTGATTGTAAAAAAAAAAAAAAAAAAAAAAAAAAATTTGTCTATAATTAATTACCCCTTACTTGAATACTTTAGGACGGGGAAAATGTTATGATTTAATTTGTTGTTAAGAGTTATCCCCCTTGGGATTGACATTCATAATAAAAGCGACTTCTGTTTCATTTTCCCGCTCGATCCTTTCAAGAGCGTACGTGTATTTTACAGTTAATAAAACCTTTCTAAAAGGCAATTCTTTACTTACTGATACTATTCACTTCATTATTGATACGATGTTGAGATGTTGATACGAAGACAGCTCGTACCACAACGGTGGCTGCTGGCTGATACCCGGGAAGGTTCTGAGACGCTGCAACAGCCGTGTGCAACCGTCGCGTGTAATATCAATGCGGATCGTATCAATGAGAGTCATCGGCAATGCGGACACTCAGGTGTTAAGCGGACAATATTTTGTGAAGATGATTGACCCAGAAGTAAGAAGGGCAGTAGAAAGTTGCGAGGCGTGTCAATCAATCAACTCGGCTCCGATACAGTGGAAAAAAGGGTAATTGGGAGCAATCGTAGCATCAAAAGAATTGTGGTCAGGGAGCAGTGCACCGTTTCAGAAGCCGTATATTGGTACAACATCACGCCGAAGAGTGGCGTCTCTACAGGAGCATCGCCTGCAAACGCAATCTACCAATACCGAGTCCGAGGAAAGGGAATCTACCGAAACAGAGAAGTCGCCAACGAGGAAGGACAGGGGTCATACGCACCAGGGGATCCTGTCTGGGTGAAGCCGACGGGAAACCGGTGAACTGACAGATATACACGGGGCTGAGTGACCGATGTGGTGAGTCAGCAGTCAGTCATAGTTGACGGTGTACCCCGTCATGTTAGGGATCTGAGGCCGGCGACACAGTTGCAACCATCGCTGGGCGACGGGAGCGATTCTGGGTCTGAGGCTAGTGGGCCATCGCTCTGGTTTGCACCATGCTCATCCTCATCAAGCAGCGAATCCGATATTAGTAGCCTCTCAGGGGAGGCATTGTTCTTCGACCCTCAGACTCCAGATGAGAGCGCAAGTGAACAAGAGGCCTGCACAGCCCCCCTTCGAAGAAGCACCCGTGAAGCGCCTACGTGTCTGTCTGTCATGCGCGCTGGACAGGAAAAAGAGGTGCCAAGATGGCGTCTAAGATATTTAACAGAAACAGTCTCATGTGATCTGGCGAGATTCACGTGGGTGAATGTAATATAAAACAGGTCGCTTGGAGAAGTGAGTCAGTTTTTGCTGTACGAACGGAAAGCAGGCGATGTTACAAGACAACTATACATCGATATATTACCTAATGAAAACTGAGTGTTTAGGTCGCTCTCGACGATGGTCAAACATTTTACTTCTTCGGAATATTCCATAAGTTAAACTTAAGATAATGCACCATTGTTCGAAATTACCCAAAAAGGAATGTTTTGAATAATCATCACTGATGAAATGAAGTAGAGGATAATTTTACGTTAAACTTACATAGAAACCCGCACTCCCTCTTAAAACTTTAACATTTACGTTTCAGTTTTTCATCTAACAGGTTTGTACTTAATGAATATTATCTCAAAAATTTACTTCTAGTTAAGAAATTGGAGTTGTATCTACATTCATATTACTTTGTTTCTTTTGTGTGTATTTATATTCAAATTAAAAACCTTTTTTTATTTATTTAAAAAGAAAATACAATTTTGTTATCTATGGGTCGTGGAAATGCATTCATCTGCAAAAGATCTAGCTAATTTGCATATTCTTTTAAACATTCATTTTAATTAATTCCCTATTAGTCTTTTCGGGTTTCTTATGGGATGATCATCTTTAGTTAATTATTACGTGTCATTATATTCATGCAGATATTCTACATGATTTACACTTGCATAATATTTGCGTAAAAAGGTTATAGTAAACACACATCTTTTTCTATATATATATATATATATTTATATATGCGTATATATATATTTGTTAAAAAATTGCCTACCAAACTCTTCTGCCAGTTTTTGGCCTACAAACATAAAACTTAATATATATAATATTCAAACCCATACGAAACTTTATATTTGGGTTAAAGCCGGGAAAATTGGTGCAATAGTGTGAAAATTAAAAAAAAAGAAGCAATTTGCCAAGTGAAGGGCGAACGCTGGTATTACGAATATGCGTGCGTAATGTAATAGTTATAGCTTCGTTTTTTAATTTTTAATCTTGCAGCAAACATGTCTTCATAGCTTAGGCATTAACGTCAAAGGAAAAAGTAAATCGTAAGTTAAACGTTTTGGTTTCGATTCTTGGTGGTAGCGCAAGAGTCATTTTTTTAAAATTTTTTCAAATAATTACTATATATTGGAGCCAACATAATATAATAATAGGTACGAAATCTTCATTAATCAAAATATCATATTTAAGCGTATTTACGACCTGGCAATGGTGAGCGGCCTGCTAGTTTTGTTATAAATTGCATTTGGTTTAAAGTTTAACTCATTATTGTCTCTTTTAGTTTATAAATGCAGTAGTCTTCTAAAAAAATGATCAAGAAAATATCTTCATTCCAAATACCGTCTATATACTACTATTTGCACTTGGTGGTGGTGATCTGCGCTCACCGAGTTCCTCTTTTGTTGTCTTTAATACGGATGTCTATTTAAAAGCGTGTAGTAGCGAAATTGATATAAACCTCATGATTTTGCTTGACTAAAGCATTTAGTTTTCTGTTTACATTTAATCGATTTCTTCCATCTTTTGCTTTCTTTCGCAAAAGACTTTGCTCTTCATTAGGTCGACCATCTTTCTTTTTAAATAAACGACCAATTATAAAAAAACTAGGAAGGTCAATGGAAACAACCCCGTAAAGTTAGCAATGCATAAAACGCACACATTTTTTACACTGAAGTGTTTAGTCAAATTAATATGCTTTTAATAAATGTTGGTTTTATCTATTGAAAGGTGCTGAGTGTATCTGGCGGAGAAACACTTTCATCATAAATACCCCCCCCCATAAAAAACAATGAAAATAATATTTTTCTGGATAGGCATTTTTATATAAATGGAAATATTATTTTTATTCAGCCTAAGCAATTGCATTGCAACTAAAACATAGAGGTTTACTGTAACTATGAAGTCATACTCGCATCCTAAGTAAACAGTTGCACAGTGAGATGTTTTTTCACATTATTTTTACATTTCTAAGAAAATGTGAGCAGCGAAGTAATTCCAAAGATTATCTGCTAATGAAGGTGTAGTATCGGTTCTATTATCATAAAACCGTCCTCCCATTAATTACTTTCTATTTTTAAGGAGATAAGAATAATGTCCTCAGGTATTACATCCTTCTTTGGGTGAGGGAGTAATGTAGTAGCTGGTCTGTTGTCATGAGACCATCTTCCTAAGGACTACTTCCTACTTTTGTGGGTTGGGCCTGGGGGTAGTGAAGTATCTGCTCCGTTCGCATGATACGATACTCACATGCATTACCTTCTCCTTTTATAGTGCGAACCACCCATGAATTCGCTCCTCTTTGTGGCGTGTCAATATAGCATATATTCGCTCGCCTTGATACCAATTCTAAACGCCTGCTTCCCAGCCGATTAAAATTCGCCTGCTTCCCAGCCGATTAAAATATGGTAGTCTTCAAGTCCAATGTAAACAAGTTCCTGTTAATCTGTCCCCATAAATAATCCAAATTCTACCCAATCTACACCATTAATGATTGCTCAACCACCACCTTACTACTTTACGTTCATTTAACCCTTATCAGCAAGTGACCTTCGGACCTTGATAAGTGGTGAAAAAATAAGGAAATAGTGCCGATATCATTATATACCGACTCATTTGAAATATAATGGTAAATGTGTTCATTAATGAGCAGAGAGACCAGTGTTCAACCCCGGTCGAGTTAGACTTGAAAAATAATACTTGATGCCCCCTTGTTAAACAACCAAATCATCAGATTTAAAGTGCTATTTGTTTTGCTAACTTGATACCATCCCCTGGGGCATTAACTTTTTGGTGAAGGAAACGTTCGTCATGGTACCATCCTGTTAGTCATTAGTTCTTCCTTTAAAGGGCAGTGTAGTATATGACCGTACATCATGATATCTTCCTACCTATGCAAAAATATGTGACTAAAAGGAAAATATATTTGGTAAGTAGAATATAATAAGTCTTTTTTTATCAATATGTTCAACTCAGAGTCAATTTTCTCTTTAAATCCGAACTAAAAAAATATGTTTTCATTAAAAGATAAAACATCCTGTGATATAATAAAAACAAATTGAACGGAAACAAACGGAACTACAAAACCGACAACAAATAGAAGTAGATGTGGCAAAATTCAATGAAAGTCCCTCGGGAAAGGAAACAAAGAGTAACGTGCAGGCGTAAGATTTGTATAACAGATGTGCGGAGCCAGGAATCGAACCACTAGGTCCTGTCACCTAAGTTACGGTTCCTCCTACTCAGGAACAAAGTCAAACACATGTTCTTATATATTAAGAGAATGTATTTAATTTTTACAAAGATACATTAAAATATGTATAAGTATGAAGTAAATTATAGAACATGTTAGCAGTTAATTTTTAATTCATAAAATACAATTTGAATATCTATAAAATATATTTAAAAAATACACTTACATTTTAATGTTGGAACATTTTCAGTGTCTTTTATGTGTGTTTTATCAATGGAAGAGAAAGTAACACATACACCACAAAATTTACTATTTACATATATTCACAAAACATACAGAACTTTCGTTTTACAATGAGTATACAGACATATGAGAGAGGGATATCTGGCTTCAATCTGAAAACGATGGATCACTTTCACTGTCTCTTGATTTTCCGCGTGGTTCCAAAATCTAAGTAAGTAATATAGGCAGAATCAAAGAAATCTTGACCAAAAAGTTGTTTCGCAGAGGTGTTAGAATTCACAAATCAATTTATCCCTGATTTAATTCAACACAAACATTTAAAAATGTTATTTTGTTTTGCACTACATGACTAATTCCTTGTTATATTGGCTAAAGTTAACTGAGAGACCAAACAAAGTTTACCGGAAAAAAACCCAACAGCATAAAATAGAAAAATTAAAAAGATTAACAAAACACTTTTTATTCCTTACTTTTGACAAATTAACATTGATGTTTAACAGTATTCTGCTCGACAAAAATGTTTTATCTGATTTTATAAACACTTTTCGGGACCTTGTAAATAAACTACAATCACACAAAGTTATAGTTTTTATTTTTACCGAAGTAAAATAACTTGGCATCGTATTTTGATGAGTTTTATCGTTACTGAAAGTTAAAAAACAATAAGTATTTATCGTTAGCATCAATAGTAAAAAATTAAGTTAAAAATATGATAAGAATCGTTATAGGAATCAGAAATTTGGCTAATTTTTTTTCGATACAGATACCGTTACACCAACATATTCTAATTTTCCATACATACATACATACATACATACATACATACATACATCATAGATATATATATATGAACATTTTATTGAAGAGCAGAGATTAATCTTGTTTGTGCCTCTAGGAAGCCATGTTTTCTTGATGATAGACTAGTTTCCAAGCATTCTGTTCGAGAGTAAAAAGAGATTTGCCGTATTCACGAACGTTTTCGACCTCCAAAGGTCGTCCAAGCGAGTGATAAAAAAATAATAAAAAATGAAATAGTAAGTTGAATGGAAAAACAATTAAAATCGTTTACAATACTTAAAATAGTTAAAAGCATTTAAGCGTATCATCCGCTTCATATTGAGCTTGGTTAATGGTTGGATTTTAGTATGGATTAACAAAGCTTCAATAATTGGGAGGCACACCTCGCAATATGAGACAGCTAAAATGGCAGTGTTTTTTGTTAGTGTGTCTCTAAATTCAGGTTTAAGGGTGCCGTATTCTGCGAGGTGCTGATAAATGGAGCTATTCATGGAAGATAGGTGACATGTTAATCGACGAAAGATGCTGGCTCGAGTCATGCCAGTGTGCGTGTTATTTTTGGAGACACATTCTCCTATGGGGCATTTAAGGACGTACACAGCATTTCTAGTTTAAAGCATACTGTCGTCGAATGTCAAGTTATTGTTTATTAATAATTGTTTAATTTTTACTTTTTTTTGTAACAAATAATAAATCGTATTTTAGAGGTTTTTTTGCGAAGTATGTTCGTGCACTATATATTTTTTATTTTTTTTTGGTCTATTTTATATTCGCATGCATCTGGTTACAATAAAATATGTTAATGTTATTATCGTTATTATTATTATTATTATTATTATCATTATTATTATTATTATTATTATTATTATTATTATTATTATTATTATTATTATTATTATCAGTGTTTTTATTAATGGCGGCTAAAGTGTTTTTAATCTGCTGGTCAACAATGTAATTTGGAAAGTTATTAATAATGTATTTTTATGTTAGAAAGCTACTTATAGAATATTTCATTAGTGGAAGAACTACGTTTAGCTCTGTAGATGAGATTTATCACTACGGCCATTTTATATCTATCGGGGCATTCAATCACATTCGATCACACATATATGTATATATATATATGCATGTGTGTGTGCATGTATGTGTGTACACATATGTATATTTATGTATATATAAAAAAAGGGAGGAAAATGTCTACCTTAAACCACTAACCTAGTTCTAAAACAGATCCTTTGTTTGATAAAATGCATGCCCATTGGCTGATAGGAAGGGGCGCGGTGGATACTAGAAAGCTGATTTGCTAACTAAAATCCTCAACATATATAAAAACAAGAAACAACCACAGAATTCGCGCATAAGCCTGACGAATCCTATAGTGGATGAAACGCAGAATATTCAGTGTAGCTTAATCGCCATATGCATTTTATAAATTACTAATTAGCTCTACCTACGTATTGACCACTTTTGAAGTAAATACTTTAAGTTTACGCATAAATCTATACTTTCGTATATTAATTTTATGTGAGTAAATGAAGTAGTTATATATATATATATATATATATATATATATATATATATATATATATATATATATATATATATATATATACACTGGACAACGCGGGGGAGGGCAGAGCAGTAGCTTTAAATATATCTAAGGCTTTTGACAGGGTATGGCACGAGGGTCTCTTCAGGAAAATTAGATCATACGGTATCATTGGTAGAATACTTAACATAATTAAATCCTTCTTAGATAAGAGAAAAATACAGGTTGTCCTCAATATGATATAAATGCGGGAGTGCCCCAGGGGTCTATCCTTGGACCTATATTGTTCTTGATATTCATAAATGACCTCCCCGACAAAATTGCCTCTGAGATGGGTATATATGCTGATGACACTACACTCTATGTCAGGCACGACAGAAAGACGAATGAACACTTTTCTTAAGAAATGGCAGAAACACTAGAGGAAGACCTCCAATCTGTAGTGGAATGGGGGCAAAAATGGTTGGTCACGTTCAATGCCGCCAAGACTAAACTAGTTTCATTCAATAATTACAAGAAACCCTCTCTACCACCTATAGAAATGGCCAACGACTTTATCTGAGAGTACATCTTTCAAATTCCTTGGCCTAACGTTCACAGGAAACATGAGTTCGAACAATTACATTGAAGTCATTGCCAGGGCCGCTGCAAGAAAGGAGGGCTCTCTCTACCGTGCTAGACAACTACTAACACCCGAAAGTATCCTGTACCTCTATAAGGACACCATTCGCCCATGTATGGAGTATTGCTGTCACATTTGGGCTGGTGCATCTGTTACTAGTCTCTCGCTCCTTGACAAGGTTCAAAAGAGAGTCGCAAATCTGATAGGCTCTGAACTGACTTTTAAGCTTCAGCCTCTGTCCCATCGACGAAATGTTGCATCCCTCTGCCTGTTCTATAAATATTTTAGTGGTGAATGCTCTGACGAACTGCAATCACTTGTGCCCCCACGACGTGAGCATCCTCGACAAACCCGACAGGCAGCTAAATCCCACCCCCACACTGTAGAGATCCCTAGATGTAAAAGATCTTTTTACTCCAATAGTTTCTTCCCCAGAACCGCTAGACTTTGGAATTCCATTCCAGGTCCCTGCTTCTCCAACAGTACTGACATGCAGAAGTTCAAGTGCAACGTAACCGACATCTTGCTGCCCAAATCCCTACATAGTACCCTAGTAGTTGTTGCCCCTGATAGTAGCCCCCTACACTAAAGTGGCAATTTGCCTTGTTGCTTTGTTTGGGGTGAAAATGTTATAATATATATATATATATATATATATATATATATATATATATATATATATATATATATATATATATATATATTCTTCTCCCCTATTTTGTTTCTCTTATTATTTAAATCATTCCATTGATCTTACCACTTCTCTCATTTATCATTTATGCTATTTGTCCTTCTTCTCATCATCTAAAACATTCATATGCATATGAATGTGCACAATTATAAGCAATAAAGATAACAATATTATAGAAAATTTATTGTTGTATATGGATGTGGAAGTAAAAAATTCTCAAATTTTAATCTTTAAAGATTTTGTAAAAAAATGTTCTTATAATTTTACTTGTAGAAATGACTTTCCATTCAAAAGTTTAAATGCTTCACAATTCCGTTTAAATTTTGAAGTATCACGAAATAATTTAACTATTAACACCATATTAAGTGTCCTAAGTGGTTACAAAAAAAAAATGCATTCTAATGGATTTTATTTCACAATCATTTTTTTTTTACAAAGCATTTTTGGAAATGTTCGTTTCAACCCGTTGCACTATTGGATTTTTTTTTATTTCAATAAATAATCAATTATAAAATGTGTTTTGTTTTACGGCATATCAACCGTTTTGGGTTATTTAATGACGAGTCCAATGATTTTGAAAAAAAATTTTTTGAAGTTGCTTACTATTTCAGATATTTATTTACGGTTTTTTTCTTAGTTATCTTGATGACATATCGATCGATTTCGGGTTATTGAATGCAACATCTAATTTTAAAAATATGTTTTATGCTTCAAGTTATTTATATCTTTAAACATTAATTTATGCTTTTTAGTTTTATTTTGTACTAGCAGTTCAGCCAGCATTTTCTCGTGCTGCATGCCCTGTTCATAATTTTATGTGCATATATATATATATATATATATATATATATATATATATATATATATATATATATATATATATATATATAGTAAGTTATAAAATATATATGGCGATTAAGCTACACTGAATATTCCGCGTTTCATCCACTCTAGGACTCTTCAGGCTTATTTAAAAAAAGTTTGACACATGCCAAGGTAACCTACATCTAAAATTTCAATTGTTTAGACCTAAAATTGGCAGAAGAGTTTGGTAGAGTCTTCAAAGGGAAACTCTTTCAACTTTGACTTCTTCGACGCCAAATTTGGTCCCAAAAACTGATTAATAGAAGTATATATATTTATTCATGCATATTTAAGCAATATTTTTTTTTATTTAAGCATGTTTCATTAAATAATATGAACAATTCCTGTCTACATATTTTTCTTTCTGATCATTTGCAGTTTTCTTATTTATAGTTTTCTTGTTTCTGGGGTAGAGGACAATCTGAAAAAGGAGAAAAAGCCAGATGAAGAAAAATAAAAGCAGAAGAAAGAAAAAGAAATGAAGAAGGGAAGAAGCAGGAAGACTAAAACATGGAAGAGGAAAATACGGAAAAGAAAGAGAGAAAAACTGAAAGAAAAAAATGAAAGATATAGAAAGGGTGAAACAACGCAGAAAAACTGAATACAAAAGAATGCAGAAGAAACGAAATGAATGAAAATTAAAAACAGAAGAAAAATTAATAAAAAGTTGAAGAAGCGAAAAAGAATTAAAAAAAAAACGGATAAGGTACAAAAAAAGCGAGAAATAAAAGAAAAAAGAAAAACAAGATATAAAGAAAGAAATAATGAATAAATAAAGAAAGGAAATATACGAAAACAGAATAAGGTCGGGAGGCAGAAAGAGAAACAAAAAAAAAAGAATAACGAAAAAAAAAATGAAGAAAGGCTGCTAGAATAATTTTTTTTTTACATGGAGTTCATCACTTATCAAGGCCCAATTGCCACTCGGGGATAAGGGTTATTGTGTGTACAGTAATCAATGGGATAGTGTAGAGCAATAGTATTGGAGAATTGATAAGGTGTCATTAATTAGGGGGCGGTTCAAGAAAAACAAAAAAAAGAATTAAAAAAAAAAGAATAAAAAAAAAATGAAAAAAGTATGAAAGGTAACATAATGGAATCTTTGAAGAAATATAACAGTATAAGATAACCAAAGGAAGAAAATTAAGGAATAAAATATAAAAGAAAAAAGAAAGAATAAAAATAAAAAAGGAATAATGAAAGAAATAGTGAAAGAACTACTAAAAGAATAAGGAAACGAAGAAAAGATGACGAAATAAAGAAAGAAAAAGAAAATAAAGTGAAAACGAAAAGATGAATTAAAAAATAAAGTAAGAATGGACAAACGAATATAAAGAAAAAAGAAAAGAGGAAGAAAGTTAGCAAGATAGAAAGAAAGTTAGAAAGACAAATATTAAAAAAAAAGAAAACACGAAGACAGAAAGAAATAAAGAGAACGAGAAAGAAAGAAATGATGAGTGATACTATTTTAAAAAAGGTAAAGAAAGAAGATAGAAGGAAGAAAAAGAAAGATCGAAGATCAAAGTGGAGAAGGCATAAAAACATAAAGCAAGAATGCGCAATGTTGTTTGTTTAAAAAAAGACTCTAAAATCAAAACAGATAATCGGCGCGGTTATGTGTGAAAGGAAAAAGGTAAAGATAGTAGTCGCAACAACTATCTCTTTTCTCCTGTCACTTTCTTTACAATTAAAGCTAAATTTCGCGATAAATTCGATTAATAAAAACGTACAAAATACCAGGAAAGTATTACTTTTCTCTTCGGCTCTTACCGCTCAACTACGCGAATAAATGACAGTCAGTATTTACCTCCTCCACTTAAAACCCGAGGAGGAGCAAGTGATGGCTTGAGACTGCCTTCTACTTCGAACGTCACTTTTGCATTTGCCCACACATATCCTGTTCGGTGAATAATACGTGTGGGTGAATGGAACTCCGTCTGTGTGTGTGTGTGTGTGTGCGCACGCAAGTATATATATATATATATATATATATATATATATATATATATATATATATATATATATATATATATATATATATATATATATATATATATATATGTATGTATATACGGCATAATCGCGTTGACACACCAGTTCCTGTCAGATACCAAAGTTAAGCAACATTGAGGCTGGTTAGTACAAGATGGGTGACAATTTGGGAATTCTAGGCGCTGTATATGCTCTCTGCTCATCTCGGCATTTGTTTCCAGTCGTCTTGATCATACACTTCACTTGCCACTAGTATTTAACAATGTTGACTCAGGAGAGGTGTGGTTGGATATTGCGCACCTCCTGCCACAATAATTTAAAGCGCAAGCACCCCTTCATAGGTATCCATAGTCTGGCAAAGACTGAAGGAGCCCCCCCCATATATATATATATATATATATATATATATATATATATATATATAGTTTACTCATACGCGTGAGAGAACGTAGCGAGAATAAGAAACAACTGTTTCGTTGTATGACAGCTTTGTCAGAATGGCGAAATCTAGTTTATAAACTGAAATTCGAAATTCGATGGCCAGATTACTTGAAACTGTAACAAGTAGTTAGGAAACTTATCTTGTAAAAGAGATTATAACGCTTATGTCGTTGTGTCTAACCAACGAATTCTATTCTATACAATAATATAAATCCATGCAATTAGCCCGATGATTTCCACCAGAACGAAATATGAACTTTTCTGTCCAGCTTATTTTCGTCACGTATATTTTGATACTATTACTTAGCTCAACTGCTCACTGCTGAGCACTCTTGACGCAAATACTGAAGAAATATTATGTACGTAATATATTATTTTATGATATTATATAATATATTCGTATATTTATGGAACAGTAGAAATAATTATATATATATATATATATATAATGAAATCGATAGAATACCAATTTATTACATCATTAATATTGTGTAATCAGTCTTAAAAAATTCAACACTGGAAAATATTTTCCATTTTGTACACGTATTTCACAAAATCCAACTTTGTTATCACTAGCGTAAAAATTTGATTAATTAATGACCTTTCTTGTCAGCGCATATTGTTTATCAACTCTAATTTTGGTCACTTGCAAAATAAATATTCGTAATAATATAAAAAACATAAACCGTAAAATGTCTAGAAATGTAACGTGACCGTTACGCTTGAACCGTGTTCGTTACAGTGTACACCATCCGGCATCGTTAAAAAGAAACGAACACATAAAAATAAATAAATCCAATTCGGCTTTTATTTTACCTTTTTAACACAAGTCACTTATTACAATTTTTTTTCTCCCCATCTCGACACCAACTTAAAGAGTCTCTCTCTGCCACTGCAGTGCCACATGTTCACCCCCCTCCTCTGGTTTGCGTTTTTCATTCTGCTCCACTACACGCTGGTCGTAGACAACCATTTCTCATCTTTGACTTTACACGTCCATCTTTTTCAACCGCAATTTTTCTTCTCCCCGACCACATGGTGTCCTTTTTTCTTTTTTTTTCTACTTCTTTTTTTTTACAAAGTAGTACACTACTTATCAAGGGCCGAAGGTCAGTTGCTGATGGGGGTTAATGAATGTAAGGTAGTAAGATGATGGTTTAATAATCATTAATAGTGTTTTTTTCCTGTCGCACAAACTTGCGCACACTTCCTTATTTGAAGATGTGCTCGCACAAACTAGGTAGGGCTTTCTACTAGTTCTAACCCGCTATTTTGTGCTAGCAGAGAAACTTCCGGTTACAGTTAGAATTATTTAGGTAGACATATTAGGTTAGGTAGGGTGGTTTCCGTTAGTGATTTTTTCCCTATCCCTCTCTCGCTGCCAACAATTTCGACAAACATTATCAGACATAGAATCTTTAAAAATTGGTCTGATGAAAAGCACTTCGGGGTTCAATATAGTTCGTGATTCTCTTTTAATCGACTTATTTATTTATTCAATTATATATATATATATATATATATATATATATATATATATATATATATATATATATACATATATATAATTTTCCTTATTTTTCCCTTGCTCTCTGTATTTTATTCGTGTTTTAGTCGATTAAGCATTTAAATATGGCCCATTTCTTCTTTATTATATATATATATATATATATAATTATTTATTATAATAATTATTAAATACCTACAGACACTAGTGTTTCATTAGTGCAAAATGTTACGATTAACACCGCTCGATAGATTCGAACTCTGCAACGGAGCCATCTCTGACTCCATTAGCAAGGACCAAATCCATTCGGCCCCCGTTAATCGCGAGAAATTTTTTAAAATTTAAACCTTTATTTTTCAATGTTATAACGTCTGTCAGAATGATCTAATCATTATATGATGATCTGCGCATGCGAGCTAAATTAACCGACATTATTTCAACTGTAAAGTGCTCAATGATAAGAAACTAGTTTCTTAAAGTGGCTGACATAATTATTTACTATAATAATTATTAAATACTTACAGACACTAATGTTTTATCTTTTCAAGAATCATCAATGCAGATTAAATATATAAAATAGATTCGAACCCGGCAGCGAAGCCATCTCTGACTCCATTTTAGCTCAACTGCTCACTGCCAAATCCATTCGGCCACTGTTAACCGCGAGAAATATTGTTGAAATGTAAACATATATAAAAAAATTTAACATTTAAACACACACACACACACACACACACACACACACACATATATATATATATATATATTAGTTACAAGAATGTAAAGCTAATCAAATATATAACATTACATATTCCCAAGTATTTAACCACAGACAGATGTATCCGTATGAAACTTTTAAATTCGAAATTTTTTAAAAGAAATATAGTATTATCCTAAGAGAGTAAAATCAACTGTCGAAAAATCAAAATAGGCTTCAAATATCTTTTTGAAAATAATGTTAATATTTCATGAGGGAATAGGAAAAACTTTTGAAACATAAACCGAAAGTTGAAAGAATGAGCTAATTGATAATTCCATAGGGTTGCGAAAAAGAGTAGAACAGTTAGAAAAATTCCATTGTTTTTTTTTTTTAGAGATTAAAAAAACAACAACTGTAACGTAAAATATATATTAATACTGTTGTACCTTTAACGTATGTACATACGTGCTTTACAGTTTTCAGATTACAAATTATCCGGCCGGGATATCCTATTTATTAAAAAGGAAGATAGAAGGTGATAACATAGTACAAATATTAAATTATTAGTGTGCACATACGCTAACACTAGGGTTAGGACAAAAGCATATTCTTTTCATTGTTTGGACTCTCAAGTGTGTATTCGTTGATATCTTAAATGCTTTTATATAAAGTTATGTGGTTCTCGGTTGATTAACTGTCTTACTGCGTCGAATATATACGCGAGAGTCAAAAACAATGAAAAGAATATTCTGTTGTCATAGCCCTAGGTATCACTTTATAAACACGCCATTTTTATACATATGATCTCTAGATCACCGAAGACGGAATGTAAAAATAAATAAATAAATGATGTAATTTTGGGGCTGTACAAACGTACACGTATTTTTTCTGTTTTAATTTTATGCTTATTTTCTTAGTGAAATATTTTTTATCCCGTATTAATAGCCTCCTTGACACGATTTCTCATAAAAAATTTGTTCTTAAAATTTTAATCTAAAAATAGTTCCGAAATATTTCATAATTGATTAGTACCTGTAACGGACGCACATGTGTCATGGTTTATTAAGAAAAACAAACAATAGAATTAGAGAAAGTTAAATGTCGTTCGATTCTATATAATATATTTATAATTAGAAATAATTGTTCTTTAAACAAAACTGATAATTATTTCTACTGTCGCTGTAGAATTTCAACAGATCCCACTAGTTTATATTAAACCGGAATTTAATCGATAAATATATATTATTTAGTCTAATCTTCTCTTAAAATTTACATGTACTTCCTGGCACATACCATTGTACTTATAATTTTATTATCCTACTACCTTATATGTAACTTTATATTAATCTAACATACGCACACACACACGCACACGAACACACACACACATATATATATATAAATAAAAATATAAAGCTGAACGTCTGTGTGTGTGTGTGTGTGTCTGGTCACGAATAGGCTCCTATATGGTTGACTATTATAGAAAACTGATCACATATAATGATAGAAGATATATCTAGACACAGGAATGGGTATGGTTGACTATTATAGAAAACTGATCACATATAATTATAGAAGATGTATCGAGACACAGGAATGGGTATGTTTGATCTGGCATAATGATGATTCATTAAAATTGTGGGGTCTGTGTACGTGCCTAGTCTACAAAGTATGGAAATAAAAAAAAAAAAAATTAAAAAAAAAACACGTTTACAAGTGTTTTTGATATGTACATAATCATAATTTGGTAAGTATGCTTTAACTTAAATAGGGATGGTATAATAAAATTGTGGGGTCTGCGTTCGCGCTTGGCCTCTATAGAATGGAAATAGGCACAAACTTTAAAGATTTTTCATATCTATCTGGGTAAGTATACTTTGATAATTATGTCTCAGTTTGAAGATATATGATATAATAAAATTGTGGGGTGTTCGTTCGCGCCTGACCTCCATAGAATGGAAATATGTCACAAAGTTTAACAAGGTTTTTTTAAATATAGATCCACAGAATATTGTGATAAGTGTTTCAGTGTGAACAGGTATGTTATAATAAATTTTGGGTGTTATCAATTTTATTTTTACTTTCATCATATTTTGCTTTGGTTTTGATACCCCTAAATTCGAAGCTATCTCTTTACAATCCTTCCTTTTCATAACCTATCATACTTTCATAAACCAGAGTCCATTTTTTGAAGGCTGTTTTTGAACCCAGTCAACGACGGGTACTTTTGCGTGTATATATATATATATATATATATATATATATATATATATATATATATATATATATATATATATTGCCTATCTCTCAGTCAAGCAATATTGTTTATAAATTTCAATGTCGATGTGGTGCCGTCTATATAGTACAGGGGGACCAAGCGTCTTCAGGTTAGAATCGCCCAGCATGTGCCTCGTTTCATCCGGGATCATCAGCCTATTTCCAGGAGTTCCCAATTAGTAGAATCGGCTATTGGACAACACTTGGTAGATTAAGATGACTGTGGTTCTACATTCTCTCTGCAGATTGTTTTTCTATTTTGCACAGAGGACGCACTAAGTTCCACCTGTCTGTCATCGAGACGCTTACGATCAGTTTTTAGCCACCCTACTTTGCATGAACAGAGAAACGTTCGGTTACAGTTGGAACTATTTGGCGCGACACAATCCATCTTAGTTTTTCCCCCCACTTCTATCCCTTTTTCGCTTATTATTACAACAATTCTACAAAAACCAAAAAAACAAAACAAACCTTTCTGTTCCTTCTTTCAGACGTATATCCTTGAAAAGTCTGTCTGACGAAAAGCACTTCGGGTTTTATTACATTTCGTGATTTTTTTAATCGACTTATTTATTTTATAACATCCGAGTATGGTTCACTTCTTTCTCACTCAATGTTTAAGTAAGATTTGAAAAAGGCACAAGAAACACCCCCAAGGTTGGTATTTTCTTAATCGACGTAATCCCGGATGTAGATTATTTAAAATTTTAAGAAAAAGATTCATTATTTGGCGTTCAAATGGTCATTTATATTACTTAATAGTATCATTACGTACACCCATCTTTTGATGTTATCATGTAGTCTGTTTTCCAGCCACAAACAAAAAGGAAGTAACTATCTTTTTTTTTTTTAGTTCTTGCCTGATTTCAACTGTATTCGATGACCAGGAAGAGGAAATCATTTAATCAATAAGAAAGATGAGGAGGGGAAAACGTGGGAATGGGAGCAGAAAGATGAATAAAATTATGTTACACTTTTTCTCCGGGCAATGCGGGTTACTCAGCTAGCATATTAATCCCTATTTCTACTATTATATAAAAGGAACGTTTCCTCTGTGTTAGTTTGTTCCCTATGGACTCCAAAAGAGCTGGCCATTTTTTTTTTTAATTTCTAGAAATGTACTGTATATGCCTAGCAGTGTTCTTGGATTCTTAGTGTTCTTAGGGTTTTTACCAGAATGTATTCGATAAATATAAGTAGATTATAAAATTGGCAATTTCGCCGATTTGATGAGGGTGAAACTTTTGTTGATTCCAATTTAATCCCAGACAACATCGAGAGTCCCTGCTAGTAAAACCTATATTAAACACAATCTGCAACCACACATATTCTGTTGGTTTCATTGCTACATGTTTTTAATAATAGAATATAATGTTATCAGTAAATATCGTATTTCCTGGTTAAAACTTATTTTAGAACTCCACGCATACAAATACAATATTTCATCATCTCCGTATACTAACCTGTCTAGATCATGTAAGTTATGCTCCGAGTTTATATAAAACTAGCGGGGGTACCCGGCGTTGCCCAGGTTTTTGGAGGTGTATGTGTAAGGGGGAGGTAAAGATAAGAATAAGCGAAGTAATAACCCGGTTTAAATATTATTAAAAAACGATGTTAAACTTATTTAAAAAATCGAAAACAAAAAATAAACAGCGAACAAACGTAAAACTTCCTTAAAAATAATCGGAAAAACAAAAAACAAAAATAAGGAAAAAACAAAAATTATGAACGTAGTCGGAAAGACAAAAACAAAACAACACAGCAAAAAGCGAAAAAAAAATGGCATAAATAACCCTTCGATTCGGTTAAGTCCATGGTGCGTTTCACCCAGTAGAAAGCATAGAACGAAAAGGAACGTTAAATATCCATTACAGTTTTTAAGCAACTACAAAAGGAAATAAAACGGAAATGATGTTTGTAGTGCGTTTCTTCAAATAGGAAGCATAGAACGGAAAAGCACTATAAAATTCCATTCCAGTTTTTTAAGCAACTACGAAAACTTCGTAACTGTCCCTTGTGAACGATCCCGGACACGGTGTAAGTGGTGGCGGGGGAAGGAGGAATTAATCAGAGAGAAAAATTTTACTACTTCCATTGAGTTTTATCGATTTTGGCAGTGAACTCTCAGCAGAAAAAATATAGGAATCTACGACTATCGAGAAAGTTGATAGGTAATATACTTCAGATATTGTGCTGCAGATTGTGCATATTACATTTGCGTGAAATGTCTTGATTTTTAATCCTATTACGGTCAAAATAATGGGGGAAAAACTGAGTTGATTTTATATATATAGGGATTTCTTTCTAATAAATTTATCATCATTTTCCTTTTTGTCTTTTAGGATCATTTTATTTCAATCTTATATCTTGCATATATAATAAATGTTATAACTCAAATATTTATTTATTAGTCAATTCATTTTTAAACACATCAAATAAGTTAATTTTGATTTTAAATGATAATTACCTTTCGACACACCTTATATATTTTCGGATGTTAAGAATATCATTTAAATGCTCTTATTTTAACACTAAATAATAATTTATATGACAAAAACTAAACACAATAATATGTTTTATCTAATATATTATTTTAATCTTTCAGAAATATGCCTGACATTTTCTTTTAATTTATTTATTATCTCTGCTTATATATAAAGGACACTTTGTCTCTCTGTGTATGAGTGGATGCGAGTTCATTCCTTACATGTTCCGAAACAGCTGGGCCATTTTTTTTTAATGAAATTGCATACAAATGTACTTTATGTACCTTCGATTCTCCTTAGATAGATTTTTCATGGGAAAACTATAATTGAGAAAATCCTATTAAAGAAAGAACAGTCCGATTTCATACAGCCTAACATCAAAATGCATTTAACAAGTTTTATAATTGATCAAGGAGAAGGATCCGGCGTATAAAATCCACAGATTTGGTTAAACAGGGACGAGTTCAAAATGAATGTTTTTGTTTAGAGCACAATCGAAGCATGATACTTGGTTTTGCATTTTAAACTTAAATTCAAGGCATTACATAAACATAATCTAATAAAATCAACAGTAGATTCTCCAAAATGTAATGTAGATTGCAATGTATTGTGGAGTAAGTCATTACGGGGAGGCATGTGTAGCTTTCATCACGGTGCACTGCTGTGTTTCCCACTAGATCAGGCAGTCAATCGATTTGATGAAAATATGAGTGATTTCACAGATTTTAATGACAATAAAAGTATTGAAAATATAGATCGTTCGTTTATCCTCATTCAATTCGGGGCAACGTCTGGTCTCTCTGTTACTATATATATATATATATATATATATATATATATATATATATATATATATATATATATATATATATATATATATATATACTAGCAGGGACGCACGCGGCTTTGCCTGGTCGTAAAATACGCTTAAATATGATATTTTAATTTGTTCAGATTTCGTATATATTTTATAGAATCGTGATTTCAAAATGAAAAAAAAGTATTTGGATGCCATCAGCTAGAATCGAAACCGAAAACAAAATTGTAGCAGTCAAAGGTGGTGACGTTACCACTGTACTAATGTGGCATACATATATTACAAAAATAAACTCAGATGAATATACAAAATGTATAACGATAAACTAAGATGAATATACAAAATGTATAATGATTTTTTCATTCTTGACCCATCTTTAACTCCTTAAAAACTATTTTAACCGGCTACAGACGCATAAAAGAACGGTACATAAAAATATAATCACTAATATATATATATAGTAGTGATTTAAAAAGTAAAAACCAAAAATATATCGTGAGTGCCATTAGGTAGAATCGAAACTTAAATGTATAGCTTTCTAACGCCAATCGTTATTATCTGAGCAAACTCTATAATATCAAAAATTTCCAAATGACGTTGTTAAACGTACAGATGTATAGTCGCGCATGCTTACAGGGGCACATGAAGTCGACTTACGTCTGCCAAGATCTAAGTTTTCAATTTTGACTTTTCAGCAGCTGTCTTACCGGCTAAAACCAAAATGAATTTATTCCACGGGTCAGAATCCCCTATATATTGTTTCAATTCTGTAGACCAAAAATTGATAGAGTAGTTTGGTAGATTCCGTTCTGCACACAGATACACACAATTAAGATTACTTTCATGTATATATAAGTTTGAAAATATAAATGTGTATTCAGCTACACAGAATCCTTCGCTATTGCCTGACGAATTTTTACGAAGGTGAAACGTGAAAAAAATTGGTGTAGCTATTTTCAAAACTTACTACTAAGCTGTACCTACATATCGAGCACTGTCGAAGTAAATACTGAAAATAGATGCATACAATTTTATCTAGATACATAAAATAATATATAAATATATAAATATATTTGGATTATTGTGGACCATCTCCCAATTACGCGATTTCCTTGGATTTTACTTGTGTGAATGGAAATTTAACTAACTTTCTTGGATTTACATTTTTGGATTTCACCGTCATTGGATACTTTACCTTTCACCAGACTATCCATTCACGTGAAATCACCTTTTTCTTCACCCTATTCCCTATGCTTCACTTTTTGTTATCAAGTAAGATCTTTGATTACTTGCAGTTTCATCAAATACTTTTGCATGCAAAATTCGATCCCTCATTTTGCTAATTCCTACCCTCTGATGAGAAGGAAAGTATTTCTTCAAAACTCCGCGGATTAAGGACTATCCACTTATCAAGTGTTTCTTTCCAAATTAAATATGTTTGTAACTCTTTTTCAAAGTGTTTTTTTAACATGTTTTATTAACTATTTGCTCTTAAAATAATAATAATAATAATAATAATAATAATAATAATAATAATAATATATATATATATATATATATATATATATATATATATATATCGAGTGATATGGGAGATGATACGTTTAAAATAAAATGGGAGACGATATGTTTAAAATTATCGAACAATCAGAACAATTGCATGATCACGGTCATATTCGCAAACAATAGACGATCATTATCACTATGAAAAGTTCTAGCATATATATATATATATATAAATATATATATATACAAATATATATATATATATATATATATTTTATATTTAATTCTATCACTATGTAATTTTTTTCTCTTCTTCTCCCCTGATCTTTCTTATTTATATTTATGCCTCGGCAGTAGAGTGAAAAGCATATCTTATTTTTCTTTTATTATTATTATTGGAATTTTTCCCCTTTTTCCCTTGTAGACATTTTTGTGAATTATTCCATGGATTTCTGCCTTTGGATTATTATGGACCATTTTCCAATTACGGGATTTCCTTGGATTTTACTTGTGCAAATGGAAATTCAATTAACTTTCTTGAAGTTATATATTTGGATTTTACCGTCACTGGATTACTTATCTTCCACCAGACTATCCATTCATGTGTAATCACCTTTTTCTTCACCATATTCCTTCTGCTTTACTTTTTTGTTATCAAGTAAGATCTTTGACGTGTTGTTTCATCAAATACTTTTGCATGCAAAATCTGATCCCGCATTTTTCTAATTCCTACCCTCTGGTGGGAAGGAAAGTATTTCTTCGAAACTCCGCGGATTATCAAGTGTTTCCTTTTCTCCGCGGATTATCAAGTGTTTCCTTTTCTCCGCGGATTATAAAGTGTTTCCTTTTCTCCGCGGATTATCAAGTGTTTCCTTTTCAAATTAAATATGTTTTTAACTCTTTTTCAAAGTGTTTTTTAACATGTTTTATTAACTGTTTGCTCGTATCTCTCTCTCTCTCTCTCTCTCTCTCTCTCTCTCTCTCTCTCTCTATATATATATATATATATATATATATATATATGTGCTAGAACTTTTCATAATGATAATGATCGTCTATTGTTTGCGAATATGACCGTGATCATGCAATTGTTCTGATTGTTCGATAATTTTAAACATATCGTCTCCCATTTTATTTTAAACGTATCATCTCCCATATCACTCGATTTTTTTTAATAAAAAAATTGAAATCCCTGGATCCAGCTTATGAAAAATGAGGTCGAACCCGGTCAGCTGGCCTCCTTCCATTAATTTTTTTTTATTCTCCACTTTTAATCATGAACATCAGAACGGGTGTTCATGTTATGATTGCAATAATGAAATCTTGTACCCCGTATAAAATTATGATATATATATATATATATATATATATATATATATATATATAGATAGATAGATAGATAGATATGTATATGTATATATATGTATGTATGTATATATATACTTATATATATGTATGTATATATACATGTACATATATGTATGTATATATACATGTATATATATACATATATGTATATATATGTCTATATACATATATATATATATATACATATATATATATGATTAATTAGCTATTAATTAATATATATATATATATATATATATATATTATATATAGTAGAAATAATAAACTCACTCCCACCAAATTCTGCTTTATAAATTTGTATTCTCTTAATAAACTACATATTTTTTAAAATTTTATATATCAGAAAAAGGCTTTAATCACAAAGAAAGGTCATAGTCTTAAAATAAAATCGATATTGTATAATATGTTTCAGATGGTTATTTGAACCATTTGAAAACCTACTTTTACAACTTCGATTTTGTCGGTTATATATTCAAGTTGATTTCATATTATCTACTTTAATTGCTAGCTTATCTATAACATATACATCTACGAGCTTTATTTTACACAAATGCACAAGCATAAAAAATTGAAAATACGTTGTTAAATTTAAAACTGCAGAATTATTCAGTAAATATACCTCACCGATCTCGTAAGGTAATTTACGTTGAGACAGTAAAGAAATGATTCTTATTTTGACATTTTATATATTTCACACTATAACTACATCTCGATCAAACGTTTATATGCTGATTAAGTTTGGTCAAAATTTGAAGAATTTCCTACTCAGTCAAACGTGGATAATTAGAGGATAAAGTAATTTATTCACGCGACGGCACTTGAAAACCACACGTCAGAAATCTTCTATATACAGAACAAAATTGAGTTTGTTCCACGCTTTGACATTGTAAGCCCACACTTTCTATTTAAAGATTTCTAAAACGAACTTTTTAATATACTCAGTCATACAAAGGTTAACTAATTTGTATATTGCTTTGTAAAACTATCATTAATTAATAACTCATTCATTTTCTATTGTTTGTTTTTAAATGTTGGTTACATTTCATTTTTACGCTGAATTCTTTTTATGCACAGTTCATACATTCTGCATAATTGCGTAGAAATTTAGATGAAAACATTCTAGCACACGGAAATATATTTATATCCATATTACTATATATATATATATATATATATATATATATATATATATATATATATATGTATGGAAAAAAGGATAATATAATTAACCAATGAAATAAATTGTTTACAACCAGTTAGATTAATTTATCTCTGACGATGAATGCTGAAAGATTGGAAAGTACTCGGACTTATGATAAATATGGTGATTACATCAGCCAGTTCCTGCCAGAAGTGAAAACTGTTATTCGGAAGTTGGAAAGGATCGAAAATAGAATTAATAGATAAACAGTGTCCATTTTATTTTATGAAATATGCAATAGAGAAAAAATACTGCATATATATATATATATATATATATATATATATACATATATATATATATATATATATATATATATATATATGTGTGTGTGTGTGTGTGTCTGTATATGTTTCCTTGTTAGTGTGTGTATGCGAAAAGTCTCCACAATGTCCCTCTGCGAATATGTGGTCTAAAGAGTTGAAATTTAGTATATAGCGTATTCGGACGTGTAGCTCAATTTCCATTTCGTTTCTAACCGATAAAATAGCTGTTGAGGGGTCAAAATTGAAAAACAATACCCTGGCCGGAAGTGACTATACCCGTTTTTCTCTTTTACGCATGTGCTAATTAATTAAAGTTATAGGTTGAACAAAATTATTTTTACAGTTTTTGTATAAGGGGTATCCTTTGTATTTCGAGACTGAATAAAAACGTTTATCCAAGAACAAAGTGTTGATTTTTATGAAATTCTTTTTTACATAATCGATTAAATTAAAATTAAATTAAAAAAGTCAAGTAATCTTGACCAACCTCTAGTCCATCACATTACAGATGCTAAACGTCTGACCGATCAACAATACGGATTTCGGCAAGCCCGTTTCACGGCAGACATCCTAACTGTAATCTCTGCGCGTATATACCATTCACTTGACAAAGCAGGGGAGGGTTGGGCGATAGCTCTAGATATATTTAAGGCCTTTGACAAGGTATAGCATGAAGTTCTTCTCAGGAAAATTAGATCATACGGTATCACTGGTAGAATCTTTAACATAATTAAATTCTTCTTAGATAACAGAAAAATCCAGGTTGTCATCGATGGTTGCACATCTAAACAATATGATATAAATGCGGGAGTGCCTCAGGGGTCTATCATTGGACCTCTATTATTCCTAATATTCATAAATGACCTCCGTGACAAAATTGTCTGTGAGATGGGTATATATGCTGATGACACCACTCTCTATGTCCGACACGATAGGAAAGCAAATGAACACATATCTAGAGAAATGGCAAAAACACTAGAGGATGACCTCCGATCTGTAGTGGAATGGGGACAAAAATGGATGGTCACATTCAATGCTGCTAAGACTAAACTAGTTTCATTCAATAACTATAAGAAACATTCTCTACCACCAATAGCAATGGCCAAAGACTCTTTATCTGAAAGCACGTCTTTTAAACTCCTCGGTCTAACGTACACAGGAAACATGTTGGAAAAATTACATTGAGAGCATTGCCAGAAACGCTGCGAAAAAGGTAAGTTCTCTCTACCATGCTAGAAAGCTACTAACACCTTAAAGTATGCTGTATCTCTATAAGGGCACCATTCGCCTATGTATGGAGTATTGTTGTCATATTTGGGCTGGTGCATCTGCTACTAGTCTCTCACTCCTAGGCACAGATATAGAGTGGGGGAAATTTTTCACAGTCAATCCACTGTGAAAAATTTCCCCCACTCTATATCTGTGCCTAAATCAAAACGTGGATTCCATGAACAAAGCTTCTTTCTTAGAACTGCACGCCTGTGGAACTTTGTTCCGTCTGCCTGCTTTCCTCCGGACTACAACTTGGATGTCTTCAAGTCCAATGTTAACAAATTCCTAATGAACCGTCCCCTTAAGTAAACACTTCATCAAATCTCCACACTAACGTAATGTACTTGCAATAACTCTTATCCCTGAGTGGCTTCCTGGCCTTGATAAGTGGTGATCATTGTGTAAACAAAAAAAAAAGACAGAGTTCAAAAGAGAGTCGCCAACCTAATAGGTCCTGAACTGTCATCTAAGCTTCAGCCTCTGTCCCATCAACGTAATGTGGCATCCCTCAGTCTGTTCTACAAGTATTTCAATGATGAATGCTCTGACGGACTGCAAGCATTGTGCCCCCTCGACGTAAGTACCCCCGACAAACCCGACAAGCAGAAAAATCCCAGCCCTTCACACTTGAGATTTCTAGATGTAAGAGAGCCTTCTTCTCCAGTAGTTTTTTCCCCAGAACCGCTGGACTTTGGAGTTCCCTTTCGAGTTTCTGCTTCCCCAACTGTACTGACATGCAGAAGTTCAAGTGTGAACGTGAATCGACATCTTGCTGTCCAACTCCTAACATAGTACCCCTGTAGCTTATGTCCCTGATAGTAGCCCCCTACAGCAAAATGGCAATGTGCCTTGTTTGGACTGAAATTGCAATAAAAAAAAATCTGTTTCAATTGTGCTCTAAAAAGAAACTCCATGTCGAACTCGCACCTGTCTTATAAAATAATCTACATTTGATTTTATAGGCTTAGCCTTTCTACTTGTGCGGTAATAAAACTTCTCAAATGCGCTTGTGATGTTAGGTTGTATAAAAGTGTGAATTTTGGTCAAAATCGAACTTTCATCTTTAATCGTAATTTTTTGATTATCGATATTTTCTATCCATATCGGACGCATTCCGATACAAAACCTAGTTAAGAACATTTTCAAACACATCAGGTACCTTTCGTGTGAAATTGCAAAAACCATCAGCCCAGCCGTTTTCAAGTTCATAGGGAACTCACTCTCTCACACACACAGATAAAGTATCCTTTGTATAAGAGTAGAGATAAATGAATAATCACACACACACACACACACACACACACACGCGCATATATATATACATATATATATATATATATATATATATATATATATATATATATATACATATATATCCTTTAGTTCTTTAGAAATTTTAGAAGAAGCGGTCAACTTTTGCGGAAATTCAATATTCCGACTTTCGGTCATTGAATACTCTCTGACAGTTTATTATGTATTTGCGTTAATTTCTCACGATTTTTGTGTTAATTGCCGGTTATCTTCAGATAGAACGCTAGCCTTCGATGTCATGGGTAACTTTATGTCGAGGTTCGATCTCCCGATTAGATATAGTTATCACTTTCTACTCTGATGATGGGGTAAACATGAAACAATAGTGTTATGAAAATATTTGTTCATATTTATTTAAAATATTATATATATATATATATATATATATATATTAGTGTGAAATATATCTTTTGCAGTATATATGATCATACTATTACTAAGCTCTATTCACATATTGAGAAATGGTGAAATAAATATTAAAAAAATATAGTCACGATGTTATATCATCTTATAATATTATATGTGTATCTACATAAAACAAGTATATATTTATGTACATTTAATACAAGATTATATTGTTATATCACCTGATAATATATAATATATATATATAATATATATATATGTATTATCAGATGACACACACGCACACTCACATATATATATATATATATATATGAGTGTGAAACACGAATTACCATTAGCATATAAGCGACGCTCTTTGTGTAAAAAAATCGAGCGGAGGTATTTCGGACGATGTCAAAACATCGTTAAACTCACTACTCGTTCAAGCAGCCGCCAATAGCGTAATGGTTAGGAGCCTTGACTGCCGTAAAAAACGGTCGGATTTCAATCCTGGCTTGAGGTAGTTGCCTGTCTAGCCGCACTGATGAGCTGTGAAACAGCGAAACAGTACTGTATGTGGATGAATATATATATATATATATATATATATATAACTAGCTCTACCTACGTATTGAGCAGTTTTGAAGTAAATACTTAAAGTTTACGCATAAATCTATACTTTCGTATATTAATTTTATGTGAGTAAATTAAGTATATATATATATATGAAAACTTATCGGATTTACGATTGTTTTCAGAAAAATTGTACAGTAAATATATCAAGGTAGTTTGCCATAAAATCTTGGTTCCTTACTTCAAAATTCTTAGCTTAAAACATAAACAGAAAAAGAAATGAGATTCATCGTATGGACAGAATAAGAGTAAAAACAGTTGATTAAAAAACTATGTTAATCGGTCAATACAACAAGTAAATTACGAATGTGAAGAATTTCCAAAGAATAAAAATTGACCATGTTATTTGAAAAAAAAAACATATCCCCCACAGCAGTGAATTAAAGACTAGAAATGCTATCATCGGGTAAATGAATTTCCAACCGAATTCAATTTGACGTAATGATTTCTAAAATATGAGATAATTTTAGGTTTAATATAGATTGTTTTTGTTCTTATTTTTCTTTAAAGGACGTGGCACATTATTAACAATGCTAGGTAGCTTGGATTAAATATACCGTTTTGTTTTGTTTTAATATTCGAATCAGTTTTGCATAGTAAACAACTGTTTATTTCTTAATAATATTAGGATTGTGTGAATTCTTGAAACAACACATTAATTGACTTACAAGCAAAATAGTTTATTCAGCCTAAGACTAGACCGCCAAAATAAAAATAAAACAGATTGCAAGGAAGAAAAACAGGAATTATCACTGCTCTTAAATGAAACATGCATTAAAGAAACAATGTTACCCAAATATACTAATATATATACTTGTACTTTAATCCCCAAATAGTTTTTATATTGAGAATTAGACCTTAAAAACTAAGTAAAAATACAATTGGTACTTTAGTGGAAATGCCTTTGCTTTTAAGTCGAATAATCTCGTCAAATAACTGGGCTCGTATGCTTCCAAAAATGTACGCTATTTGATGACATAATTTTAAAGGTTGAAAAATTTCCAAATATATATAACCATCCTCCCTCTTTTCTCCTTAATTAAATGTTAGTGGGAGAGTAACCTATCGCTATTTTTTCTCCCCCCACCCAAAAAAAGCTTTTTTGAACTTAAGTACAATACTTAGTTTTGTTTTTATAGAAAGTAGAAAACGTATTGTGGACGCGATCTCGATAGTCCCGTAACTCTCGCTTCTCCTATTTTGTCCTTCAAACCTCATTTACAATTAATGATGTTTATGACAAAGAGTGAAGAAAAAGCTGCATACTAGTTCGGCAGTCTTTTTAATCGTATGGGATGTCTTTATTTTCTCTTTCCATTTCTATCCTTATAGTCATGTCACTAATAAGGGTGCTGGAAGGAAACATTTTACCTGAGCTGACGTTATCCACTGGATGGTCAGGGACACAAACCTTAGATCAACCCCCCAGTGATTCCGTCTTATCAGCAGGTGCAAAGTACTGAGGCTGCTGTATTGCCATTTGGTAAATGAATTTAGAACCATGCAATAGCTTATGATGGGGTCTCTCGATCCTATATTAGTGGGTAATGTTACCGCCTTTTCTCTTCATGATCTGCAAAAATCACTTCCGATTACCTTTTCTCCTTTTCTTTCCATCTCTACTCTAACAATTCTGCCGTCCTCTTCATCATATTTCCATATTCCAACATAAAATGTCCCAAGAAATAATTCAAGATTAACCCAGAACTCCAATTCCACCGTAAATCCCCACTACCAGGTCTCCTTTCCTGAAATCAGGGATCTACGTTCCAAACTTCCTAAGGTTTAAATCCAATTACAGGCGACCAACTGACATATTGTTCCTCTTATCCTCCGTTTTATTTCCACTAGGATCTTCCGATCATTAGATTGTCTCAGTTAAGAAAAACAAAATGTAAAAAGTCCTGAGATGTGCCTCCCTATCGTACACTGTATGTTTGAAAGGAACGTGTCATCTATATTATCAGACCTGACTGACTGTTTAACTGTCGATATAGAGTGCTTCATATCCCCAAGAAATACTAAAACATTTAACAGCCAGCCATGGTTCATTGCAAAATGTGCTGCTGCCATTGCGCAAATAAAACACTATTTCTATTGCTTTCAACAAAATAGATATCTGTAAACTAAAGCCGCCTTTACGACTGCAACTATTGCAAATGAGTAATAAAGAACGTGAGAGAGTCGTATGCTCAGTTCATCAAATCTAAAATAACTGAGCAACAGTTTGGTTCCTACTTGTTTTTGCGAATAACAAACAGGATCCTTAACAGAGGAGTGTCCTCTATCCCAACCATCATCAACAGATGTGAGGTAATTTCGTCAACATCTGACAAAGCCAATCTATTTGCTAAGAACTTTGCATTAAGGACCGGTTACCCTCGGTATTTCCTTTTGTGACGGAAAATACGCTATGCACCGTACAAATATATATACGTGATTTGCCAAGCTTATCAAAAACCTTGGTTTCAGTAAAGCAACTGCCTCTGACGGCATTCCAATCACAGTGCTCAAAGAGCTTCAACCGGCACTAGATACCATATTTACAAAGCTCTTTAAACGCTGTCTTAAAGAGAAATACATTACAGGCCAATAAGTCTCCTGTGTGTCATGAGTAAGTTGCTGGAATCTGTGTTAAATACAGAAGTAATCAACCATCTCAACAAAAATAACCTTCTTAGTGATATGGTTTCCGTTCTGCTAGATCTACAGCAGATGTGCTTACAGTTATATCTCATAAGATTAGCAAATATCTCGACGGAGGCAACCTTTCTAGGGCAATTGCTCTTGACATATCTAAGGCCTTTGATAGGGTATGGCATAAAGGTTTACTTCATAAGATCTCTAGCTATGGTATAGCTGGAAATGCCTTCTCAATTATTAAATCATTTCTTTCTGATAGGTTCATAAGAGTAGTAGTTGAGGGGCAAAAATCAGAAGCCCACAGTATTAATGCCGGTGTCCCTCAGGGGTCCATCCTTGGCCCAACTCTTTTCCTGATCTACATTAATGATCTTCCAAATCACATCCTTACATCATTTGTAGACATGTATGCTGACGACACTACCATTTATGGTAGCACATCTAAGACAGTAAACGACCAAGTTCTCTCCAATTCTCTCTCCTCTGATCTTGAGCATGTAGTACAATGAGGAAAGGAGTGGCTGGTTACTTTTAATGCATCTAAAACCAAGCTTCTCTCTTTACATCATCAACATTCTGATCCACATCTGGCATCAATTGAAATGAATGGCTCTCGTCTTCAGGAGGCCTCAAGTTTTGACAAGCTTCTGGGCTTGACCATTACTCCCGATCTTAAATGGAACACGTATATCAAATCTGTTGCCAAGGCCGCTGGAAAAATGGTGGGATCTTTCTATCGATCCAGTAGATATCTCACTGCTGATGCAATTCTCTATTTATATAAGAGCCAGGTACGTCCAAGGATGGAATACTGTTGCCACATTTGGGCAGGAGCTGCTAGAAAGGACTTGTCCTGCCTTGATAGAGTTCAAAATAGACTTCGTAGCCTCGTAGGAGATGTCCTTTTCTCTTCCTTGCAACCTCTATCTCACAGAAGAGATGTTGCGAGTTTGTCTCTGATGTATCGTTATTTTCATGGAAAGTGTTCGACTGAGCTTCAATCTATGGTCCCCCCTCGCAAAACTTTCACAAGAAACACTCGTCTAGCTGTAAACACTATCAATAATTCCCCCCACTCTTTATCTGTGCCTAAACCTAAACGTAGATTCCATGAACAAAGCTTTTTTATTAGAACTGTACGCCTGTGGAATTGTCTTCCGTTTTCCTGCTTTCCGGCTGACTACAATATGGTTGTCTTCAAGTCTAACGTAAATAAGTTCTTGATGAGCCGTTCCATATAAGTTATCAAATTTAACAAATTTTCATTACTAATGATTATTATATTGTCCAATTTCTACTGTACACTCTTTAACCCTTATCCTTGAGTGGCCTCTTGGCCTTGATAATGAGTTGATACCTATGAAAAAAAAAGAAAAAGTCCAATGTGAACAAGTTCTAATTGAATCGTCCCCCTAAGTAATCCAAGTTTCAAAATTCCCACTGTTTACTATTCTAAATTCACAATGACTAATGTATACCTATTAACCCTTATCCTCGAGTGGCCTCTGGGCCTTGTAAGTGGTGACACCCTTGTAAAAAAAAAAAAAAGAAATGCTTTCCAACACCTTTGAGAATTCATCAGTCTGGCCTATATTTAAAACTTGTGGATACCGATTATCTACCTCTCAGTACAGACTAATAAGTCTCCTGACCGTCATGAATAAACTGAATCTGTGATAAATAGAGAAGTAGTCAACCAGCCCAGCAAAAGCAACCTACGCGGTGACATGCAATGCCGTTTCCGTTCTGTTACATCAACAGCTGATGGTTTAACAGTAATATACCACAGGATTAGTAAATCTCTCAGTGAGCGCTTCGTTTCTAAAGAAATTGCTCAAGACTTTTCAAAAACTTTTGAGAAGGCATGGCATAAAGGATTATTTCACAAGATTGTCAGCTATGTAATGGTTGGAAATGCCCTCTTAATTATTAAATCCTTTTTCTACAATAGGTTCATAAGAGTAGTCGTCGATGGGCAGAAATCAGAAGCCCATAGTATTAACACTGGCGTCCCTGTGCTCCACTCACTTCCTGGTCTTTACTCACGATCTCCCAAATAAGATTCTTAGACCATTCGTAGACATCCATGCAGACGACATTACCATCTACGGCAACACTTCTAAAGGCTGGCAATGACGATTATCTCTCCTTTGATTACCTCTTTGATCTTGAGAACGTGGTGCAATAGAGAAAAAATGTCTGATTAATTTTAACGCATCTAAAACAAGCTTTAAGAAACTTTTACCAAAACAGGTATGTACGGCGTAATCGCGTTGACACACCGGTTCTCTTCAGATCACCGAAGTTAAGCAACGTCCAGCTTGGTTAGTACCAAATGGATGACCATTTGGGAATTCTAGGCGCTGTATGAGCTCTCCGCTTATCTCAGCATTTGTTTCCAGTCGTCCTATACATACTTCACTGGCGACTGGTATTAAACAATGTCGATTAAGCAAAGGTGTGGTTAGAGATTGCGCACCTCCTGTCACAAACATTTCACGAGTGGGGGATCAATGGAAGTGACGCCAGTCAGTGCGGTCGATTGGCCAGCTCTCACAGCGAGTGACTCATCCCCAATACCACCGGGGCAGAAGCCGAGAAGTGACAGCCAGCCAGCAGCTGGCACGCCTAAATAACCTGAAAAGACTACAACAACATGGGGCCTCAAAGAAGGCCAGAAAAAGACCCCGGAGTATTATCGGAACCTTTTCAATAACAAATTCAATGACTACGTAGAAATAAACGCCCTAAAAGTGTTGCCAGTTGAGATCGGCTGGAAATATGGATAACATGGAAAAACTTAAGGATGAAACCGAAGTACCAATCGAAACGGAGAACTACGGTCACGGTGATGGGCGTGCCGTGTTTCATAGATGAGGACCAGCTGGGAGCCACGATGTTCCAGTTTGGTTAGGTAGAAGGGGTACAGCCAGTGATGGGGCCCCGAAATATACGAACGGGCGACTACAAGATCCCTATGAGAGTGGATAGGAAGGGATTCAATGAGATCCCTTCCCAGATGACTTGCGAGGGCTGGCAGATGCTTGTGATAGTCGAGAGGAGAAGGCCGCACTGTTGACATTGCCACAAACCGGGGCATGTAGCCAAATTCTGCCCCCAGAAGAAAGCGCCCGAGAAAACAGAGTAAGCAACGAGGAAGCCAGCGGAGGAAATGGAGGAGAAGAAAGAGACCGAAAAACGCGAAGTCACCACCTGAAGCCAGGTTGCCTCGAAAAAGGCAAAAAGACAGGAAAGGCCGGCTCCCCAGGCAACACCGAGAGGAGAGGCAATGACGGCAAAGCGGAAACTCCGTGTGAGCTCCTCTGAGGCTGAAGGAGAGGAGGAGAGGGGCAAAACCAAACAGACATGAAAAAGGGAACGGAAAGAACACCAAGACGAAGAAACTGAGCCTCCAACCCAGATCCCCCACGAGGAAGCTTAGCTCACCCCTCCTCTATTCAACACTCCCGAAATAAAGGAGCAAGGTGAAGCTCCGGTTACAGAAGATCCAGCGATAGAAGCAGAGATGGTGGAGAAGAAGCAAGACGAGCAAGAGGCGGCCCCCAGAGAGGAAAAAAACCAAGAAAGTTTCCTTTCTGGCCGGGGGAACGCCTCTGTGAAGTGACGGCAGAAGATACGACCGGCGACCTAAACGGACGACAGAAGAAGTTCCTAAGGAGCCTCGTCAACCTCTGAAAGGTTGACGGGAAGGAGGTCGCCAATTCCCGGAACTTCAGTGATGCCGCACAGCTCATTACATTCGTGAGACCAAATAGGGGAGGGAAAGCAAAGGCCTTGTGGAGGATGTTGGAGGCTGGAAAAACTGCCTTCAAGGGATTGCGTATAATTGACGGGGAGCACCCATCGCGTGGGCAGATTGCTCAAAAATGTGTAGGGAGGATCCCCGTTTACGTTCACCCATCCTTTTATAGGCATTAAAAGTGACGTTCTCCTTGGACGTCGAGGGCCTGGCACGAAACGGACGGCTTACATCCGAACTGTTCACGGGCAGTCTCGGTCAGACCTTCGACGGACAATCCCGAAGATTTCAGACCCATCTGTGACAAATACTACTAGTTAGGGAATAATGGCCAAGGGCTTCAACCTAGCTAGTTTTAATGCGAGGGGCATGAGATCCCGAAGCAAGACCTTTCGCATGCTGAGGGATCTCGTGGCCCTTGAGGTAGACGTAGCTGCGTTGTAGGAGATCCACTTTGTTGGGACCGGGGATTGCTGTGTGCTATTAAACGACTTTGAAGTTTTCTCAGCATATGGCAATCTCCGTAGCTGTGGGGTTTCTGTTCTAGTGAGTCGCACCCTGTCTGATAATAAACCGCATGAGGGACCCGGTCCACGTGGTGGAATCATATGCTACAGATGCGATGGACAGGGCCACATTGCAAGGAACTGCCGGCAACAACCAACAGCTGTTCGCTGCTACCGGTGTAAGGAAACTGGCCATATAGCTCAAGAGTGTCCGGAAAACGGAACCGGGGACAAGATGTCAGTGTCGACCTCTTCCCCACGCAGAAATTAAATGAGACGCTACCGGTCATCCCGATATATATGGACGAAACACTGTGCTCAGCACTCCTCGATTCCGGGTGCTCCCGCACTATCATATGTGCAGATCTCTGCCGCACTTGGAGAAAGAAGAACGTCAGAGTGACTACCATCAGTGGAGAGACGCGCACATGTTGCGGGGTGGGCAATGTAAACCTTCGGACGAAAAATGGAAGCTCCGCTAACCTAGAGGCCCTGGTAGTGCTCGAAACCCCCCTGAGTTTTGACCTGCTCCTAGGATATGATGCCATTAGAGCCCTTGGCGGTGTCTATATAACGGCGACGGGGGCGGTACATTTTCAGGAGAAAGTCCCAGGGTGTGCTACGCTAAGGATCAACCAACCAGACTTCAGCGTCGAATTTGACGAGCAAAAGAGGGCTTGGACTGCCTCATGGAAGTGGTCGAAAAACCGGGAACCAGCCAAACTGCAGAATGGAATAACTGAATACCATGTGCCCGACCACATGAGGCCCGCGTACGAAGAAGAACTTCGCAAATGGATCGAGGATGGCTGGCTGATTCCCTACCCCTACAAGAAACTTGGACCTCCTAAGGGTCTGATCCCATTAATGGCGGTTGCTCAGCACAACAAAGCCAAAGTCAGGCCGGTAATGGACTACCGAGAACTGAACTCGTATGTTGATGCGTTCACAGCTGATGCTGACGTGTGCGCTAGCAAACTACGAGAGTGGCGCCAGCTGGGTTCTAATGTGTCCCTGTTGGATCTGAGAAGAGCATATCTGCAGGTCCGGGTTAGCGAGACAATGGGGCCGTTTCAGGCGGTAGTGTTTGCCGGTAGGAGGTATTGCCTCACAAGACTGGGCTTTGGGCTGAACATTGCGCCCCAAATAATGAAGACGATCGTCAATGCTGTATTGTCACAGGATAACCCCGTAAAAGAGGGGACATCAGCATACCTTGACGACATATACGTGAATGAAGACATTGTGCCGTCATCACGTGTGAGGGCCAAGCTAGCCGAACTTGGACTGATGTGTAAGGATCCAGAACGCTTGGAGGATGGCGCTCGTGTCTTGGGGTTGAGCGTTCAACAGGAGCGAGGGACCTTGAAGTGGGGGCGTAGAACTGCAGTTCCTGAAGTGCCCCATGTCCTAACGAGGCGGGCTATATTTTCCCTGTGTGGAAAACTGGTGGGACACTTACCAGTATGTGGATGGACTCGGGGCGCGACAGCCATCATGAATAGGAGGGCGAGTGCAGTTACCAAAGGCTGGGATGACGAAGCGGTGGACAATCTGTTGCTGCGCATGGTGAAGGAGACCATCACAAGAGTCCAGCAGGAGGACCCCGCTAAAGGAGATTGGTGCGTCCAGGGAGACAGGCTAAATGTGTGGGTGGATGCGAGCTCCCTCGCGATTGGGGCGCTATTGGAGATGAACGGGTCTGTGATTGAGGATGCCTGCTGGTTGCGACCAATGGATGCTGCTGCTCACATCAACCTGGCAGAGTTGGATGCGGTAATAAAAGGAATAAACTTGGCACTCCAGTGGAAAGTCAAAGAATTGTGCATACGCACAGATTCACTGTGCGTACACCACTGGATAGTTGACACACTAACAGGCAAAACGAGTGCGCACCAAGGCGGCTACCGAAATGCTAATCAGACTAAGGTTGGAGACAATAAGGAAGTTGGTGGAAGAGTACGACCTATCGGTGAATGTGGTGCTTGTCACTTAAACCTGCAATCTTGCTGATAGACTTACCCGTGTGCCCCAGAGATGGTTCGACGCAATGAAGAAAGAAGCCGAACCAGGGTCTTTATGTGCTGCCTCTGTTGAGAAGACGGATAAAATCAAGAAGGTACACCATGACAGTGGACACCCCGGAGTGAGACGGACATATTATTTAGTACACTTAACCAACCCGTCAGTGTCCAAAAGCAAAGTAGAAGCAGTGGTCAAGGAATGCCAAATATGCCAATCAATCGACCCTGCTCCCACCAAATGGCAGAAATGTCGGTTGGAAGTCGACGAGAATTGGAGCCAACTAGGCATGGACATAACTCATTATGGTGGTCAGCACTTCCTCACACTGATCGATTGCGGACCAACGAGGTTTGCGATCTGGCGACTATTAACAAGACAAGACTCGGCTAGTGTCGTCCGTCAATTAGAATCCATATTTTCCGAGCGGGGGCCACCTGATGAGATTCTCACTGACAACGACACAGCCTTTTGCAGCGGAGAATTCAGGCGTTTCGTAGACGAGTGGGGGATTCGGCTTAGACACAGGTGTGCGTATGTACCGAGTTTCAACGGTATAGCGGAGCGGTGCCACCGAAGTGTGAAGAGGATAGCAGCAAGGAAGCAATGTACGATTGCAGAGGCAGTATATAGGTACAATACAACACCAAAGGATGATGCGACTTCTGAAAGTGCACCTGCTTATGCGATACATTGCTATCGAGTACGTGTTAAAGGCATTGACGCCTGCCTGCCTAATCAGAAGAGGACGCAAGGACGGTACAAGTTAGGGGACACCGTCTGGGTAAGGCCTCCCAATAACCGATGTACGACCAGTTTCAAAAGAAGACGGATCACCGGTATAATTAGTGAGCAGGCTGTGCTGGTTGATAGTACTCCACGGCATGTGATGGATGGACGGCCCGCCCTTGATACAAACCAAATGGCGAACAGCGAAAGTGATGAATCATCCAATGATGAAATGTGGATCCGACTTATGCCCCATTGCCGTGATGACATGGCTAAGAACCTCAGCACAGATGGCGATAGTTCCAGCGCCTCTTCTGAGAGCCCCAACGATGATGGAGCCCAGCTTGATGGAAGGACTGCTGGCAACGTTAATGGCGACAGGTCTGTTACCCCTTCTGAGAGCTTGGATGAAGATGGAGCACAGCCGGATAGTAGGACTGTGGACACTGACCCAAGTAGCTCTGATGAAGATGAAGAAGTCCAGCTAATCCCCCTCCGTAGGAGTGCTCGTAACAAACGACCGCGGCCGCAATGCCGCATGTGTGATCTTGAGACCAGGGGGGTGTAAAGTCGAACAGAATGACGGAAGAAAGCGACCACGTGTCTGCGCGTGTTGTCTTACCTACTGGGAGGATCACAGGGAGGGCAGAAATTAAAAATGGCGGCTGTGGTTTTTGTAAGATTATTGAGCGATGACGTCACCCCTCACGTGACTGTTTTTCTGGCCGCTGATTCGCTGATGACGAACGCTTGGACAATAAAAGGAGAATGTTCAGAAGATCGAGGACAGTGTGTATCAACCGCATCAGTGTGATTAGAAGTTCGACGTGTGTGTTAATCAACTGCCGTAGTTGTGAAACGAATTCAAGCTTTAGAAGTTCGACGTGTGTGTTAATCGACTGCCATAGTTGCGAAACTAATTCACTTTGATAGGAGATGGGCGCACAACACTAGTTAGTGCATCTGATGAGGCGCTAGGTTCGAGTTCGTTTTCCCACCCTAGTAGTCATTGGTTGGATGGTGCTGGAGTCCCTATTTTTTCGGAACCCAGCCCCTTGACGGACAAAAGTCCCTCGTGTAGAGAGTAGTTAGGCAGAGTAACCACCCAGAGTGGAAAACAAATTCTTTATTAGGGCCTAGACTAGGGTAAGAATGAGTGTTGATCCTGTTCCCGACTCTTTATTTTTCATCGGCACTAGGAGAGCTTCCAAAGATGCCCAGTCCACCTGTTTGTTTTTTCCTTGGTCTATTTTAACCCCTTACGTATTATATCTTGGAAGACGCCGTCCATCCCCGACGACCACAACCCTATGTTATTTTCGTGGAAGTGCTGTCCGTTAGGTCCTCCACTCCTCCTGGAAAACGGTGAGCATTCCATTGGATGATTAGCAAGTAGGTAAGGAGGGGTCCCTTACTAACCCACTCCCATAGGCATTTTGTTTAGTAGTTTATATTTTTCTTTCTTTTTGGGTATTTGCTAGTTTTGCCCCCTCCCCTTCATCTCACCCACATGTATAAAAAAATCCGTTTGTTTTGTAAATATTAATTTTGTTTTGTTTTTTGTAAATATGTTTGTCTTTTTCAACAATGCATGTCGCCTGCCATCCCGTAAGCTGGGGAGTTATACTGATTTTAAATAGGTCCATGGTAAGGATGAAGATGTTTTAGTATGATAGTGATTCTAGTGTAGGAATAAACTAATAAAGTACTTGTTTTCATGCAAGTCTAGCCTAGCTTAGCAAAGACCCCCCGCACACCCCACTTCCCCCTACTGGCCCTGGTGCCTAAGCTGCGTCAGATCCCAAATGAGGCCTTGGTAGTAGATAATGCCAAGGCAGGGGATCGACGGGCTAAATAAACATACCATGTTTAACCGCATGTTGTGAATTCTCACCCGGAAAAAGAGCTATACGATCATCCTAGGGGAATAAAAAGCTCGGGAGGGAGTGTTGTGGGGTACAAATCATCTATATTTGAGTACTAAGTGGAATCAACCAGTCCTATGAATAACACTGGTTTCAGAGACTAAAGGGGACCATTCATATCATGCTTAACCGCATGCTACGAACACGTTCCTCTCATACCACTTTAGTGGCTCCTGTATTCTTTATAAATACATATTATATTCATACACTTTACACTACTTGTGGTTTCTTTCATTTGTAACTCCTGGCACGGGTCTACAACAGTCACATTAAAAAAATCACGTACATTGATCAAAGATTACTGAGTCATTATTTGTTTAGTACCATTTCATACATCAAGTAAATTCATCAAGTGACGCTGAATGCGTATTTGTCTGATGCAATTCTCTATCTATATAAAAGCCAACTACGTCCAAGGATGGAATACTGTTGCCATATCTGGGCAGGAGCTGCCAAAAACAGCCTATCATGCCTTGACAGAGTACAAAATAGACTTCGTGATTTAGTGGGGGATGCCCTTTTCTCTACCCTGCAACCCCTCTCCCACAGAAGAGACGTTGCGAGCCTATCCTTGTTTTATCGTTATTTTCATGGCAGGTGCTCGTCTGAATTCCAATCTCTGGTCTCCCCTCGCCAATCTTTCACGAAAAACACCCGTCTAGCTGAATCCACTGTGAAAGATTTCCCCCACTCTATATCTGTGCCTAAATCAAAACGCGGATTCCACGAACAAAGCTTCTTTCTTAGAACTGCACGCCTGTGGAACTCTGTTCCGTCTGCCTGCTTCCCACCGGACTACAACTTGGATGTCTTCAAGTCTAATGTTAACAAATTCCTAATGAACCGCCCCCTTAAGTAAACACTTCATCAAATCTCCACACTAACGTAATGTACTTGCAATAACCCTTATCCCTGAGTGGCTTCCGGGCCTTGATAAGTGGTGATCACTGTGTATAAAAAAAAATTTCCCAAATCACGTATCCAGTAATTCTACCCAAGAAATAAGGTACTTGTACAGTATAGTACTCATATGAAAAAGAAAACAAAGAAAATCTTACCTATGACGTACCTAAAAGTTATCAAGTATGGCATCTATATAAGAAATACTGTGCGTCTTCGCTATAGCGCTCAGATGTAAAAACAGACCTGAGACATATCGAAAAGTTAGCACAAGAGAAAATTATGTAAAATCATCGAGTAGTTTCATTTTTAAATTAGAAAGAATAAGTTACTTGTGCAGTAACATATCCAAGAAATATCCAAGAAATAAGTTATTTTTGCAGTATATGAAAAAACAAAGGAAATCTTACCTGTGACGTACATAAAATTTATTAAAACAAAAATTCACGTTATATATATATATATATATATATATATATATATATATATATATATATATATATAGTATGACTTATAAATAAGAAATAAGATGTTTCTTCACTATAGCACCAAGATGAAAGAACCAACAGTTACCCATGACGTACGGAAAGGTAAGCACAACATAAAAGTATGTAAAATCACCCAATAGTTTCATTTTTATATCAGAAATGAGGTATTGTACAGTACCCCACTCAAGAAATTAGATATTTGTACAGTACAGTAACCATATAAAAAGTAAAGAAAATTTTCACTGTTACGTACATAAAAGTTACTGAAGCTGAAAATCACGTAACATATTCAGATAGTATGACATTTATATAAGAAATAAAGTGCTTCTTCATTATAGCACACAGATGAAAAACAATCTCTTACCTGTGACGTACAGAAAAGTAAGCAAAACAGAAAATTATGTAAAATCATCGAGTAGTTACATGTTTAAATAAGCAATAAGGTACTTGTACAGTATCTTAACCAAAAACAGGTACTTATATAGTATAGTACTCATATTTAAAAACGAAAAATGTTACTGTATGTACTAAAATCTGTTTATCGTCCTTATTTATCATATTCTACAAATCACGTACACGTATCAAATAGCTTTATGCTTATTTTTGATATTCCAAAAATTACGTAAATTTTAGATATAGGTTTCTTGGACATGGATCTAACTTTAATCGGTTTGAGTCGAAAGTTTGAGCTATCAATATATGAATCTATGTATGTATGTTTGCATGACTTCCTAAAACCTTCGACAGAGGCGACGGATTTTCCCAAGATCAATATTGTTTTTAAGCTCGACCCTTCAAACAACAAATACCGAAAAATTTGCTAAATAAATTAATATCTTCACCCTCAAATGGACACTTTTCTACAGGGAGGGGGTCGCTTTTTTCGCCGATATTTTCGAAATTCATCCTCTTTTTTCGATTGTCTAGACTTAATTTAACCTACGTCACTTCCGATTTGGCGGTAGTCGTAATAGCAAAGACGTCACGTCACGTGTTTTCCCGTTCTTTTCCTTCTTCAGGTTCGAGCCTACCTTCCTGCTATCACTTTTTTTTTTTGCTCAACATACACCTCCAAACACCCGGGCAACGCCGGGCATCCATGCTAGTAAAAAATAAAATAAAATAATATATTGTCTATAGTTCTGGGATGAGGTGATTTCATTATAGATTTCGTTTTTCAGACTCACTTCCTCATCTTCGGGGATTTTTCCACTACGTTTCGGCCGTATCATCTTTCGGCCTTCTTCAGGCGTATCTCGAACTCGGGAACTGTTTGTCCTAGTGGCATATGGCCGAGGCGACTAAGACGTTGTAACAGACATTGCAAGTCTCCAAGGTGCTGAGTTCAATCCTGAGGGAAAGCAGTGGCAGTGCCAACACAATGGCAGCGACAGCGATAGATGCAGCAGCAACAGCATTAAGCGATAGCAGCAGGGATGGCCAGAATGGAACGAGAACATGGTACCCCCGTAACAATAAAGGTTTGGGTTCGAAATAAAAAAAAACAATTCCCGAGTTCGAGGTACACATGAAGAAGGCCGAAGAATGATACGGCTGAAACGTAGTGGAAAAACACCGAAGATGAGGAAGTGAGTCCGAAAAAACGAAATCCATAATGAAATCACCTCATCCCAGAACTATAGACAATATATTATTTTATTTTATTTTTTACTAACATGGATGCCCGGCGTTGCCCGGGTGTTTGGAGGTGTGTGTTGAGCAAAAAAAAAAAAAAAACAAAAAAACCTCTGAATACCCTTCATGTAAAATTTGAAATGTTTAGATCAGAAATTGTCTGAGTAATTTGGTATTTGCTGGCACTATATATATATATATATATATATATATATATATATATATATATATATATATATATATATATATATATATATATATATACGGTGAATTTGGTGGAAAAATGATAATTCCGACTTAGTATTAAAGTAAAACCATTCTTTAAAAAGTTATTGAGTACTTTCAGATATCAGTATCGTAAATACGTAAAATGAATAACCGAATGAAAATATGACATTATTGCTACGGCTAGCAGTTTCGTCGCTCAGTATGTAAAGTTATATCTAGTCACAATGATGAAAGATAAAAACATCGATACATCCTTCAGTAGATAACTACTCACAGTTACACACACAAACACACTTATATAGTGTAATTACATATTATAGAAGAAAAAAAAAACGTGTGTTCACTTATTTGTGAAAGTGCGGATATATTTTTATTCATTATTTTCATAATCTATGTACACTTTCGATTTAACTTATACACTGGAAACTCAAGCTAATACGATCAGTCCATCAGCAAATATTACAAAGCATATTTTGAGTTCTGGTTAGGGATTTGATTTTTTTTCTTTCATATCTCTTACATCTCTCTTCCCCTTTCTCTTTCTTTCTCTCCCTACATATGTCTATACATGCATATATATATATATATATATATATATATATATATATATATATATATATATATATATATATATATATATATATATATATATATGGTCCATCTATGAATTCTGACGATGCTAGTTGGATATTTCCTCTTCTTTTTGAGGATTTTCCCCTAGCTGAAACAATATGTAAACTCATTCTGGACTCACAGTAATACATTTCCTATATATATATATATATATATATATATATATATATGTATATATATATATATATATATATATATATATTGTGTGTGTATGTATGTGTGTATATAAGTCGAGAAACAGCCACCTATTCCAGCCATATTACCTACCACATCAAAGCTTAAACGGCAATTTTTAATTGGGTATGCCTTCTTTTCCTGCCACTTCTTCCCTAATATTCCCCCACTCACACTGAATAAAACTGAAGATACGGTTGAAAATTATGCTATTTAAAAACATTTTCAAAAGACAATTATTCTTCCTATAAGTCATTAACAAAGAAATAAATAGAAAATATATAAAAAAAAACAGCTATAAAACATGTAGTAATTAACCTATACAGATCTTCCGCGTTTTATCCTCGTAAAGAATCGTCAGGCTAAATGGCATTTTAGCCTGATAATTCCTTACTTACCAGGATGAAAAGCGGAAGAATCTGTCTAGCTTAATTGATATATATATATATATATATATATATATATATATATATATATATATATATATATTCATAATTTTCTACTTTGCTCTACTCACGTATTGAGCACTGTTGAAGTAAATACTGAACATTGATACATAAAACATATCCCTTTCTAACATGTTACGTGGACACATGAAGCACACACACACACACACACACACACATATATATATATATTGTGTGTGTATTAAATTGATGTAATATAGATATACATATATATATATATATATATATATATATACGTGCAATTATATATTTTTGTATTTGTTATTTGTTTACGTATAAAAAGAGCGGGTTTTCTTACCTGTAGTGTTCGACGGCTGGCACACGCACATACACACACACATACACACATATATTTAAAATGTACTCAAAATAAATATATATATATTTATTTAAAATGTACTCAAAATAAATTTAAAATGTACTAAAAAATGGATTGCTTGGTATTAAGTGAAATAAATTTCGGTTAGCTTGCATTCAAGTCATACCTGTTTTTTTTTCAACAATCATGGGTCACTCTGTGCATACCTACTCAAAATTCTGGACCTCTCATTAATATTTAGATTCTGTTTTTATTTTTTTTCATTTCTGTATTGCCATAGTTATGAATAAATAAAATAAAGTATCATGTATTTTATTTTTATAAATGCTAACATCTGGGATCAAAATAAAATACACCTATCCGAATAAATTGGTGTTTAGTCTCAGAATATATACTGTTATTGATGTTAACCTATAAAAAACAAACAAACAAACAACAAACAACGACACTCACACAACCTCTAGGAAGTATGTGAACATACTTATACATGGCTTCCACTCAGAGCCAGGACTTATCCTATTAAAAGGGTGTTTTCTCTTGTAACTTCGGGTACACACATCTGCACGTATCTATTTATTACGTGTGCATCACATATCTCCCTCCCCACGCGTTCATGTGAGTATTTCCCAAGAGTTACAAGTCATCGTGTACGAAGGAATATCTATCTATCTGTCTATCTATCTATCTATCTATCTCTCTCTCTCTCTCTCTCTCTATATATATATATATATATATATATATATATATATATATATAATGTATATATATAAAGAGAGAGGAAAACAAGTCTCTGTGATAGAACTGGGTATGAGAAGTACATACTGTGCCTCCTCCACCTCATCATCTTCTTTTCCTTCTTGTTATTATTCTTGTTCTTGTTCTTCTTGTTGTTGTTGTTGTTGTTGTTGTTGTTCTTCTTCTTCTTCTTCTTCTTCTTCTTCTTCTTCTTCTTTCTCTCCTCCTTCTGGAGGCGTGCACACGTGGGCCCTCACGCGCCTGCGCCGCTCGTCCGCGCGCGCGTGTGTGCCTATAGAAAGCACGAGAGACAGACTGGCGGCGGGATACCGATATAACCAGCAATTCAATCGTGGCAGTGTGTAGTAGATCGCGAATACACGCGCTTAATCGTAACAAACACTGGGTGCTGGGTGCAGTCTGGGAATCGCGGTGCTCCGTTGTGTCAACTTGTCCATCCCTTCGCGTTGTTGACAACAACAACAACAACAACAACAACAATATTAATATTAATACTACAAACTAAATAATAAATCCTACTAAAACTTTAAAACAAACGTACCAAACAGACAGTTTATAATCCACAAAAAGGCAGGCGATTTCTGAAGCAAACATTAAAAAACGACACCCAGTATCGTATTTCAATTCTTCACATACGATTAAAAAAAAAAAAAAATCAAACTGCATCCTGTTTTATTTTGTGGTAGTGGTGGTAGTCAAACCACGCAACACAATAATCACACTAAACGTCATAATTAAAAATATATAAAAAATTAAAAAAAAATCAAAGTGATAATTTATAGTACAAAAATAAAATTTTATAGACACCTTCCCCCCAAATTCTTTGTTAATATAAAGTTTAACATTTTACAGTTTAACTAATATTGTTCCATATCTGACCAGTTATATTCTCTATTTAATATATTTTATTATAAGCCACGCAAATAAAAGTAAAGTATAGTTTCAAAAGAATTTAGTGCACTCGATAGTGACACTTTTAAGATTAACAAGTGAAAGCATAACTTTAAGACTATAGCATTAGATATTGTTCCGATAATTTGGAAAAAAGTAACGAAACTCAACCTGTAGCATTGCCCCTACGCACACAGGTAACTATAGATTTATCCATGCTTACATAGACACGGAGAGATCCTTTGCGAATCAATAAACTCTCAAAGGTAAACGCCTTCCGACAATAACTACTAAACGTGAAAAAAAAAAAAGAAGAAAAAACAAAACAGTTGTACGCGGCTCGCCCATTACTTATAGACTCAACACATACACACGCAATTGGCACTGAGACTGCAGGGGGATAAAAAGGCGACTCGTTTAAAACAACAGAATATCCAAGAAGCGCTAACCGTTCAGGTCTGTCGGTGTTGAACCGTCACATTAAGAGTCAGACTGTTATTTCTTTCTCCCGTCTCCTACCGCTAAGCATTTTTTCTACAGATTCAACAAGAATGGGTTCCGTTATGAAATTGACAATCTGCACATTGCTCCTCGCCCTCGCTCTCTCACAGACATCCCAAGGTAGGTACTCTTTCTTTCTTTAATATATTTTTGCATTATCTCTATCTCTCCCTGGAACATGTGCAGCCCTATCAAACTGATTATTTATATATTTATATATTAAATAATGAATTAAAACCAATCCAATATTCAGAGATTAGGGTTCAGCCCATTTATGAAATGTTTTTTTTTTCTTTTTAACTGCGCTATGTCGCTAGACATGTGCAGTTCTGGGGAGGGGGGTTTAATTCTTCTGTTTTTTTTTTCTTCTCTCTTTGACAAGAGATAAGAATATTTCTAATCGTCTGAGGCGCACCTGCTGGAGAATGCTGACGGAGCTGTACAGGCATTTTGTGTAGGTCATTTTACTCCTCATTGAGGGAGCTGGCTCTTCGATTTCACTTTCTGACCCTTTCTGTCAAAGGGAAATAAATAACTTCAACACCAGCACCATCTATTTGCAACTGTAGGGTTTGATACAAATGAGGCCCCCTGGTGAGATCTTTCAGCAGCTTTTTAGAGATTCCCTTCGCTTTTTAATTTCCTTTTACTCCCCTACTCCACTTAAAGGTTCTCGAACGAACATTTTACGACTGAGCATACGATTTCAAACGTATTATAATCGCAATGAATGAGAGTGTGTACGTTCTTTAAATTTTAAGACATTTCTTATAAACTATTTACTAAATATATAAATAATAAAACTACTAGTGTACACATTCTGTTAAGAGTGACGGAAATAATTATGCTTACCAGTTTTCGAACTCGGTATTTATCTATATATATATTACTAAGTTTAGTAATATGTCCAGATAAATACCGAGTTCGAACACTGGCGAAGCATAATTTGTTTTTATTCTTTTTATATAAGATCATCGAATTACGTCAGTGTTATTATCATTGTTATTATTTTCATATAAAATCATTAATTAAATCAGTGTTATTACTTTTGACAAGTTAAATAAAGAAAAGAAAAACACTTGCCGTTGATGGTTCCATTTCGAATTCACTTAAAACGTCGAGGTAAGTCTGAGGAGGTTGTTTGACTTGTTATTTACCTTCTTGGTTCTTCTCACTACTTGAAATAGATTCATTCGGGAGATAAAGAAACGTATTCTCGTTATTTTTTGTGTGAATTACATTTATTTATTTATATAAAAGTAAATACACATTGATCTTTATTATGAAGACGAATGATAGAAAAAATATGGAAAATAGTAAACATAATATCATTCCGTCCAATACAATTACATGGATTTTTTTTTCTTTTTGAGAAATTAATTAGAATGTACTAAGTATTGATAGAGTGCGCGGAAATCTAACTAGAGTTATATTAATTAAGATAAAGTTCGGTAAATTTTTAGTTTGTAATTATTTCGTGGAACATTTCGGACCGGGGGTTCTCAAGAATCAGTGATGACTTCTGTACACGCCTACTCCAAGTCCTGTACGTAATAACTATTTTACATAAAAATAAAATTCTATAATTTTTCAAGTTTTAAATAAAATAGAATAAAAAGTTGGATTCTATTTTTATGAATAGACAGCGAAATATTATTGTACCATCTTTAGTGAAAATGAAATAAACTTTATCTAAGTACGCTATATAATGTTCATTGAAAATATATATTTATTTGTGGGAGAACATCCCCAGAAAACTAAGTGGAGTTCGTGAATAGACAAACGTATGTATAAAAATATAAAGAAGCATAAAAATGAATGGAATTTAAATACTTTTTACATCGGCTATATGCGCAATAAAACACGCGTAAGGGGCTTATGGAAAAATAAATATAAAAATGCACATACATTAAAAATGATAAAAAATAAATCAATATAAAAAAAAATAAAATTATGATTGTGAACTGATTTTGTGGTTACTGAAATGTAATTCAGCAGTATATATATATATATATATATATATATATATATATATATATATATATATATATAGTGTGTGTGTGTTCTTGTACGCTTGGGTGAGACAACCCCAGCAGAGTGCTCACTTATTAGGAAATTAAAAAAAAAACTGCAATATTAATTGAAATTTTATCGGTACCGTCGGTTTCAAATCCAAATAAAGTGGCCGTATATCCGGTCTCGTATGTTGCCTGGGATTGAATGATAATCAACGAACTTTCACACTCCAATATTTTTATTGTCATCGAAACCGGTGAAATTGTTTATTTTTTAATCAAATCAATTGATTGCCTACTCTAGTTAGAGACCAATCGCAGTGCACCGGAAGGAAGCTTCACACTCCTCCCCGCCGTAACTTAGTCCACAATACATTGTAGCCTACATTGTACTGCAGAGAACCTATTGTTGATTTTATAAAATTATTTTTATATATAACGGCTCGAATTAAACTTTAAAATGTAAAAGTCAAGCATCATCGGCCTACCCATTGCTGAATCAAGAGGGAACAAACCCACATGCAAACACACGCACACACAGAGATCAAGTTTGTGCTCTTAACAGAAACATTCATTTTCGAGCTCGCCCCTATTAATATCAAATAACCTATTGTTGATTTTATATGACGGCCCTTTTCGCTTGTGTGGTAATAAAACTTCTCAAATAATGGTAATAAAACTTGTTAAATTCTGGTGAAAGTCGCCTGTCAATACTTTCATTGGATTTTTCGATTATCGATATTTATCGAAGGCATTCCGATGCAAAACATATTCAAGAACACACAAACTTCATTGGAATGAACTTACACACACAGAACCAAAGTTATAAATACATACATATATATATATATATATATATATATATATATATATATATATATATATATATCTTATAATATAAAGCTGAATGTGTGTGTGTGTGTATGTGTGTGTATGTGTGTGTGTCTGATCACGGATAGGCTCCTATATGGTTGACTATTTTAAAAAACTGATTACATATAATGATAGAAGATGTATCGAGACACAGGAATGGGTATATTTGATCTGGAGAAATGGTGGTTCATTGTGATGGATGGCTCTCGTCTGGGTGAGGCCCCGTGTTTTGACAAGCTTCTGGGTTTGACCTTTACTCCTGATCTGAAATGGAACACGTACATCAAGTCTGTTGCCAAGGTCGCTGGAAAGATGGTGGGATCCTTCTACCGTTCCAGAAATGATGAAATTCTCTATCTATATAAAAGCCAACTACGTCCAAGGATGGAATACTGTTGCCATATCTGGGCAGGAGCTGCTAAAAACAGCCTTTCCTGCCTTGACAGAGTACAAAATAGACTTCGTGGCTTAGTGGGGGATGCCCTTTTCTCTACCCTGCAACCTCTTTCCCACAGAAGAGACGTTGCGAGCCTATCCTTGTTTTATCGTTATTTCCATGGCAGGTGCTCGTCTGAACTCCAATCTCTGGTCCCCCCTCGCCAATCGTTCACGAAAAACACCCGGCTAGCTGAATCCACTGTAAAAAATTTCCCCCACTCTATATCTGTGCCTAAATCAAAACGTGGATTCCATGAACAAAGCTTCTTTCTTAGAACTGCACGCCTGTGGAACTCTGTTCCGTCTGCCTGCTTCCCACCGGACTACAACTTGGATGTGTTCAAGTCCAACGTTAACAAATTCCTAATGAACCGCCCCCTTAAGTAAACACTACATCAGATCTCCACACTAACGTAATGTACTTGCAATAACCCTTATCCCTGAGTGGCTTCCGGGCCTTGATAAGTGGTGATCACTGTGTAAAAAAAAAGAAATTAAAATTTTGAGGTCTGCGTTCACGCCTGGTAAACAAAGTATGGAAATAAAACATTAAAAAATTAAAAAAAAAACACGTTTACAAGTGTTTTTGATATAGATGTACATAAGAATACTTTGATAAGTATGTTTCAACTTAAATAGGGATGACATAATAAATTGTGGGGTCTGCATTCGCGCATCCCCTCGATAGAATGGAAATAGGCACAAATTTTAATAAAGACTTTTCATATCAATCTGCGTAAGTATACTTTGATAATTGTGTTTCAGTTTGAAGAAATATGGTATAATAAAATTATGGAGTGTTCGTTCGCGCCTGACCTCCATAGAATGGAAATATGTCACAAAGTTTAAAAAGGTTTTTTAATATAGATCCACAGAATATTGTAATAAGTGTTTCAGTGTGAACAGGTATGGTATAATAAATTATGGGGTTTATCTATTTTATTTTTACTTTCATCATATTTTGCTTTGGATTTGATACCCCCAAATTTAAAGCTATCTCTTTACAACACTTCCTTTTCATAACCTATCATACTTTCATAAATCAGAGTCTATTTTCTGTAGGCTGTTTTTGAACAACGACGGATACTTTTGCTAGTATATATTTGCTAGTATATATCTATATCTATATCTATATATATATATATATATGCATATATATATATACATTATATATAGATACCTTTGGTTCTGTGTGTGTAAGATCGTTCTCTATAGATTCCGCAACAGAAATTTCACACAAAAGATATATATATATATATATATATATATATATATATATATATATATATATATATATATATATATATATATATATGATGGTTGAATAGATTGGTTTCCAAAATTCCTATATGTAAATCCAATGAAACCCACGTGATTATTAAAGAATTCTCACCTGGTATATGTATATACATGTATGTATGTATGTGTGTGTGTGTGTATAATTATTGTTGTTGTTATTATTTCAAGCTCTTACACAGGTAATCATGAGAGATTACTCATTGACAACAGCCGATGGAAATTTGTGTAATATTTCATAAAAATCGGTCTAGCCGTTGCGAACCCTATAGGAAACGAGCCCACACACGTACACATAGAGGCAACGTTTATATATATATATATATATATATATATATATATATATATATATATATATATAGTAATTAATAAAACATGAAGAAAGTGCTCAATACTATTGCGGAACAAAAATTTTCTGTTAAAGTCTGATGGAATTACTGGGCCGTTGTTACGATTTCGTAACCGAAACATGTGTAACTAAGCAGATAAAAGGGTAATATATATATATATATATATATATATATATATATATATATATATATATATATATAAAGAGATAAGTATCGGCTGAAGAGAGCTTGACTGAGTATCTAAAACGGTCCCCTATTATCAGGTTTGAAACCGACGGTACCGATGACTTATCGCACTGAAACTTTATGTAAATAAAAATATAAGTAATACACTCTTATTTTCGGAATTTCTCCTAATAGTAGAGCACTCTGCTGGAATCCTTTTCTTTTCAAAAAGTATATATATATATATATATATATATGTATATATATATATATACACGAGCAAACAGTTAATAAAACATGTTAAAAACACTTTGAAAAAGAGTTAAAAACATATTTCATCTGAAAAGGAAACACTTGATAAATGGATAGTCCTTAATCCGTGGAGTTTTTAAGTATGTGCTCATAGGTCGTGTGTATATGCATGTGGGTATTACTGTATCTATATCTATGTGCAGATGTATGTGTTTGCATACATCTGACTGTTAATGTCTATATATGTGTGAGTATCTACGGGTATGCATGGATTGACGTATGTATACGGATACAGCTGTATCTGAGTCTATATGCATATAAGTGTTTACATGTGCATATGTGCCTGTATCAGCGATGCATTAAACACTGAAAATAAAGTTAAACATAACCACTGCCCAAAGCACCATCTTAGGGGCCCACCCCATATATATGTGAAATTAACGATGCGTCTACCTAACCTCGCATTATTAACTGCACCCATGTATTTACTTATTTATTTATTATTATTTATTATTATTTATTTATCCTAACTTTACTTTATTTACTTGGTATAAATATATACATGTCTGTATATATATATATATATATATATATATATATATATATATATATATATATATATATGCCCAAAGCACCATGTTAGAAGCCCACCTCGTATATATGTGAACTTAAAGATGCGTCTATCTAACCCCGCATTACACCAATGTATTTACTTATTTACTTATTATTACTTATTTACCCTACCTCTACCTTGTTTACTAAGTATGAAAATATATACATGCCTGTGTATGCATATATATATATGTATATATATGTATATATATGTATGTGTATATATGTGTGTATATGCCTATATATGTCTGTATGTTTATATTTTTTATTAATATCTATATTTATGTAATTGTATATACGTGTATAGAGGTGGATGCGTATGTATGTATATGTATGTATGTATGTATGCATGTGTACATCTACTTCTTACTGGAGAGCTATATCTCCACATATATGTATATATGTAGGTGTGTGCATATATATGTATATATATGTATATGTGTCTATATATATTTGTGAGTGTATATATATGTATAAGAGTTGTGTGTATGTGTATGTATATCTGCATATGGATCCATGTATGTCTGCATATGCATTGTTTATATATGGATGTGTAGAAATGTACATATATATGCATATGTATGTATGCATATTTGCGCGTGCGTAACGTATGTATTATAAAAAACATCCCACTGTAAACTGAAATGGACAAGTCGACCTATAGCAACTACGAAAATTTTAAATGAACCCTGTACCTGTCCAAAGACATGACATCTACACTAACCCATTCTCTCCCTCCCTCTCTTTCTCTCTCGCTCTCCCTCTCTCTCTCTCATCTACTTAATATACCTTACAGAATAAGCAAAAGGAAGTTAAAATCTAAAACCTAAAAATTGAAACTTTCCCCCTCCTCACCTTACTCCCTCCTCACCTTACCCCCTCCCTTTTTCTTTTCTTTACAATCCTCTCTCCACCTCCCCTTCCCTATATCCATACATCTCCACCCACGCCTACCTGAATCTGCTACCTCAACGTACACAATACAATCTAATGTATCTTAACCCTCAAAACTGAAATATTGTCAATACCTGTCTCCCCCTCTCCTCATTATCTTCTACCTCACCCCCTTTTTTCGTATTTCTTCTAAAACACTTCTTCCTAATACTAACACTTCTGTAAGGTCTGACGTGGCTGTTAGATCGTAAACATGGTCCAATGTCTGAAACATATGTAACCAAACAGATAAAGCGGTAATACATATATATATATATATATATATATATATATATATATATATATATATATATATATATATATATATATAAGAAACTTTGTGTGCCTGTGTGTCTGCGCCTCTACGAGTTCGTTTCCTATGGACTCAAAAACGGCTGTGTCGATTTTTGGAAATTTTATACAAAAGTACTTTACGTTACTGGCAGTGTTCTTAGGGTTTGTATCGGAATGTCTTCGATAAGTATCAATAATCGATAATCGGAATAATCCGATGAAAGAAGGAACAGGCGATTTTGACCAATATTAATATCTTATGCAGCTTAATATCACAAGTGGATTTGACAAGTTTTATTACCACAAAAGCTGAAAGGCCTAGCATATAAAACAAACAGTAGGTTCTTTGATATAACAGGGGCATGTTCAAAATAAATGCCTGCTTAAAGCATAAATTCACAATAATACTTCACTTTTTCATTAAAAACTTAAATCCAAGACATTACCACCACACAATTAGTAATGCCAGGCATATAAAATCAATAGTATGATCTTTGATATGACAAGGACTCGTTCGAAATTGATGTTTCTGTTTAGATTACAATTCAATCATGATACTTGTTTTTTGCATTTTAGACTTTAATGCAAGCCATTATAGAGAAAAATACTTTTATAAAATCAACAGTCGATTCTCTGCAGTGCAATGTAGATTAAAATAAATTGTGACATTAGTTACTGCGAAGGCCATTTTGAAGTTTTCTCCAGGTGCATCTCGATAGGTCGCCAATAAGAGCAAGCAATCAATTGATTTGATTAAAAAATGTGCTAGCTCATTGATTTCGATGACAATTAAAATATGGAAACATTCGTTGATCATCCTTCAATTTCAGGCAACATCGAGTCACCTTTCTAGTATGGGAAGTGACATACAAACTGCCATTAGCGTACAGGGTGACCTCCCCCCAAAAAAACAGAAGACATTCAATTGTTTTTCTGAGCATTTTACAGTATACGGAGAAAAAAGGCCAAAGACCCAAGACCCAAGTGTTTTGATGTGATGTTTTGAATATAATAAACTAGTTATGACCAAAGTTTCATTTGATTCGGACAAAACACTTAGAAACGGGGCCCCATTAGAGTTGGCCCCGTTTTTTTTTTTTGGGGGGGGGCACCCTGTATTAAGCGACGTTCTTTCTGTAAATAAATTGAGCGGTGGCATTTGGACGATGTCAAAATATCGTAAATTCATGACCCACACAGCATCAGCTGTATAGCGTAATGGTGAGAAACCTTGACTGTCATTTGGGCGGTCGAGTTTCGATCTTGCCTTGAGGCAGTTGCTTGTCTAGCCGCTCTGATGAGCTGTGAAACAGCGAAACAGTATTGTATGTGGATGACTATCAACTGCCTCAAGCCAAGATCGAAACCTGACCGCCCAAATGATATATATATATATATATATATATATATATATATATATATATATATATATATATATATATATATATATATATATATATGTGTGTGTGTATTGGAGACGGATACATGGGAAAGATATAGGAAAACAAATTAAACAGAGGTACAAAACATAAAAAACTAAAAATCGAACGAAAACTAAAATCGAACGAATTTTTCATTTTAGTTTTTATCCATTGGTTATTGTTATTTATTAGAACTGATTTTCTACATTTTTTAATGATGTTGATTTCTTCTGAGGATATATCAGTGTATGCCTCGGCAAATTCTAGAGCAATGTTAAAAAGTTCTTCGGATATCGAGGGATAAAAGTCTATGATGTCAAACTGTATGAACGTACATTTATCTTTGTTTTCTATATTTTTCGATTTGGCGATGGGTGCCAGAGACTCTGCAGAGGCATCAGATCTTGTGGGATTATTGATTCTATATACCCTCACAAGCATATTCGATACTACGGATATCGGCCTATATAGAGATGACGGACTAGCTATAATAAAAAACTCCAACAAAGTCAAGGGAGAAAACTTTAAGAAAATCATACACAAAGAAATGAAAACATTAGGCCTAAAAGCGGACGTATCAGCTAACATAAAAATAAACTTCCTGGACGTCACGTTAAACTTAGATAAAAACACATATGAACCATACTTAAAAGATAACGCTACTCCAATTTACGTAAACCCTAAGTCCAACCACCCACCATCAATTATAAAACACATTCCTAACTCGATCGTAAGTAGACTCAGTAATAACTCAAGCGATGAAAATGCATTTAACAGGTCAACCAATATCTACGAAACAGCCCTAAAAAATAGTGGATACAAAAATATCGATATCAATATAAGCAACAAAACACCAACAACTATAATAAAATTAAAAATAGAAGAAAAGAACTATAATTTACATACAATCAAATGTTAAAAACAACTAAGAAAAGAACTATAATTTACATACAATCAAATGTTAAAAACAAAACTTGGCAAGAAATTTCTAGATCTTATTGAAAAACACTTTCCCACAACCAACCCCTTACACAAAATCTTCAATAAATATACCTTGAAGTTATCTTACAGTTGTTGCGAAAATTTAGAGATGATAATTAAAGCACATAATAACAAAATACTAAATGAAAACAATGTAAACAACAACAAAATAAACAACAAAAAAGTAGACACCATGACAGAAATAAAACCAACACTAGCAGAAATAATAATAATAATAATAATAATAATGATAATAAAAATAATAATAATAATAATAATAATGATAACAATAATAATAATAATAATAATAATAATAATAATAATAATAATAATAATAATAATAACAAACCGACCCCGGACAAGAACAACCATACCATAAATAAAAATACTAATAACGAACAAGATAAATGCAATTGTAGATACCGCACACTTTGCCCAGTCCAAAATAAATGCCTAACAAAAAGCGTAGTTTATCAAGCAACAATATTTGCGAAAGAAAACCCGAATAACAAGAAATATTACATAGGCATGACTTCCTTAGATTTCAAAACCCGATACTATGACCACAAAAATACATTCAAAAATAAAAAACACCGTATAAAAACAACACTAGCGAATAAATACTGGGAACTCAAAGAAAGCGGACATTCGCCGGTAGTCGAATGGAAAATAATGAGACAAGCTACCACGTGCAGACATTTAGACGACCCATGTAAATTATGCCTCCATGAAAAATTTGCTATCCTGTACTTTGAAGAATCTCACAATCTATTAAACTGTAGACGAGAAATAGCAAACAACTGTGTTCACAAAATAAAACTTACTCTAGGATAGCGATACAAAATAGCTTTAAAACTAACAATGACAATAGAAAACAAACAAATAAATAAATTAAATAAACATGAATATACATAAACGATCACACATATATGTATATATATATATGTATATATATGTGCATGTGTGTGTGTACACATAGGTATATTTATATATATATATAAAAAAGGAAGGAAAACGTCTACCTTAAACCACTAACCTAGTTCTAAAACAGATCCTTTGTTCGATAAAATGCATGCCCATTGGCTGATAGGAAGGGGCGCGGTGGATACTAGAAAGCTGATTGGCTAACTAGAAATCCTCAACATATATAAAAACAAGAAGCAACCACAGAATTCGCGCATAAGCCTGACGAATCCTATAGTGGATGAAACGCAGAATATTCAGTGTAGCTTAATCGCCATATATATTTTATAAATTACTAACTAGCTCTACCTACGTATTGAGCACTTTTGAAGTAAATACTTAAAGTTTACGCATAAGTCTATACTTTCGTATATTAAGTTTATGTGAGTAAATAAAGTAGTTATATATATATATATATATATATATATATATAAGAGAAAGAAAATTAAAATTGTAAGTTGAACTTTACAATGAAAATTAATTGTTCGACTGAATACTCCAAAAATCAATTTACAAAGTCCTTATTCCGCGGAGTATCAAAAAATGTTATTCTTATTCTTCTTCTCATCAGATGACATAACGAAATCAGCAAGTTATATGTGTAGCAATGCTAGAATTTGCTAGTAAAGGCATTACGTGAAACCGCAATAAAAAAAGAAAAAACGAAAACATATTGGATATGTAAAAAACTAATATAAAAACAAGCGGTGCATAATATTTCAGTTTGAATGAAACTCCTCTAATGTTGATCCAAAATGCAAAATAGTTCTTTAGATAGAATGTATTCCAAGCTAAATCCAGCGTGACGATGCATATAATCCATTGGAAAGTTTTCTAAAATCCGATTGGAAAGTTTACAAAACAACTGAAATAATGCAAATTGTTTTTTCTTGGCAGTGTAGTAGTCCAAAGAGAAGTCTGTCCCTAGTCAAATGGGATCTTATAGTAAGAAGAGAGAAATCCAAAATGAGAACCTTCATCCTCGGCTTAAAAAGAAAAAGTGATTTCAAGCGGGGGGGGGGGGGTGAAAGCTCGTAATTACTGTAACCGGAAAATGTCTAGACAGAATGTAACAGATCTTTCTATAAAGAAATTTGATGTCATTATTAAAAGCAAAAGTGTAGGGTTGATGATTATAATTTTTTAAGTGTTGAAGAATCATAGTTTATTAAAAATAGTCAAAATGTCATAATGATAATAAAGGTAACAAAATAATAATAATAATGATCATAATAATAATAATAATAATAATAATAATATATAGCCATTTTGCTATATCCCGCAGTCCAATGTTTCATTCATCATAACCAATCATTTTTTAAGCATAAAATTCGGAAAAATAACACGTTTATTTCATTTAATGCGGAACCATCGATATTTGTATATTTACCGCGTGAAGTCATAGGAAAAATATCAGAAATGTCCCAAATGCATAGCGATGCATAAATAAAATCCCAAATCCAAAGCAACTCACATCGACTTCATCTCCAGGTTTGGGAGTTTTGGCAATCGCTAGGTATAGCGAACAACCATTCTGTCTTATGAATAAAAGTTACAAAACTATGCACGAGTCATATTCAGAACCCTCTTTCGGGAATCGTTACAAATCGATGAGCGTTTTCGAAACAGCTGTTTGCTATTGGTATTTTGCGTATAACGAAAATGTGCCTTCTTTGGAATCTGAGTGGCAAAAAGTCTCCTCAAAGTTCCAGTACTTTGCCATCCTTAAATGGAGGTTGGTTTGTGCCTTCTCTCTTCGGCCCTTTTGTTTTTATCTCTCTTGATTTTCATAAACATATATGGCACCAGCGTCGTGTGTAGGTGATTTTGTGGGTAGAATATGGGACAATTTATGGAATTTCTGTCAGTTTCAGTTTTATTGGATCGATGCGATGTTCATTTCTGCATTTTTGTTCGATTTTTAGTCGTACTCATTGGTTATTGGTCGTCCTTAGCTAATTATGCGGCCTGGTTTCCGCATTCAAGTATTTTTTCTCAACACTTCGGTTGTTTGCATCAGTATCGTGTGTTTTATATTGTGGAACTCTCAATTTATTTATAGTTTCCATGTCCCTTTCCTAGGTTTTGGAAATGTTATAATTTACGATTTCACAGTTTAAAGAAATTGTTAACTGTTGTTACGTCTGATCTCTTTGCTTGGATTAGTTTACTTTTATATGCCCTAAAATGTTATGCTTTTCGTTTTCCATTGCTATGTATTTACTATTAGTCTTCATGTTTAAAGTGCTGATGTTTGCGTAGTTCGTCGTTGTGTTTATACTCCTTTTTTGTTAGTTTATTGCATTCACTTATAATGTATGTCCCGAGTAATGCATACATTTATAGCTGAGTGGTCTTGGCTACTTTATGGTAACAATTTAATAAGTCGTCTTACTGAATGAGTGTTTGTGGCTAGAGCATACCTTTTGAGGAATATCCTAAGCTAATTTACAATTGGTATTTATGGCTTAAACAGCAAATCAGATTCTTTGAGGAGGAACCAGGATGTGCACATATTATGTCATGTAATGTACCATTTCTCTGTGTTTATTTTTGTCCTCGATTTTATCTATCTTGGTTTTTATATAGTTTGCTATGATCACATTGTTTTGTGCCGTTGTGCGTAGTAGCCTCGATTCAAATATACTTTTTGTAGCATATATATTGTTCTAGTACATCTATTATTTGGTTTGATCAATCTTTAGCTTTATCTCTTCCTATTTTCTTTTTGTTATTTTTGTGTCCATATTTACAGTTGTTTTGTAATGTTCTTTTTAAGTTTTTTTTTGTGTTGGCAGTGGCAACAATCAGCAATTCTCTACGTTTTCCTATGTAATTTTTGATACATTTTTATTTACTTTCCATCTTAATCATTTTTAAAATAACAACTTGTATAAGTTTTTAGGAATGCTGAAAACGAATATCGCATTTAAATTTTCCACACACAAATAGTTTTCCGGATATTAAGCAATGTAATTCCTTATGTTATAAATGGTGGCCATTGTTGTACGCACAAGCGCGCAATTTTTGGTTGTTTATGAAATGTAAGTTTAAAATAAGATTTTGGTTGGTTCATAACATTCAAGTTTTATATAAAATTTTCGTTTGTTCATAACATTTAAGTTTTATATAAGATTTTGGTTGATTCATAACACGTAAGTTGAAAATAGATTTTAGTGGTTAATAATATTTAAGATTTACATGAGATTATAGTTGGTTTATAAAATGTAAGTTTAATATAAGATTTTTATTTGTTCGTTAACTTGAAGTTTGGAATAATACAAGCAGAGAGACCCGACGTTGTTCGGGATTGAATAAGCTAGGGATTCCTTGCAGTATACAGGGAGGAAGCTTCACATACTTCCCCGCAGTGACTTAGTCCACAGTACATTGCACTATAGAGAACTACTAAGAGAACTACTTTTATTAAATTATCTGTAAATAATGGCTCCACTTAAAGTTTAAAATGTAAAAGTCAAATATCATGCTTCAATTGTGCTCTAAACGGAAGCATTAATTTCAAACGTGATTTTGTCTTAAAAGGAATCTACAGTTGATTTTAAAAGCTAAGCCTTTCTTCTTGTACGGTGAGAAATCTTCTCAAAACACTTGTGATATTAGGTTGTATAAAAGTGTTAAACTTGGTCAATATCGGACGTCTATCTTTAATAATTGTTTTTCGATTATCGGCTTTCGATATTCATCAGATGCTTTCCGGTACAAAACCTATGTAAGAACACTCCAAGAGGCATCAAATCCCTTCGTTTGGAATTTCAAAAAAGATTACCAAGCCGTTTACGAGTCCATAGGAACAGACACACACATACACACACAAAGATCTTTTTATATAATAGAAAACTATTTCGGTTGTTCATAACATGCAAGTGTAAAATAAGATTTTGGTTGGTTCATAAAATGTAGGTTTAATATGAACTTTAGAATGTTTCATAGCATTTAAGTATTAAATAGGATTTCAGTTGGTTCATAACATCATAACATGTAAGTCTAAAAATAAAATCTTTTTTAGTTCAAAACATATAAATTTTAAATAAAACTTTAGTTGGTTAATGATATGACATTTGAAATAAGGTTTTGTTGGGTAATAACATATAAGTTGAAAATAAGCTTCTTTTTGGTTCAGAGCATTGAAATTCAAAATAAGACTTTGGTTGGTTCATAACATTGAAATTTAAAATAAGACTTTGGTTGGTTTATAACATTGAAATTTAAAATCAGACTTTGTTTGGTTCATAACATTCAAATTTAAAATAAGACTGGTTGGTTCATAACATTGAAATTTAAAATAAGACTTTGGTTGGTTCATAACATCTAATTTTAAAATAAGACTTTGGTTGGTTCATAACTTTTAATTTGGGTTAAAATGTTTAATTCTAAAACAAGTTTTTGTTAATCCATCACGTTTAAATAAAAAAAAGATAAAACATGTTTGACAAATCACGATGAAGTTCAAAATAGAATTGTCTTCGTCTACAATAACATTTTCGTTTGTCTGTAACGTTAAAGTCTGAAACTTTTGTTATTCTATCCTGCCTAAGATTTAACTAACATTTTTGTTAATCAATGGCTCTTAATTTTGAAATCGTATTTCATTGATCTTAATCTATCATGTCTAATATTAAAAGAACGTTATTTAAGTCCATCATTCATGCTTAAATATATCTATTCTTTGTTAATGCATCATATTATGTTTGTAATATCATTCCAAATACTGCAGTAATAAATATCAGCTCAGTGGTTGAATATTGAGATAAAACAGAGCTGTCGCGAAGTAGGTTTATTATATAAAAAATGAGCACATTATTCATATCAAGTCAAAATTTTCAAACACAACTTGTACACAGTAAGTAGAACAAAATATTCCAAATTATTTTAGAAGCGATCGTACACCAAATATTTGTTGTGCTGGAATTTATGCTAATAATATGCTAATTTTATTTATCTTTATCCTATATATATATATATATATATATATATATATATATATATATATATACAATAAATTACGGTTTCACTTAATGCCTTAACTAGCAAATTCTAGCATTGCTACAAATATAATTTGCTGATTTCTTTATGTCCTCTGATGAGAAGAAGACGAAGAATAGCATTCTTTGAAACTCCGCGGAATAAGGAGTTTGTAAATTGTTTTTTGGAGTAATCAGTCGAACAATAAATTTTGATTGTAAAGTTCAACTTACAGTTTTAATTTTCTTTCGCTTATATATATATACACACACACACATATATATATATATACATATATATATACATATATATAAGTGTGTGTGTTTCTTCAATTATATTTCACCATTTATTTATACTAATCCTTCAATTTATGAAGCTTGATATAATTTCAGAGCGTAGAGCAAATAAATGACAGAAGTCTATATGTCAAATTTCAAGATGTTGATCATCTTACCATTTATTAAATTTAGTATGTTTGACATGGACAATTCATGACAGCGCCTGTTTCGTAGCGCAAAATCCTTTATTTAATTATTATATCAATCAATTAATTTATTTTGCATTTAACTCATCAGAAAAAAAACACATGATTACAAAATCCGAAAATTAGGTGAGAAATTACCTTTTTTTAAACGTTTATGACGGCATCTTTTAATTTTAAATTTTATATATATATATATATATATATATATATATATATATATATATATAATCAAATAATTAAATATCTACTATATCTTTCCTTACAATTACTATTTTATCTATTCTCTTATACCGCTCACCTATTCACGTTGAACGATTTCATAGTTAATCGATGAGGTCGAACGCAACAATAATCTTTTGAAATCATCGATGTATCTCTTTTGAGTAAATATAAAAGAAAATATCGGCTACAATTTACAAACACTTGGTAAATAAAAGCACCGTTTGTGATTCTACGGGAAGAATGGATGCAGTGCACCACCACTAGAATGTTGCGTTATCTTAACTCCGATATCCCCACCACCACCACCACCACCACCACTTCCACACAAATTTGACACACTTTAAAATATGAGTATTTTTATTATTTACATTTTTCGGACTTGCACGCTAGATTTTGTTATGTTCATAACGTTTCCAATAGTTGTACCTTTTGACATTCACCTGTCTTTCATCGCAGTTAGGTTAATTTTCTAGAATTTTGAACTCGACCTTTTATTTAATCCATCTTAATTCACTGCATTCATTTTGCATCCCATATCCTGTCAGACATCCTGTATAACTTATTTAAAAAAAAGTTAATGGGTTTTGAATTAAATCTGATATTACGTATTTGAAATGTATGAAATTCGATCTAAAAGAATATTATGGTAAATATCCTAAGGGCTATTCAAAACCTAGCCTAAGAATACTCGGGACTGAAAGGTTGAAGGTTACGCAGAATCCGACAGAGGGTCAATGACGAATCAATATCAGCATGTCTAAGTAAATGCATTTTTGCTAGAATTTTCTCTTGCTGGTAGGAATAAGTTAGATTAAGACTACTTGAGATTGTGTCAAAGAACCTTACCCAGCCGGATTATATGACATAAAGAATTGGTAAAGAACACTGAATTTATCGACTTGTTTCATAACAAAAGAGAACCTGTAATGTCTTACATAAAGCCGTGTAAAATGTGCTTTTTTCTCAGTGACAACTTAGACATGGAAGAGAAAAGGCTACCCCAATGGAATAAGTAAAGTTTTCATGTCCAACCTATCAAAAGGTTACCGAATACGACAAATAGCTCAAGAAATGGGGTGGAGAGAAATGGAGAGGAAGATACACCTGACAAAATATTGTGAACAAAGAAGTGAACAAGAAAAGAACAACAGATTTAACCGACAATAACAATAACAATAACATGTACATAATAATGTCTCATCTCAGAAGTAACATTAAATGCTACCAAGTAGCAGTAGTGTCGTATATATATATATATGTGTGTGTGTGTGTGTGTGTGTGTGTCTTTGTGTGTGGAAATATGTATTTTTCAATCATATTTCACCTATTATTTACACCAATTGTTAATTTATGAAGCTTAATGTAATTACAGAACATATAACAAATTTAAATTTTAGTGATTTTATTTGGAAATTCAAAATGTCATATAGGAAAAATATAGGAAATATAGAAAAGGTAATCGCAACTTGTCTTCCAAGTTTCAGATTTTGTAGTTATGTCCATATGCATTTTTTTCTTTTGACGTGTTAATAGATGTTATTCGTTCTGAGGAGTTAAGGGCAAAATAGATTGATTTTGTGCTACGAAACAGGTGCTGCCAAGAATTGTGAATGTCAAATAATGTAAAATAAAAATAAATTGTAAGATAACCAACATCATGAACCTTGGAATATAGACTTTTGTAATTTGTATATATATATATATATATATATATATATATATATATATATATATATATGACAAAAGTCTATATTCCAATATATACACTAGTGGGGGGGCGCGGTTTTGCCCGGGCGTAAAATACGCTTATATTTTAATTTGTCCAGATTTCGTATATATTATTATAGATGCGTGATTTCAAAAGAAAAAAATTAAGTATTTGATGCCATTAGTGAGAATCGAAACCGAAACTCTAGCATTCACAGCTGGTGATGTCACCACTTTACTATTGTGACACGCATATGAACTGATTAAAAATTAAAAATAAACTAAGATAAATATACAAAATGTGTAAGGATTTTTTCAATTTTTACTCATTTTTGACTCCCTGAAAACTATTTTAACCAGCTAAAGACACATAAAAGAACGGTCTGTAAAAAGTCCAATCATTTGAGCCCCCTAGCGCCGATCTGCGTCTTTTAGTTTCTGGTAAGATAGGGGTTAAAATATGGAGACACACAGGCATATATATATATATATATATATATATATATATATATATATATATATATATATATAAGCGAGATAAGACAGATTAAAATCCGATGGAAAATCCTGATAGATATTACTAGCGGTAATACTTTCAGGGTGATCCTAGGCAAAAAGGAAAAGCTCAATATTAACTATTTTTACTACATACCTTTCGGAAAATCAATAAAGAGCAACCACGCATTTTTGTTATATGGGATTACTTCCTTCTCCCCTCGACCTATATTCTGCATGCTTTGAAATAAAACCCCGGAGGACATTATACTCCTTCCGATAATGGACTGCCCAGGTTGTATGAAATTCCCTCTTCCAATAATTATTTTCATATAACTATCATTCAACATCCAAAAAACTATTTTCAATATTTGTGCTGAAAAGCAAAATACGTGCCTTTTCACAACTGAACATTTTGCTAACCGCATTTCATTTTCTCTGATGATGTGAGCCATTATTGAAAATTCATGGATTAAGAAAATTATATAACCCCTTCTATATATTCATTTTGTCAAATAATAAATTCTTAACTCGAATATATGTGTCTATATATTGATTTTAGAATTTAAACTTAACCACTAAACTTATATATATATATATATATATATATATATATATATATATATATATATATATATATGAGGAACTTTGTGTGTGTGTGTGTGTGTGTGTGTGTGTGAGAGAGAGAGAGAGAGAGAATGCGTCCCTCAATGGACTCGGAAACGAGTCTTTTGAAATTTCATACGAATATATTTGATGTGTTTGGAATAGTTCTAAAATAGGTTTTGTATCGAATCACATGGGATAAGTATCAAAAATCGATAATCGAAAAAATCCGATTAAAGAAGGAACTTTAAGTCACAATCGCATTTGAGAAGTTTTATCACCGCACAAGCAGAAAGACGCAGCCTAAAAACTCAACTGTAGATTCGTTTATAAGACAGGGGTGTGCTCGAAATGAATGCTTCTTTTTAGAAGACAATTGAATCATGATACTTGACTCTTATACGTTAAATTTTAATTCAAGTAATTATGTAAAAATAATTTCATAAAATCAACAGTTGGCTCTTTGATAAGACAGGGATACGTTCGAAATGAATGTTTCTGTTAATAATTTAACCATGACTTATGGCTTTTGCATTTTAACCTTCAAGTGAAACTATTATTTACAGATCATTTTATAAAATCAATAGTAGATTCACTCCAGTGCAAGTGGACTACAACACAACATATTGTGGACTAAATCACTGAAGCGTGGGATGTGACGCTTCCCCTCGGTATACTGTGAGAGATCCTGACTAGAGGAAGCAATCAATCGATTAGATTAAAAAAATGGACGATTTCACTGATTTCGATAACAATAGAAGCATTTCTTAATCCTTATTCAATTCCGGATAACGTTGGGTATCTCTGCTAGTGTATATATATATATATATGTAAATGTTAGAAATAGGAGTATGTACGATTATATGCATGTATCTTTTGTATCCTATTATGATTTGATAATTATAATTTCTTTAAAATATAGTAAAATTCGATGTTTTTGTTTGACTTCTCTTTGTGATGGTTTGAGGGACACTGAATACGATATTTCATGGAATTCTTAAAATATCAGAAAAAATATTCCAAATAGTTTCGGAAACGATAACACGATAAATATTAGTCCAACTTGAATTCTTACAATTAATATAATTAATGTACTAATGATATATATATATATATATATATATAATGTGTGTGTGTATGCGCATATACATGTATATGGGTATACATAATTATGCATGTATATACATATATATGTATATGTACATGTGATAATATAGAAAATGCGTTTACATCATTCAGATGGATTCTTAGAAAATCAATTTCCTAAACAATTAAAGCTCAATATTCAGCATTCCTACTTTTTAAAAGAGTTTTTGAAGTAAAATTGAAGTAGATCTATAAAAAATATCAATAAACAAATCGGGGTTATTATCTGTTATTCAATTCCAGTTTGTAGAGCAAAAGTATTACACATGTTTCTATTGAAAATTCACAGTATAATTAAACAACATCCAATTGATTAATGTATACATGTCTTAAGAGATAAGTGTGAAATGAAAACTTTATAGCACACCGATGAAAGGTCCAGTGCAAATAGCTTTTAGACAAGTATCATAATCATCGATAGCGATATAAAGATAATACAAGACAACACTATAAAAAGTTGAAGGCACATCAAAAGGCTCTTTGAAAGATTTACAAGAACTAAGTCAAAATTATTTTAAAAATAAAAAAATGATAACTTAAAATAGATTTTAAAAGCTGACAGTTTGGTTTCCATATTGGCATGCTTTTGAAAGGGCAGATAATTCAATAACTATAAAGAATGGTAATCAAAGGCGACGATTATGTGAAGATACGTTATTATCCAAGCAATCGAATTGTAAAAGTAGAAGTATTTAATATTTTTTTACAAAGTTTAAAACTGAAAAATATATAAATTTGAAATTGATTTAAATTTAAATTATTCTCAATTTCATTGAAATAATAGTCAACAATATATTTTTAGTAATTACTAAAACAATTTAATTTATAAGGTTCATATAATTTATAAAACCGCCTACATGCATATGACAGGCATATATATTATTATATTTTTGCGCGATGGACAGATTTTCATAAAGCCAAGTGAATTCATGACATCCTTGGTCTGATTGTTGATGAAGTTGTTGTTATTGTCTTTGCTGTCAAGCATCATTCATCATGATGATTTTGTTGACAGTCGTTTCCACGATATCTTTCTATTAAAAGTTCTTTCCAGAAGGTTATTGAGTACTAATGGGAGGGATCACGCGAATGTTGGCAACGTCCCCCAAGTGAACGTGTTTTTGTAGAAGGAACTGGGGTTTGACTTTGTTCTCAGCCCGCGTCGTTAACAGCTGAGCTGCCGTCAATTTCCTGTTGATAAAGTTCCACATTGTAGGCCATATCGCTCCACTTGTTTCATGGCGGTCGGTTGGAACACAAATCTATAGAGAAAAACGACGTATTTTGTATTTATTGTTTTCTCTTTTTTTTTTTGTTAATATTTAGTTTCTATACAATCTTAGGCATTAATGCATATAATATTAAAATGAAAATGTCCCCAAACAAAAACAAATACAATAATTCAGTGATTTACATATAAATTAAAATCTTTAAGATTAACTACTGTATTAAAGATAGAGAGGAAAAAAGATTTCATTTATTTAAAAATAATTAATGAGATTTTATATACTGAACGCAGATTTTTTAATGTCTCTCCTCGCACTGTAAATCTATTCACAAGAAAGTATTTGAAAACAAAATTCCCAAATACAACTGGACTTAAGAATGAGAGCTACGTGTGCAGGATGTTGAATCACGAAGAGAAGTTGAAAATGACACGTAGGAAGGAGTGGAAGGAAGTCTTGTTCTTTTTTCAACATTTTTCTCCGCATCTGATGTAACCTTAGAGAGCTGTGAGAGAATAAAAGAAACACGGTTGCTGGAGTTCTTTCTTTTATCTGGTACATGATTGCAGTTACTAAGTGAAAGAGACTTTGATGGCTATTTCGACTGCCACATCACAATAGAAATACGATCAGGGCAACCCCGTCAAAGAAGTTCACCAATCAAGGAACACCCCGCGTGGATCGAAGATGTCTAATACATCAATAGGATTATATATACTTTGAGAACACATGACCTAATCAATGTAAAAGATTAGCACTAGTGTCAAAAATATTGGGAATAAACTGGATCAATTTAAAATAATAATCAAAGAATAAACTTACATGATTACTTTATATAGACTATCTGATGAAATATTAAAAAATATTTGTATATTCCTGTTAAATAAAATGAAATATATTTGCAAAAATAGTAGAGTACAATCAACAATTTAAAAGACCGTTAAGAAATGCACACATCAATATATAGTTTGAAAGTTTGGAATTAAACCTGGGTAATGTGAGTATTATCACTAGTGTTATGTATAACCTAATAAATAAATAAATAACCTAATAAATAAATAAATAAATAAATAAATAAATAAAATAGCGTTATTTCCACTGGTCCGAAGCAGGGGGAGTGATCGCCCTTGACAACTGACGTCCGCTATGACAGTTTGAGAGGTTCACAAAATACAGTTCATAGCATAGATTTTAATCACCACGCATACAGCGGCTTCTTCCTTACCACTTAATCTGAAAATTGTTGAATAAATATGTTAAAATTTATAATGTGTCATCTGCTAATTTCTAAGTTTGTATCAAACCTCCATCTGTGCCTAAATCTAAACAAAACTTCTTTCTTAATGCTACTAACCTATGGAACGCTGTTATACTAATATGCTTTCCATCTGACTATAACAGGGTCGTCTTAAAATCCAATGTAAACAGGTTCTTCCTGTCTCTTCTTCTTAAATAACTAAATTCTACACAATTTTAACCAAAACTTATCAGCACCCCACACTCATTAAGTTCAATCCTCGAATGGCCTTTGATTCTTGATAAATGATAATTTACTTCTAAAAAAAAAACTGATTGCACTATCATCGGACGTGAAAATTACTGTCTCTGGTAAGAAGTTTAACGAAGAGAGAATGGTACATATTTTGCTGTATACGGACGAGATCACGACTTGGTGCGAGGATAAAAAGAACTCATCGAGAGGTATATTTAAATTTTGTTGATACTGTACCATCTTTCCCATCTTTCCTCTATTCAAATCCGAAGAATTGTTGATTAAACGCACACAGATGATATCAATATATACATTAATTAGTTCGTGAGTAAATATCATGGATTCGATTAAATTTGAACTCGGATGTTTGATTTCATATTAGGTGAGCCAACAACTTTAAAAGAAACGTCCTTATTTCTTCTGTACGTTTGCGTACATTTTCTGTACGTTTTTCTGTATATTGACGTCAAACATGCAAAGAAATCATATACTCGTGAATTCTTCATATCAAGTAACCCATTTGTGAAAGAGCAGAGGACCCCTTGCATATAAACATTGTAATCATAATCATGTATTAAACTAGGCAAACATTTATGCGTAAACAAAAGATAAAGCGAAATTTAAGAAGTAGTCACTCAAAAATACTGGATTGTTGGTGTTATGGCTTAACAAAACATATCATACAGCTTAATATCAAACATTTTGATCAGGAAGACACCAAATTCTCGTCCACATAGACGGAGGGAAAATGCACAAACATGATTTTAAAAATAAACGCACACAAAACAGATAAGAGAGTTTTAAAATATAAATATTTGACAGAATGGGTGTTTTCTGTTTTATTATGAAACTTTGTTGAATAAATTAATGATATTAATTCACGACGAGATGAAGGCGCTAACGTTAATTTTTCAAAGATAATATTTTTTGTCATTTGGTGAAGAGAAAGGGAATGAACGCTGAGCGTTCAAAATGTATAGTTTTTCACAACAACTTCATACTCGTGAATTCTTCATATCAAGTAACCCATTTGTGAAAGAGCAGAGGACCCCTTGCATATAAACATTGTAATCATAATACCTATATTTTACATGCAACATAAAAATAGTCATTATATTTAGCTGTAAAAGTAAGAAAAACACACAACTATACACAAATTATATATTAGTGTATTTAGGCAGCATTCCTTCATTCAGGCAAACATTATTAAAAACAACAGAGATACCTTGCTTAATGATTCTTTTTTTCATTTTTTCGATCTTTCGAAAGATTTTTTAACTTCAAGATGGAAGGTATTTACAAATATTCCATGATTCACACGAGCGCTTTCGATTCTTTCTTGAATCATCATCAGATGGAGATAAAATATTAAAAATAGAAGTGAAATATATAGTTACGAATGATAAAAAGAGTATATGAAAAGTCGATTAAAATATACATTTACGAGTGATAAAAAACTCGATTAAAAATTAAGATCTTTTTCAAAAAAATTCTGTCCTTAAGTTTAGAATAGAATTAAATGATAACAAACAAATTCACTTTCTGGACGTCCTTATAGACTCATCTAACAATACTTTCGACACAGCTGTATACAAAAAAAAAACCAAAACAACTAGTACAAAATCCAGCCTCTTGAACTTTAAGAGTGAGTGCACTCAGCGTTATAAAATTGCCATAATAAAAAATCTTTTAAACCGTGCTAAGATGATTTCTTCTACGAAAAAAGCACTATTAATAGAAATTAAAAATATCAAACAGGTTCTTATAAATAATTACTTTCCGAATTATATTGTTGATCAACAAATTAAACTATTGTTACAGTCCCCTAAAAACCTTAACAGCAATACTAGTCAATCTTCTAACACTAACCCTATAGACATATTTTATAAAAACCAAATGACACCAAATTTTAGAGTGGAAGAAAAAATAATTACAAGCATCATACATAGATATACAACACCTCTAGAGAACAATTCTAAGATTAGATTTATTGTATATTATAAGAAGTATCGAACCCAGAACCTCATCGTTAAAAATAACTCCTCGCCGGTGACAAAAATGTTGGAGCAAACCAATATTGTGTACAAATTTCAATGCCCCTTAGGAGAGTGTAACTCCGAAAATAAAAACGCATATATTGGACATACAAAAACAACATTGTCCCGTTGATTAACGATGCATTTTAACAGTACTAGCTCAATATACCAGCATTTAACAAATCAACATAGCTGTCCCCCCTATAATCTTAGAAAGGTCCTCGTGGACAACACAAGGATTTTGCAACGAGAAAGTAACTGTAAAAAATCAAAAATACTTGAAGCACCCATCTATAAATAGCATTCATTTTGAAAGTAGCAATAATGTGCTGAAATGTTTAGCATAACCAGTATACGACTGGTTTTACTAACATTGCGTTTTATCATCCTAATTTTTAATCGAGTTTTTTATCACTCGTAAATGTATATTTTAATCGACTTTTCATTGAGTTTTTATCATTCGTAACTATATATTTCACTTCTATTTTTAATATTTTATCTCCACCTGATGATGATTCTAGAAATAATCGAAAGCGCCCGTGTGAACCATGGAACATGTGTAAATACCTTCTATCTTGAAGTTAAAAAAATCTTACGAAAGATCGAAAAAATGAAGAAAAGAATCATTAAGCAAGGCATCTCTGTTGTTTTTAATAATGTTTGCCTGAATATATATATATATATATATATATATATATATATATATATATATATATATATATATTCTTTGAAAGAATTGTTGGCGCTATTTTACAATAATGGATTTCGCTGTTGAAATATTACGATTTCTAAACTTGCGATTTTGCCCCCCAAAAAAAATGTACAAAGTGAGAGCAAAATAAACCGCACTGTGATTACTAAAGTGCACACACACACACACACACACACACACACACACACACACACATATATATATACATATATATAATGTTTATATGCACGTTGTTTTAGTTTAATTACCTATAAATTCAGCATCACTGCCGATATATATATATATATATATATATATATGTGTGTGTGTGTGCGTGTATGTGTGTGTGTGTGTGTGAGTGTATAATAGTTTGCACTCACCCTACAAATAACGAAACAAATTATGCTTCGCCAGTGTTCTCCCTCGCTATTCCTATAGATGTATTATTTCCAGCGTACAAATTGTATATATAAGTGCGTAGTTGAATATTAAATAAATGTGTATACAACGAGAAAACTATACGTCGCTTCTGAAGCATATGTACACGTAAAACATTATTGATGTAAAAGTTTTGGAATTTTTTTACACAATGAATATGCTATTATTTTAAAGTTGTTATAAATTATTTTAAAGTTGTTATAAATGAGCTTTGTTTGATCCATCTATAGAGCTGAGTTAATATCCGCCTTGCACAATGGTATCTGAGGGACCAGATTTGCTTAAGAAATATTCTAACTAGTAAACTTATGACTTACATCTAAACTTGCTCAATAATACAAATTGAGGTTAAGAATAATTGTAGTTGTAATGATAAAATAAACTGTCCACTATGAAAATGTATGTCATCTATTGTCTACATAGCAAGTATTACAACTAAAGATGATCCTATAGAAAATAAATTTTATTTAAGTATTTTCAAAAATGTGGAAAAGGCATGCTCCCAGTTCAGGACCTGTATCGAGGTGATGATTTAAACTGAAGGCGACTACATTGAGTAGATGTCAGCTGTACTACATCATCAAGTTACCAGAATTGATATTTTTTTACAAACGGTTTTAAAATGCAGTGTTGTTTTCATTAGGGCGACAACTTTTATCATCCCACCCTGTAATTAATTGACTGACATCTCTTTCACGTAAACAGATGTCCCCTTATTATGACATTCTCTATCTAATTCTTTATCGTCTATCCTTTCTTATCCATGTTTCTCCCAAATTTACGTCTCGCTCCATGCATATCTTTATTTATGTAATATAAAACTTTATATATGCAAGCATTTTTCGCATTGCACATTTGCCGACATGAACCAGTTTTAGCTGGAAACCAGCTTGACCTCTTCAGGTCAGTGTCTGAGTATAAATTAAAAAGTAAAAGCTTTTAATTTTTTTTATTCATTCTTAGATACTGGATCAAAAAGTGTCAGCTGGTTTTTAATATAAGATACATGTCTGCGAATGTGTTGCTAAAAATGCTTGTATATTTTATTGATAACAATTTTATACTAAACAGATATATGACTTCATTTATTATTGAGCACTATTATATGAACATAATAGAGTCACTGGATTATAAACTGTGAATAAAAATAAAGACTTATATATATATATATATATATATATATATATATATATATATATATATATATATATATATATATATATATATATATATATATATATCAGAATCCTGAGGCGAATAGGAACACAGATTATTTAATAATCTGTGTTCCTATTCCCCTCAGGATTCTGATATATATATATATATATATATATATATATATATATATATATAAGTCTTTATTTTTATTCACAGTTTATAATCCAGTGACTCTATTATGTTCATATAATAGTGCTATATATATATATATATATATATATATATATATATATATATATATATATATATATATATAAATGAAAAAAATGTTGAATTAGGCCCCATTTATTGCAAAACATTAAAGTGAACACATCCTATTAAAAAATAATTCAACCTTAGGTAAATACGATATCAATGAGAAAGTTAATTAATTTGCATATTGCCTTTTTTTATAATTAATTATAATTTTTTAATCTTTTTTAATTCAATGATTATTTTAATTTTAATGCAAACGAATAATTCTCTTTCGCAATATTTTTTATTTCCTATGAAAATATTTTGCATTTGTGTTCAAATATTTGTATTTTAGAAGGTTCAAATTGATTTTTACAAATTCCGACTTATTCCTAAATTTCAAGTGAGATGACAAATTTCTTTCTTTTCTTTTCTTTGCGCTTATATTCCGAAGATAAATAAATTTGTGTCGAAATTATCAAAATCCTTATATAAATAAATTGTTTAGTTATTGCAGTAAAGTTATGAATGTAATGGTTAGTACTTTAAATGAGTGTTTAAATTATCGAATGTTGCAAAGCCAAATAGAAATCAACAATAATGCTATATACACAGATAGGGTTCAATATAATTGAGGAAGAGATAAAGGATAAAGTACTAAATAAAATTTGGTTTTAAGTGACACTTCTGGAAGTTGAAGGCTCCTCGAATACATACGTTGAATTACTTAGGACTTTTACCCGGTCATGGCTGACGGAACTAGAGCATCCTAGCCCCGTGGATTAAATAAAGGGTTCCATTCGAAAATCCGTGCAAATTCTCGAGTTAAACAAAATATACATGAAGAAGGTAGGAGGTTCCATCGGCCGAAACATTATGAGAATAATACTCAATATAAAAATAGTCCAAATAATCTAAATGATACATCTTATTCTTCCATTCAATCTTATAAACATCGCCTGGACATGGCTAAACAAGGGGTGAAAGTAATCGCGCGAGAGGGAGAGAGAGAAGGAGCGAACGAGCGAGCGAGAAAGAGAGAGAGAGAGATATAGAGAGAAAGAGAAAAGCGTAGCTCCTGCATTTTAACCGTGTCTTCTTTCGTCCTGCTTCGAACGACATCAACTCTAAAACATGTATCAACTTCACCTATGATGTCACGACACAGATGTGTTCCTTAATTTTGCCTCTCCCTTCTCACACATGTCAAACTCGTTGTTTGCGGCTATTTGACATTCAATTTCCTCTGGATCTATCTCCTTAATAGATCGAATTCAATTCAGTATATCGCAAGAGAATCCATGAAAATCCTAATAAATTTAAAAGTAAAAGTCGTTCGTACAGCGCACATTCTTCGTAAATAAGAAGTGTGTTATTTAACTAAAAAAAAGGCCGTGGTTGATGAACAAATTGGACGTGATTCCTATTTTAGTGGGCGCATTGTAAGTCAATATAGAAAACTTATATGATCTTAATATAATCGAGGAAAATCAGATAAAAAAAATACATGGCATACCTAATAATTTAGAAATGTCACAAGGAATTGAATGGTATTTACACAGTACCACTAGATGTCAACAATTGGGATCTTTCCCGAACGAGAAGACAAAATGAAATTACCACAAAGTTGAGGAAATTGCTTTCAGAATCTCCAATATAAACGATAGGCATCTTCCAAATTGGGCGATTTCTTGACATATTACCATCACTGCTAACATATAACGAATAAACATAAATTATACATAAAAATAACAATTCCCTAAATGCGCTATTCTTACATATAATAGAATATGACCATGACTTCAACTGTAAACAAGTCAAATTGTTGATTTCATTCTAAATAAATCTTGTCGAATACGACTTGACAGAATAAAACAATATAACAGTTTCTATAACTTATCACCTTTAATCAGGGAAATCATACTAAACAAACAAAACTTACACTAAATCCAAGTCAGCTATTTTCATGTAAAATTTTCGACAAGTTTTTCCACGTGTTTCAAATTTTAACTTCCATGCATTTCTTCAAATTAGGAGTCTTCAAAACATCTCTGAAGAATAAAGTCGAAAGTCGATGAACATATAAACAATTCCTTTATTATTCATATATTACCAGTATACTTTCCGCATTGCGTAGGTATCAGTCTAGAGGACGTGATCTATTGTGTGAAGAGAAGAGCCCTGATTACTTGCCTGCTTCGATTATATTTATCTCACTAATTTTCGGATAGTTTCGAAAGAAATTCTTAAAGTTCATTAATTATGAAACTGACTTATATTAACAGAAGACCTATGCAACTCAAACATATCTAAGCACTCAAGTACACACAATCACGCGATTGCCTATAGATAAATAAACATAATCGCACATCTTCAGACAAAACCATGTGTACACATAGATGCATACACATAAAAGAAATTTAAAGACGAATTTATTAATAAGAATCTTAGAAATCAGCATAGAAAGTTATAATTGCGATTCAATAGTATTGTTTGGAGATCTTGGTCTTACACATTTAGCTTGTGGGTATTAAGTCACACATTATTAGTGTCTGTTGGCAAAATATGTGAAACTAAAACAGAACAATGTAATAAAGATGAATGTCATCAATGTACAGATTACAAGGACCGAAGAGCGGAAATGAAATCAGTTTACGTTTACTGTTGGCAAAGACAATTTTATTTACCGTCAACCATTTCGAAAAATGATACCCAGAAACATTTCTTTCTTTGAAAATTGACAGTCTAGGGAAACTGACACTGAAGGGTTAATAATTGGAGTAATACAATTATTAAGGTAGTTGTCCTTATCCAGCATTGCCCGGGATTCAGAAATATAACATTAATTTATTTTTGTTACACATTCTTGACATTATACAGAACAATTAAAATTTTAGTTTTTACACCAATAATAAATTTTAAATATATAGTAATACTAGATTTATATTAGATGAATAATAATAAATAAAACGATTAATATCATATTCATAATGCTAAAATTTGATTTATATTATATTAATATTACTAAATTTGGACCCTAAATATGAACTCCGAAAAATTGCATAACATATTTGAAATGAAGGCGAACGCTTATCCACATGGCCATCGATCAAACCAAAATACGTTGTTCTTTTAACCAATTTTATAAGCTCGATATAGGGATGCAAAATCAAAGGCATTTTTTTTTTACTTCTCCGCATTTTTATTTTTTTTATTTATGTTATTATCTTACTCCTGTTTATTATTTCTTTACTTCTTTATTTACGCCGTTTATTTATTTATGTCATCCCTAACACTCATTTTCTTCTTTATTTTTCTCTTTATTTACCTCATTTATATCATCCTATTATGTCATATTCTCGTTTTCTTCTTGCCCTTTTCATCGTTATTTACGTCATTTATTTATCTATGACATCCTCTTACTCTCGTGTTATCTGTTCTTTTTCTTATTGACCTAATTTATTTATTCATATAATCTCATTGTCTTTTTGTTGTTTATTTACGGCATTAATTTATTTACGCATACCTCTTACACTAGTGTCCCCATCTTTCAGTTTTTTGTCATTTATTTATTCATACTATTCATTACTTCGCGTATATCATTTACTCTTTTTCTTTTTTCTTTTTTCTTTATTTGCGTAATTTATTTATTTACTTCATCATCTTGCTCTTAACTTTTCTTCTTTATTTACGTCATTTTTATTTGCGTATTCCTCTTATTCACATTTTATTCTTTCCTTTTCTACTTATAAGCATTGTTTATTTATTTACATAATCTCTTATATGTTTTTCTTTTCTTACACTATTTATTTATTCATGTTATTATCTTGCAATTTTTTTTCTTTTCTTTTCTTATTTAACATTATTTATGTCATCTATTAATGTCATTTTTTACTTTTCTGATCTTAATTATTTAGTCATTTGTTTAGATCAACTATTTATATTTTTCTTTTCTGTTCTTGTTTATGTATGTCATCTATTTACTTATGCATACTTTTACTCCCGTTTTCTTCTTTCCTTTTATTCTTTATTTACGTCATTTATTTATTTGTTATTCTTTTGCTCCTGTAATCTTTGTTCGTTTTCGTCTTTATTTTCTAATTTATAATGCTGTTTTTTATTCTTATGTTATTATTTTCTTTGCTTGTTTATTTACGTCATTTATTTAAGTCATCCTCAAACCTTCGTTTTCTTTTTTCTATTTCTCCTTTCTTACATTGTTAATGTATTTACGCATTTCATTGCTTTCTTTATTTACATCATTTATTTATTTACGTCATTTTATTACTCCACTTTTAACATGTCTGTTTATTCTTTATTTATGCTATTTACTTATTTGCATGACTTCCTCCTCTAGTTTTATTCTTTTATAACCTAGTTTTCACTTAATTATTAAAGTAATCTTCTTACTTCCCCTTATTATGCTACTATCCATATATTTATCTTTAACCACGACTTCTCCTTTCATTCCTTTATCCTCCAATCATTTAAAGCATACAATGTGCAAACAAGCAAAGTATTCAGTGTATTAGCATTATATAGTCTAGAGAGGTGTGGAAGATACGATATAAAAAACAGGAGTGTTAGGAAGAGATAAAAAGATGGGCAGAGAATCATAGAGGGAATAGAGTTACAAAAATGATTTTAAGCAAAACCGTACCGTTGGCGTTGGTAATGAAATTGCCTGTCATAAAAACAGAGTGGCAGTCTTTGAAAAAAATAATAGCGTAAGTGATTGTGTTGTACATAAATGTCAGAGATAGAGACAGAAAATTAAAATATTTATGACTGATATGTTACTGCCCTACTTAATCATATTAAACAACTTCACACCGAATTGCTGTTACTGACACACACACACACACACACACACACACACACACACACAGAAATTGGTTATAGAAACATATGAGAATAAGGACACAATGGCTTCGTTAAAGTTGGACCAACATATATATTTTGATCGGAGGATTCAACCATATTCGCTTGGAAATATATATTTCGTAAACAAACAGGTTTGTAATATGTACCGAAATTCTACTAACTGACAGAACGAATGTTAGAGATTAATAAAACCATGGAACTTTGAGCGAATTCGTCCTTACGCACACACACACACACACACACACACACACACACACACACACACACACACACACACACACACACACACACATATGTATTCGACTTTATATATATATATATATATATATATGTATATATGTGTGTGTGTGTGTGTGTGTGTGTATATATATAATTATTACTATAAAGCTAATTTCAGGACCGCCAGCAACCACTGTAAAAGAGTAATAAAAAATGCAAGAGAGCTATATGCCCAATGTGTTAAATCAAAAGTAGCTGAGTAGCGGCTTGGTTCCCACCAGTTTTGGCAAATAGCAAATAGGATCCTGAACAGAAGCGTGCGTTCTATCCCAACCATTATTAATGGACCAGAGACCATCTCGTCAGCATCAGACAAGGCCAAACTATTTGCCAAGAACTTTACAGCAAATTCTACCCTATACGACGAAGGTCATCAACTCCACGTATTTCCTCCTATAACACACAGCACACTAAGTAACATACAAATATCTGTGCGTGAGGTCGCCAAGCTAATCAAGAACCTTGATTCCAGTAAAGCAACTGGCCCTGACGGTATTCCAATTATAGTGTTAAAAAAGCTTCAATCAGATCTTGCTCCCATACTTACAAAACTGCTTAAGCGTTGCCTTAAGGAGAAGTGCTTTCCAACACCCTGGAAAACCTCATCAGTATGCCCTGTATTTAAGAACTCAGGTGACAAGTCATCTCCCTCTCAGTACAGACCAGTAAGTCTCCTGTGTGTCATGAGTAAGTTGCTGGAATCCATATTAAATAGAGAAATATTCAACCACCTCAGCAGAAATAAATCTACAGCAGAGGTGCTAAAGGTTATATCTCATAGGATTAGCGAATCTCTCGACAAAGGCTTCATTTCTAGGGCAATTGCTCTTGAGATATCAAAGGCCTTCGATATAGTATGACATAAAAGCCTCTTTCACAAGATTTCCAGTTACGGTATAACTGGAAATGTTTTCTCTATCATTAAATCATTCTCTCTAATAGGCTTATAAGAGTAGTGGTTGATGGGCAGAAATCAGAGGCCCACAGTATTAATGCTGGAGTCCCTCAGGGTTCCATCCTGGGCCCAACTCTCTTCCTGATCTACATCAATGATCTCCCAAAACACATACTTAAATCATTCGTTGACATCTATGCTGAGTACACGACTATCTATGGCAATACATCAAAGGCTGTAAATGACAATGTTCTCTCTGATTCTCTCTCTCCTCTGATCTCGAGTGCGTGGTACGATGGGGGTAAGAGGTGACTGGTTACCTTTAATGCATTTAAATCCAAGCTCCAATCTTTACATCAGAAACTCTCTGATCTCCATCTGGCATCAATTGAAATGGATAGCTCTCGTCTAGGTGAGACCCCATGTTTTGATAAGCTTCTGGGTTTGACCTTTACTCCTCATCTGAAATGGAACACCTACACCAAGTCTGTTGCCAAGGTCGCTAGGAAAATGTTAGGATCCTTCTACCGCTCCAGAAGATATCTCACTAATGATGCAATTATCTATCTATATAATAGCAAATTACGCCCAATGATGAAGTACTGTTGCCACATCTGGACAGGAGCTGCTAAAAACAGCCTATCCTGTCTTGACAGAGTACAAAATAGACTTCGTGGCCTAGTGGGGGATGCCCTTTTCTCTTCCCTGCAACCTGTCTCCCACAGACGTTGCGAGCCTATCTTTATTTTATCGTTATTTCCATGGCAAGTGCTCGTCTGAGCTCTAATCTCTCGTCCCACATCGCCAATCTTTCACGAAAAACACCCTTCTAGCTGAAACCACTGTCAATAATTTTCCCCACTCTTTATCGGTGACTAAATCAAAACGTAGATTCCATGAACAAAGTTCTTTCTTAGAACTGCACACCTGTGGAACTCTCTACCGCTTGCCTGTTTTCCTCCTGACTTCAACTTGGATGTCTTCAAGTCCAACATAAACAAATTCCTGATGAACCACCCCCTTAAGTATGACACTTTATCAAATCTCCGATACTAAATATTACTACGATACTATCCCATTGATTACTGTACACACAATAACCCTTATCCCCGAGTGGCTTCTGGGCCTTGATAAGTGGTGACCTCCATGTAAAAAAAAAAAAAAATTAAATACAAAGAAGTTGAAGAATAACAACTTTTTTCCCAAAATTTCTTGATTCACGATTAAATAATTCGACACAGGTGGATCCGTCGTAAAACAAACACAACTATATTAATGAATTTAGCAAACATGTTACCGTCTACGTTAACCATATTTATATCAATATAGTTTAGGCTTATCCAATTCTACAGATAAACAACGTTTTGAAATAACGCAATCTCCAGACACCCTCAAAAGAACCACATATATGCCTTATTTTTATAGTTATGTTATAAAAAATCCCTAATAAATTCTTGCAATATACATTTCTAATTCATAGTATTAATTTTTTTTGTATATGTGCAATAGTTTTGTCGAGAGTAGTATCATTAAAGTTATTAATAAAATTAATAAAAATAGTTTTTCTAAGACTTTCTTTGTATTCCATTGAATAATAATGATTTTGTGACTATTTTTTTTAATTATTGAAAAAGAAAAAACTCTGATGTAATCGGAATAGCTTTTAATCGAATAGGTAGTATAGTATCGGTTCTGTCCTGACCAGACCAGCTTCAATAAATTACTTTCTTCCAATATTAAAAGGATGGGGAATCAGACGACGGCATTATGAATATGCATGCGTAACGATATAGCTATTGGTTTATGTTTTAATTTTTAGCCTTGCAGCCAGCATGTCTTCATAGCTAGAGCATTAACGTCAACGAAAACGTAAATCGTAAGCTAGACGTTTTGGTTTCGATTCTCTGTGGTGGTGCACGAGTTATTTTTTAAAACTTTTAAAATCATTACTATATATTGGGTTCAATATAATATAATGATAAATACGAAATCTGCATTAATCAAAATATCATATTGAACCGTATTTTACGACCTGGCAATAACGAACGGCCAGTATGTGTATATAAATGTTATGAAAATATATTATGGCAATTAAGCTATACAGAGGCTTCCACGTTTTATCTCCTATAGAGAACTGTCAGAGTAAAATGCATGAAATTTGTCTTTTTATAAATCCGCATTATGTTAAGACAAATGTTTAGCCATTCACTCAAACTCATTAGTATTCCCTTCCACGAGTTAATGCTTTCATTAGCTAATTCCGTGCATATTTCCGAATTCAATAGAAAGATTCCCGAGTTCGACAGGATACACCTGAAGAAGATCGGAGATTACATCGGCCGAAACGTTGTGATAATAACACTCAAGATTAGAACACTATTCAGAATAACCCAAATAATACAAATTATCAATCCTCATCTAAAACATTCATCAACATTGCAATTTCTGATTACAAACATATAGACACTAAATCTTTATCAGAATAAAGAGTTTTAACATCGCATCAGCTATTTACGTTTTAGCTCCCACGAGTAAAAAATATTTCTATGGAAATGGCTATCTCTATCACTAATATCATACCATATGTTGTATGCGTAGATTTTGATTAGATTCAATTCTGGTACGCGCAATCAGATATGAAAAAAAATTGGTGTCCAAGAATGACAAGCATAAATATTCCGTGTTCATTGGTCATTGATTCGATCGATCTGATAATCACGGTGACGCTGATTAGTTCGTTAATAATTGATTTGATTGGCCTATAAATACGAGGTCAAATGATCCAGATTGTTTTGTTAACCTTCTGTTCGATCATCTTATTTCCATGGAGGAGGGTAAATGTGGATAAGTGGTTAACGAAATGAACTGACAACCTGGTTATTCCAAGTTCGAATTCAGTTGGTTCCACAGAAGCACTTTCATTAAGGATGTTAGCAACCGTCACATATTTTGTCCTGTAAGAACCCAATGTCTTTATCGAAATAATTCGAACTAGCAAGATATCAAAGAAACCAATGCTAATTTAAAAATGATCTAATTCTTACGAATTGAGTAAATGAATTTCGATGGAACTCTTTTACCTTCGTTCTTTTTTTTTACCATAGTACATACTGTAATACATTGCATTATTTTACTTTTTTCTTTAGATACATCCAGAGAACTCTACACAAATCTCTGTTCGTTTGTTGATCTGTCTATCTGTCACTTTTACGAGGGAAATGATATTTTCCTCTACAATAACAACGTTTTTCTATATTAAGTGTCAATGTTTGTGCGTGTGTTCCCTAAAGAATGAAAAAACTAATTAAAAATGTTAAAAACAAAACAAAAACTGAGTGTATTTATATGAAAAGTTTTCAAAAGCTGGCAATGATTTCCAATATCTTAGTGCTCGTAAAGGGAGGTATGGAGGCAGAACTCTTCTTAAAACTTCAAATATATGTATTTTTCTTTACCAAAATTTGGATCATATGTATCAAATTTTCCGAGTAATATCAATGGTTCCAAACTTCTGAGGAAATCTCAATGTGATAAATACTTATGTACTTTCTCTAAAGGAACTGTGAGGACAGAATCTCTTTAAACAGAAAAACCCATCATGAATAACGAATATATATCATACTGGTCCATCTCCCTCTTAAGCAGAAGGTAATGCTTGTGAGTATAGGATCATCGCAAAGGTACACGCACTGCAATAGTCTCTCTATGTAAAAGGAGATAGTAATCCCCAGGAAGATGGTTTAATATATACTACATTACTCCCTCCTCTAAACGAGTATGAAATACCGCGAATGATTATCTTCACTGGTTTAAAAATGAACAGTTAACTCAAGAGAAAACAATTTATATATTGCAACAGAATATTACAACCTATATGAATCTACTCACCCCCTATTGAAAGATAATACGATAATAAATCAAATCATTATTTTAGTTCATTTACCAATATCTGTACATAAAAAAACATTAATTTTATAGTTTCTTGGCCTTCTGGTGGAGATCAAAGTACGGTATCCGCCAATGAAATGTGATCTAAAAACACTTAACTTCAATAATTTTTTTTTAAATTTGAATTTATCTTAAGTTGGACAGTGTCTGGAGTGAATGTGGTATTGTGATGACTGATATATTTCTGATTGCAGATAGGATAGACAATTTTAAGTATTTGAGACCAAGGATGACAAAGTGCATCCATTATGCCTACAATTTTTATTGGCCTTGTAAGTAATTTGTTCAAGTTATATTTTTAATACTTTGTGCAAATAAATATTGAAAGACTGGTCTCTGTTGTTAGGAAAATATTAACGTGTAAAATTACAACTGTATATTGCAGTATATTAAGTTAATAGAATATGTTATAAAATAAATATGTAAATTAGGAACACTAAGTGGTGTTTTTGGGTATTTGTAATTTGCTATATATATATATATATATATATATATATATATATATATATATATATATATATATATATATATGTGTGTGTGTGTGTGTGTGTGTGTGTGTGTGTGTGTTACAAGAACGGCAGCCTGCTCTTGTGAGTGAGTAAATATGAAATAGGATAGTCAAGGATTCGAAATTGCGAAGCTAGATTTGGAATTGAGAATTCCAATCATAAGTTAAAATAAATACAGAATGTTATTGAAAATAAGGAATGTGGAATTTCCATTGTTTAGCTCACACAAAATAGTTAGTTATCTGTTTATTGAAAAAGTAATGTAATGATGAATTTTGTTTCCGTTATAAAAATTAAAATTAGAATAAGGAATTTAAAAACGGACAATGGATTTGTAAAGTGGGTTACGAAAATTAGGTTAGAGGGTCGGCTTTTACGAAACATGTAAATAACAATGCATGCTTAAACACGGAGGCATGCCATGCCATTCGTTTTTATAACTGCCGTCTTGTGTTGTGTCATTCTACGAAAACAAAGGTAAAGTAAAATTGTATTAATATGAACTTTGTGTTTATAAAAATGTACAACTGTCAAAACGTAAATGTCAAACGCACTCTCGGTCTATCTATCAAGATATTCATAAAATTCCTCTCATTGAATTACAGGCTTCGTTCTCCTGTAGTAATCTGTACCCTACCTGTCTGTCTCATAATATGTACGACCTGTCTCTATATCTCAACAATATGGACACTCACAAGGAATATAGATATAATATTTAGCATATCACAACACTCAACAACATGAACACTCCTAAGACTGTCTATATAAGTCGTCATCTAAATAAGAACAACGTAACATACTCTCATATTTGGTACCTTCTAAAATAACACCCAGTACCTAACATATATATATATATATATATATATATATATATATATATATATATCATAATATGAAATACCGTGGTGATAGGATATAAGAAAAAAGAAAAAAAGAGGGAAAAATAAAAGAAAAACAAAAACAACAAAAAAAACTAATTAAACACAAGAATAAATAATAAAAAAAAAGAGTTTAGAGATTTCGTTTCTGATTTTTCATTACCGGCTCTCGTTTTGCTTATTTATTTCCATGTTTAATTTGTTTTACCTTTGTCATTATTAATACATCCTGTCTCCATGTCATTTCATTTTATGATGTAGCGTGTACTCTATCCTTATTGATATATATATATATATATATATAATAAATTCCACAGCCAAACAACGTCGCAGCCCACAAGAGCCATGACAGTCAAAGAACCGGAAGTTCAAGACTCGAGTTTCTCCCTCATTTGGGCTCATCAGTTAGACACATCCGAACTCAGGATTCGAAACCCGAGCCTCTTGCATGCAAGGCAAGTTCTCTACCAACTGAGCAAACGCCCTGCACACAAGAATTTCAATTAACCAACACAGATCAAGTAAACCGCGACGAAATCCGACTGTGAAATGAACCTACTTCGTCTCAACAAGGGACGCGGTCATCCAACCAGCTAATAACCCCAAGCTGATGTCTCACAAGTAGGAGTTCTAACTCGAAAGGTCGATGCCATCCAGTAATGCTAACCAAGCGAGCAACTTATGATAGGATTTTCAGAATGTGAGAGATTGTATATAATAAATTCCACAGCCAAACAACGTCGCAGCCCACAAGAGCCATGACAGTCAAAGAACCGGAAGTCCAAGACTCGAGTTTCGCCCTCATTTGGGCTCATCAGTTAGACACATCCGAACTCAGGATTCGGAACCCGAGCCTCTTGCATGCAAGGCAAGTACTCTACCAACTGAGCAAACGCCCTGCACACAAGAATTTCAATTAACCAATACAGATCAAGACAATATATATATGTCTTTGTAATCCGTTTTCGGCAAGAAATTTGGCTGTTTAGGTGTCAAAGTTCAACGATTTGACCTTTTAGAACTTTACTAAACCCCTCCGCCAATTTTGGGTATGAACAATTGCAATTTTAGATATAGGTACCTTGGCCATGGATGTAACTTAATAACTTGATTGGAGCCCAAAACAATAAATGTTAAGAAGTCATAATAGGGGTCAAAGTTTACAAAATTTGACCTCTGCGGTCTCTAATAAATTATTCAGACAATTTCTGGTCTAAACATTTGAAATTTTACAAAAAGGGTATTTAGAGATAGGGCAAACTTTTTAATCGGTTTGGGTCGAAAATTTGAGCTACCAATATATAAATGTATGTATGTATGTTTGCATGTCTGCCTAAAACTTTCAACAGAGGCGACAGATTTTCAAAAGATCAGTATCGTATTAAAGCTCGACCCTTCAGACGACAAATACCGAAAAATTGGCTAAAAGCATTAATTACTTCACCCTCAACTGGGCACTTTTCTACAAGGAGGGGTCGCTTTTTTCAACGATATTTTCGAAAGTCATCCCCTCTTTTCGATTGTCTAGCCTTAATTTAAACCTACGTCACTTCCCGTTTGGCGGTGGTCGTAACAGCAAAGACGTCACGTTTTTCACGTTCTTTTCCTCCTTCGCAATACGGGTTCGAGCCTTCCTTATTACTACCACTTTTTTGGTTTTTTTTGCTCAACGCACACCTCCGCACACCCGGGCAACGCCGGGTACCCATGCTAGTACACCCCGTGCCAGAATTATATGCAAATCAATATTTTGTTCTAACTCCAATAGTTTTCAATGAAAAATTGTTGAAATTTAGCACGTTATATGGCAACACAAGCGCAGATCTAAAATTTTAAACTAATCTGCAACGTAATAAACAATTGGTAGCCATTTTGGTGATTTGCATTTTTTTTTCAGCGTGCCAACTTTATATGCAAACCAATGCTAAAATATGGTGAAGTGATAAAAGTTCATCGAAACTTTGATTAGTCTATGGAATTTGTAAATTGGGAACAACAATAATAAAGAACAAACAACTTCAATATGGTTTCATACTACAATCTATATCTTATATACCTGCCATTTTTATTTACAAGAGCAAAAGACCTTTATTCTATTGAAGATGTCAAACTTTCGATTTCATTTGATTAAATGTCTTTGGCAGCAGTCAGAATAGCATTCGAGAGGTAATCCTTGGAGTTGTACTGCCTTCCTCCGTAGTAAATATTTTGCTTCAAGATGCTCCACAGATTTTTGATGGGATTTAAATCTGGAGAACAGGCTGGCTATCGCATTATTTTCCCATGTCTGGCAAAAATTCTCTCCAAATATTCAGTGGCTATCCTTGCAGAATGAGACGGTGCATTATCATGCATGAATACCATCTTTTTGCGGAATGCCAAATTCTTCTTCTTGTGCCAGTGTTCCAAGTGTTCCTAAATGAAGTCAATGTAGAGTTTGGCGGTAATTTTCACTCCACCTTCGACTCTGAATGGTCCTACCAGCTCACTGCCAAGGATTGCAGCCCAGAACATCACACCACCACTTCCTTGTTGACGCCTGATCATTTGGGGGCGTAGACCTTCATTATGGTGCCATTCTACCCTTCATCCATCGGGTCCATCAAGGGTCACTCGATACTCATCGGTGAACAAAACAGTATGAAAATTCACCTTCATGTGATCTCTTGCACACTCCATCCTATTTCTCTTGTGGATATCCTACAATTGAGGGTGGACATCTGGCTTTCCAAATTTTGCAATCGTCCTCAGGATACGGCAACGAGTGGATTTGGGCACACCAGGAACGCCAGTCCTTTCAAAATCTTGTTTCCTAGTTTCAAGTGGGTTACTTGATCTTGCTCATTGTTCGTCGTGACAGACATGACTTCTTACGAATTTTCCCTTTGTCAAAACGTCCCTTGCAAAGTTGAGGGTTAGTATAATATTTTTTGATTGTACGATGATTACGGTGTAATTCTTTGGCAATTTCTAAGGTAGAAATCTTATTATGGAGCCTTTGAACAATTTTAGACTTCTAATCTTGACTTAAAGCACCTTTACGTCCCATCCTGCATATAAAGTTGGCACGCTGAAAAAAACCTGCAAGTCTCTAAAATAGACGCCGTTTGGTCGCTATTGTGCAGATCAGCTTAACACTTTATATCTGCGCATGCGTTAATGTTGCAGTATAACGTGCGAAGGTTCACGAATTTTCATTAAAAACTATCGGAGTTAGAACAAAAATATCGATTTGCATATAATTCTGGCACGGGTTGGTTGGTTGGTTGTTTTTGTTTTACGGCATATCAACCCTTTTCAGGTTATTTAATGCTGAATCCAAAAGTTTTGAAGAAAATATTTTTAATAGAATATATTTGTTTTCAAGTCGGTTTCTATTTAACCCATAGTTTGAACCCTAACAGGTACTACCACTCTGGGCCAGAGTGGACCTGAGAACAATAGCAACTAAGGAGTGGCTCCACACTCCCAAAGCCCGCAAGCTGAGGCCTCACCACTGGATATACTTTAAGGTCATATCCAGGACCTCTGGCACGGGGTGTATATAACAAGAATCAAGGCAATGGGAATTAAATGTTTACCCAATACAGGCAAGTGTAAACTTTAACCTGAATATAAATATGTATTTATGCATATGTATATATTAATATATTAATCCAAACCAAATAAAAAAATTAATACAAACACACTAGAGAGGAAAGCTTGTTTTAAGAAATAGAAAAGAAATAAAGACTTTAAATTAAAATTAACAAGTAATTTATTGTTCGACAGAATACTACAAAAACAATTTTCAATAAATCCTTATTCTGCGGAGTTTCAAAGAATGTTATTCTTCTCTTCAAAAGAAAGCTTATTGGATTTACCATCGCGTGAGTCCTCATGCACGTTATCATTTTTAATCCTGGTTTCTTTTTGTTTTTCTCCCATTTTCTATATATTTTCACATGTTTATTACTGACACGAACACATGTTTCATTTAATGCAATAACCAGTAAATTTTAGCCTGACTATAATAACATTTTGTTAATTTTTCTTTCCTCTGCAGAGAAGAATAACATTTTTTAAAACTCCGTGGAATATCGATTTTGTTATAATTGTTTTATAGTTTTGTTTTCTTCATATAGATACACTGGAACCCGTGTGTTTATTAAATAGTGCTCAGTGGAGGACGGAGCAGTTTATTATACAAATCTTATTACTTAAATATGTGCATGCATGTTTCCACTGAAATAAACACACACACACACACACACACACACACACACACACACACACACACACACACACACACACACACACACACACATATATATACAGCTTCCTTCAGTCTTAATAGACTATAGATGCCCATTGTAAAGGTGCCTACATGTGGAATTTTTGTGGCAAGAGTGGCACAATCTCCAACCCTTCTTTTTCTTGAGTAGGCATTGTTAAATACTAGTGGCAAGTGGAGGTTCAGGACGACTGCAAACAATGTCGAGATAAGCGAGAGCACATACACCGTTTAGAATTTCCAAATGGTCACCTATAGCTCAATGTGGCTTAACATCGGTGATCTGAAGAGAAGCAGTGTGTCAACGTGATTATGTCGTATATATATATATATATATATATATATATATATATATATATATATATATATATATATAAATATATATATATATATATGTTGTTTATAAAATATAATTATCCACTGATACGTGTTTCGTCGTCTACGACTTACCAGAGTGAATATATATAATATTATATAATTAATGTTTTTTCTATGGTGGACTTCTCTGGTTACTGAGTGCTCTTGTTTCGAGTGACCATTTTAATATAATATTTATTCTTGATAATGTGTATGCACTTGGCTTCTCTAATTAGCATGAGATGTTATAAGAGACATTACCTTCTATGACATCTTTAGATTTCTTTTAAAGAATCGATTGGAAATGTTTCTTCTCTCCTTCTATCGAGTGTTTCTAGCTTTCCGATTTCATATTACTAATTTTAAAGCAATCAATCATTAAAGCAATGTCTTCATAATTGAAAATGTTACATAAATTTGAATCACGTCTTCAATTTTATAGATTATTAGCTGCATTTTTTTTGTGAATGGTTGAATTACCTTATTTTAAATTCATAAACGGTCAGATTCATGCACAATCTATACTTTCATGATATAAACATCTTTCTATTTTTTTTTTTTTACTCAGATATTTGTAACCAACAGAAGTAGTAGAAATACATTTATTGTTCCTATTTACAATGCCTCCCCACGGGACAGAGTTAGGGTCGTTTTTTAACGTGGAGAAAAGGAACAAAAATAAAAATTGTCTCAGTCGTGAAGGATTTCTTCTCGACTGACAGAGAACAAGAAATTGAAGTGCAGCATCTGAAGAACAGATGGTATTTATTTGCTCCCCCACCGAGCAAATTAGGCACAAGGCCAATTTTTAATGTGAGGAGTGAAGGGGAGGGGAAGGGAAAAGGGGGACCAGCTCCCGAGAGGTGAGAAATGGGAGCTGGTTAAAGGTCAGGTATGTGGAGCCGCCTCCACATCTGGTCTTTGCTTGCAGCATCTGAAGAACAGATGCTACACTTTGATCTTGTCCCGAAGGCCAATTGTTACTAACAGCACCAGTTCAGATATTGACGGTAGTACGATTGTACGCACGCGCACGTGCTTTGTGATAAAATTATAGAAAAATCCTGTTTAAAAGCTTTGTAATAGGTAAATACCGTTATAGAGCGTTATCTTATTTGAACAACATTGTTGTATTTAAACTAAAAAAAAATTAAGAAACAATATTATGCGTATATTTAAATAAATATATTTACTTATTCTTAAATATGTTTTTTTAAATTTGGGAAATAATAAAACAATTTTTTTTGGATATACTCCACTGTGTTGGTGTCTACGTGCTTTTTAAATTCGAATATTACAATGCTTTCCAATAGAGAAACTCTATACCGTTATTTGTTGCATTTAAGCAATTAAACTTTATTTAAATATGGTGAAAGAGTTTCTCTATCTTAAGTTAATATAATAAACGCAAAAATGTATATATGCAAAAAGTTGTTATATAAAAATAAAAATATATAAAATCATAAATGTGGTATATAACTAAAGGTTTCTTTATGCATTTCAAACATTGATTAATTAAACTTTTGCTGATAAGAATACTTTTGTTTATTCATATAATACAAAATTATTCAAACATAATTATTAAACCTATTCAACAAAACATTTCTATAAAAGTTTACAATCGCCTCTTAAATGTACATCATATCAAAAGATATGTTTGTTTACTTATATTATTGCTTATCAGAGCTATAATCGCACGTCATTATCTGTCATATATGTATATATTTATAGATATTGTCATATATGTCATATATGTATATATTTATAGATATTTCAAATACTATAAACTGATAATTCTAATACGATAAGAATATGATTAATATTGGTGACAGAACATTATTATAGTAAAGTCAAAGTAAAAATAAAACAAATGTAAAGTTAAATATTTTATAAGTTTAACGTGTAAAAGTACAACAAAAAGTTAAAGGTTTTTTATTTTTTTTTAAAGAAAAGTCAGTTGAAATGTAGGCTTTGAAATACCTATCATCATCAGAAGAAACTGAATTTTTAACAATAAAATCCTTGGTTTAAATTATTAATTTTAAATATTTTAATCGATCATGTATCAAATCTGAAGTTAATCAAAAAATAATTAGAAGTATACATGAATAGGGGAGGAATCGTTTGCAATAGTAAATCTATAATTATTTTTGAAATGTTACAAGTTATCATCTACTTATCTTCTCGAAATATGTGAGACAATCAAAATGCAATACATGACCATGTTAACTATCTTAAACATGTTCATTTCCAGTGTCTTCAGCGTAATGTTTGTTGTATTTTTGAAAGCATAAAACTTGTAAGGTATACAACTTTACATTTGTTTTATGTTTTTATTTTCTATCTACGTTCGCTCAAAAGTGTATATATATATATATATATATATATATATATATATATATATATATATATATATATATATAAACTGCGTCTAAAGTTGCACCTTTAATTTTAAAAGTCCTGTTATGATATTGTTTAGATCCTACTCAATGTCTATTACCTTAGATATTTAATAATAGAGAAAACTATTTTTTTTGTTTGGAAATTTTCTTTACTGAGTTAACAAAACAGACTAATTTGAATGTCAGTAGTTTATTTACACTTATTTATTTCGATACTTTCGTATTATTATATCTTGTAAAACTAATGTAAAAACATTATATAAAAAAGTTTTTAAACAAATTTGTCAATTTCTCAGGAGAAAATATTTTATTCTTAAAAATTATAAGAATCACTTTAAAATGATTGCACAATTAGTCAATTCTTTTCAATAACTCTTAACAGCCAAACGTCTCTCACTGCCACATATCCATCTATCCTGATAGCGTTTCTCTTTCTCATGACCGCACATCGGCCACAGCCGGCCCAATCTCGTCTTTACTCTTCACGTCCGTCTACTGGCGTCGATTGTTTTCTTTTTTCCTTGACCACACGGTGCCCTTTTTTCTTTTTTCTTTAGACGTAAGCCCGAGCACACTTGCCAATATGCATATATTCCCAAACGCTGCTCCTACTGCCAATACAATTGCTAGCCATTCATTCTTCAGCTGTCGCTGATACTCTCACACGCACTCATACGCGCTATATTACACTGGCGCGTTTTGAGATTCATTTAAACTGTGTATTTCACTTTAAATGGACCCACTACCAATAACCAATAATGACAGCCGATATTACAATCCAACTACCGCCTTGTTTGCGTTTAAACAATTGTCTTCAGTCATGTACAAGCTTTCCCATTCTTGAGCTAATTCATCGGGCCCATCGAGAGTGATACTTGATTCGTCTGTAAATAGCACTGTACTGAAATCCGTTTTCATGTATTTTTTTGCATATTGCAATTTTCGTTCCTCATGCTTTTTCGTTAAAATGTGTTTCTTTATTTGAGTATTTACACCAGCAAACTTCCTTAATGCTTTGCACCTTGTTTCACTTGACACCATAGAAGCTCCAGCGGCCTCAAATATGAACAAACTTGACGCATTTGCGTTTCTTATTAATTCTCCTTCGATATGTGATTGATCTCTCTTTGTTTAATTCCTGAATTCAACCTGAGACATTTTCCTCGGGTGATTTCCACATCGATATATTTTGTTGATTGTTCGCGGTTCTCTTTTTAAATTTTAGAAATTTAAAGAGAATACTTTCTTAGATTATATAATTCTTTCATTCACTGTTAGTTTATGCAAATAATCTATTGACACTGCAAAAGGCAATAATTATTTTTAAAAAACCATACTAAACATCAATCTAAGATAAAAAACAATTGGGACAATTGTTTTCATGCTAACTTGCTGTAAGTAATAGTACAAATAATTTCATTCGATAACATATAGATATATAAATTTTACATAAAATATTTGCCGGTATCTCTTTTACATATAATCTTTAGACGCAGTTTACACACACACACACACACACACACACACACACACACACACACACACACACACACACACACACACACACACACACACATATATATATATACACACACGCACATGCGTGTATACAGAGAGAGATTACAGGTACATACAGTTTAGTTCACAAATCGTTTAACATATAAACGATTTTAAAATTTAAGTGGACAAATAATATATATGTATACTATTTCATATATCATTCAACCACGGTAGTGGTTGAATATATGCTTAAGTCCGAAATTGAATGAATCGAGACACATTCAAACCCCCACCACTAATTCCGTTCGCAACCAAATTTCAAACAGGTTATATAGTTGGATAGAACACCTAATTAGCTACATTTTGAAAAAAGAATTTCGAAAATTGGTTCAGTTGAAAAAAAGTTACAACAAAATATGTGGGTTCACAAACAGGAGAGTAAGTACATAAGTGACTAACGCTTTTTTCTATTTTGCATAACTTTTTTTGTATATAAATATTTTTTACTGCGATTTTGCCAATATGACATGTTAGCGTAACGGTTAGAGTACCGGGGGTTTGTGGAAATATTTTAGGTTCAATCCCGTGTATCGTTTTTTTTTATAATTAAAAAACCGAACTTTTTTTTTTAATAAGTAATATTTTTTTTAACTCTCCTTATGATTTTATAGCAAAAAATGGTGAATTTATCGATTAAAAATATTAGTGAATTCTATGATATACATATTCTTTGAATGAACTCAAATTTTTCGTTATCACATTTGATGAAAAATGTAGTCCCATTTTGGCAATGCGTCTGACCAATGATGCTTTTGAACCCGCGACAAGCACTGCGATGTCATCAGCAGCATGGGCATAAATATTCCTATTTTTAAACTCCGTTAAAAGAGGATTCAGCATACAGTTCCATAGTAAAGGTGATAAAATCCCACTTTGGGGGTTTCATTTAACTACTTCCCTTTTAACAGTTACCCTCAGTAGTTCTACTTGAACTGTTCTGTGCCTCACCATATACTCAATCCATCGGATGAGTACTGGTGGCACATTGAGTTCTCGTAGCGACTTGAACATACTACTGAAGGGTATGTTGTCAAAAGCTCCAACGATATCTAAAAAGACACCGAGTGCCATCTTCTTTTTTGTTAGTTTACGCTCTATACAGATCACGAATTCATGAACCGCAGTCTCGGTAGAGACCCTGGCTCGGAACTACTGTGATTGAATGATAAATATTGCATAAATGTGTGTTTGAGAGCTAATTTTTTTTGACAATCATTAATAAATATTATAAATTTATATATTAATACAATAGCAATGCCTGGAAAAATCATGGATTATATGGAAAAATGCGCGCATGAAAAGTAATATTCTTAAGATTTTATTAAACCTGGAAAAGTAAAGGACAAGATATTCTAGTAAAGTAAAAAATAAGAATTTTTTAGACTTAAAATATTGCAGCTAAAAATATAACTTGAATATTGATAAATATCTTATTTATTATTTGCATATGTTGTTGTTTATTGTTGAGTTAGAAAGAATTAAATGATCCTAATTATGATATAATAAAATTATTAATTTTTATGTAAATTATAAAATCATTAATTCCATCTACTAACTCACTAACTAATGAATTAATTTTATTCAAACAATTTTCACTACATAAATATATGCAAATAATAGGTGGAAATAAGTTCAATCCAGCGACTGACACCCTTTCTAACTCAACAATAAACAACAACATATGCAAATAATAAATAAAATATTTATCAATATTCAAATTTTATTTTTAGCTGCAATATTTGAAGTCTAAAAAATTCTTATTTTTTACTTTACTAGAATATCTTGTCCTTTACTTTTCCAGGTTTAATAAAATCTTAAGAATATTACTTTTCATGCGCGCATTTTTCCATATAATATATATATATATATATATATATATATATATATATATATATATATATATATATATATATATATTTAGAGAATTGACTTAAACAATGCTCGATATATGACTAGTGCTTGATAACTATATAAACTATAATTATGTGAAATGAGCTACTTTGAAACGTTTATGTTTAATTTCAAATGAGAGTAAATTTAATCTGATAGTTCTTTGGGGAATTTTTAATTTTTAGCTTATTCATCATAAGTAGAGTTGTATATCGTTGCTAATGCTATATATATATATATATATATATATATATATATATATATATACTATATAATGCTATATATACATATACACACACATATATATATATATATATATATATATGTATGTATATATGTATCTACCCTCGGATGAGAAGGAATGTATTTCTTCAAAACTCCGCGGATTAAGTACTATCCACTTATCTAGTGTTTCCTTTTCAGATTAAATATGTTTTTAACTCATTTCAAAGTGTTTTTAACATGTTTTATAAACTATTTGCTCGTATATATATATATATATATATATATATATATATATATATATTTCAGAGGAAACATAATTTAATTTAAATACCAAAAAACAAGAAATGGGCAGGTGAAATTAAAATTTCCTTAAGGCCTTATCGTCTGACCCTCTAAGAGGAAACGTCAGAATGATAAATTAAAAACTAAGAAAACGAATGAGGGAAGAGGGGAATTTTGGTTTCAGTTGGAAGAACAGTGAAAAAAAAAAAATTCTCACTGTTCAGGTGGTTTTAAATCAATGAATATCTCCAACTGATGTTTCAGAATCTTTTGTCTACACAGGCTAGGTCGAGAGTTGTTAATAACTAAAGCCTCAATGATATTGAGATGATAGTTCGACCTAGCACTGTATAAAACAGAAAACCACCCATCGGAATATTGATCGGCACACCTATTTATACTCAACAGGTGATTGCCAATGGCGGACTCATGAGCTTGGGAGTGCCCGGATGTTCTCGAAACCTGGTGTAGTCGAATATCCCGAGGGATATGTTGGGATATTCTCATTTCTAATCTTTGGGATGTTTTGCCAACGTAGTCAGCTCCACACTGACACACGAATTTATAAACAACAGAGTTCTTTTGAATGGTTGGCAAAACATCTTTACGAAAAGAAGAGAAAAAGGTTCGAGTTGTGTAAACTACTCTAAGCATAGTAGCTGGAAAACAACGTTGAGTAGCAGAAGAAATCCTTTTAACAATATGAAGGCCATCAGGACCCAACCATGGTAATTTTAGATAAATGGGACAACGTGATGGACCAATATGTTTACCACTATTAAATGCCGTAATTTTACGTTCAATAGTAGATTTTATTATATTAATGGGATATCCATTATTAAGAAAAATATTTATGATTTCACCAAGTTCCGTATCAAGACGGTTTGGTGAACAAATCATAAGTGCACGATGCGTAAGAGCGCTAATGAGGTTTATTTTTCTAGACTGAGGGGCAAAAGAAAACCAATTAAGATAGAGCCCTGTAAATGTAGGTTTTCTATAAACAGAGGTCTCAAACGTAGTACCAACTTTAGAAACACGAACGTCGAGGAATGGGAGAGAGCTACAGTCTTCAACCTCCATAGTAAATTGTAAAAATGGATGCAGGTTACAAAGAAGACGAAGAAACTGTTCAGCTTCGCTCCGAGAGGGAAAGCATGCAAAAGTATCATCAACGTAGCGTGTGTAGAATGCTGGCTTAGTAATTTTGGAAAATAATTCGTTTTCCAAAAATCCAACGAAAATGTTGGCTAACGAAGGACCAAGAGGGCTACCCATAGATATCCCATCAATTTGACGGTACATAATGTTGTTGAAACTAAAGGAGACTGATTTAGTAGCAAGTTCCATCAGTTCAACGAAAATTCGTTCAGGAAATTGTGGAGATTTTAAGGGGCCACGGTATAAATAGTCAGCACAAATACCAATGGTTTCATCCAAAGGTATATTAGTAAAAAGACTATTAATGTCAAAGGAAGCCAAGAACTCGGTATTTTTAGATAAAGGTAATTTTTGTATCTGAGATACGAATTGAAAAGAATCAGAGATACAATGGACCGAATAAAAAGAAAGCACAGGTTTAAGAAGATCAATCAGCCATTTACCAAGTTCATGTTGTGCAGAACCCAGCATAGATAAAATGGGTCGCAAAGGAATGTTGGGTTTATGGACCTTGGGTAAACCGTACATTCTAGGCCTTTGAGAACCGATGGGTCGGATTCTATCATAAATCTCCTTAGAAATAAATCCGCTTTTATGAAGTTGGAGAAATCTTTTCTGGATTTTTATTTCCATACGAAAAGTATCATCATGGCTTAAATCACCCAAACGGAGAAATTTACTTTTATCGTCCAAGATTTGTAACATTTTGGAGATATAATCCGTTTTGTTAAGTATAACAACGCCCGATCCTTTATCCGGGCGAGAAAGATAAATGTCGGGATTAGACCTAATTAATTTTGCCGCTTCAAAATGATTTTTCTGCCAAACAAAATCACTAGATTTAGTATTTATGGCAGAAAACCTCCGACCTAATTATTTTCTTTCCGACTATCTTTCTTTGATAAACTCCGTTTTTCTAGGTTTTTATCCATCGGCGATAATTTTACCCGTATTAAATGTACTTCTTCTTATGATAAATATTTAAAAAATTTAATTACTAAGAAGTTTGGGATTATAACAAATTTGGATAAACATATATTTAATTATTCTTCTCATGTTTTGTCCAATACAGAAGAATTTGTTTTATCTGCTGGCTTACAATTTTGCATTCCTCCCCCTTCTGTTGATAAAATCTCAGTATTTAGTGAAATTGAATTATTGTATACTCAATTAAAACACCATTCGCCTATCTCTACTGATGAATTAACTAGTGTTAAAATTCAGTTGGGCGAATTAGGTCGGAGGTTTTCTGCCATAAATACTAAATCTAGTGTTGATGATACTTTTGCATGCTTTCCCTCTCGGAGCGAAGCTGAACAGTTTCTTCGTCTTCTTTGTAACCTGCATCCATTTTTACAATTTACTATGGAGGTTGAAGACTGTAGCTCTCTCCCATTCCTCGACGTTCGTGTTTCTAAAGTTGGTACTACGTTTGAGACCTCTGTTTATAGAAAACCTACATTTACAGGGCTCTATCTTAATTGGTTTTCTTTTGCCCCTCAGTCTAGAAAAATAAACCTCATTAGCGCTCTTACGCATCGTGCACTTATGATTTGTTCACCAAACCGTCTTGATACGGAACTTGGTGAAATCATAAATATTTTTCTTAATAATGGATATCCCATTAATATAATAAAATCTACTATTGAACGTAAAATTACGGCATTTAATAGTGGTAAACATATTGGTCCATCACGTTGTCCCATTTATCTAAAATTACCATGGTTGGGTCCTGATGGCCTTCATATTGTTAAAAGGATTTCTTCTGCTACTCAACGTTGTTTTCCAGCTACTATGCTTAGAGTAGTTTACACAACTCGAACCTTTTTCTCTTCTTTTCGTAAAGATGTTTTGCCAACCATTCAAAAGAACTCTGTTGTTTATAAATTCGTGTGTCAGTGTGGAGCTGACTACGTTGGCAAAACATCCCAAAGATTAGAAATGAGAATATCCCAACATATCCCTCGGGATATTCGACTACACCAGGTTTCGAGAACATCCGGGAACTCCCAAGCTCATGAGTCCGCCATTGGCAATCACCTGTTGAGTATAAATAGGTGTGCCGATCAATATTCCGATGGGTGGTTTTCTGTTTTATACAGTGCTAGGTCGAACTATCATCTCAATATCATTGAGGCGTTAGTTATTAACAACTCTCGACCTAGCCTGTGTAGACAAAAGATTCTGAAACATCAGTTGGAGATATTCATTGATTTAAAACCACCTGAACAGTGAGAATTTTTTTTTTCTTTTTCACTGTTCTTCCAACTGAAACCAAAATTCCCCTCTTCCCTCATTCGTTTTCTTAGTTTTTAATTTATCATTCTGACGTTTCCTCTTAGAGGGTCAGACGATAAGGCCTTAAGGAAATTTTAATTTCACCTGCCCATTTCTTGTTTTTTGGTATTTAAATTAAATTATGTTTCCTCTGAAATTTCTCCTTCCATTTTGTTGTACCAAAAATTTACTTATATATATATATATATATATATATATATATATATATATATATATATATATATATATATATATATATATATATATATATACTGTGTGTGCAAAATCAAGACTTTAAGACAAGATGTTGATGGCAACGAAAAGGGTATTTCATTTTATGTTACAATTGTTTCAATGTCCAGCTCGACAATTTCAAGCATTATATCGTTGTAAAATTTTCAAAAACCAGCATTTCTTCAGACTTTATGAATAAACACACTTTTGGCAATGTAGCATTTTTTGAATAGAAAGAAAAAAGAGGGGGGTCCCTAACGGGAAAAACATGCGAGAAACATTTACCTTGGTTGTGGTTACGGAAAAGCCCATTTAAATATTAATGTATCGCTTAATTTTCGAATCCTTATTTAAGAACAGAGTTATGTGAAGTTTCTACGGGGAGCCCTAAGCCATTTAAAAAAGAAAATTAAAAAAAATATATATCCTGTTTGTGTGGTTCCTAAATTCCTTTATTTCTCGATGATTGATTTTTTGTAAAGAGAATTTTTTAAAATTTTATATCTATATTTATATTATGTTCGTAACAACTTTGTAAAGATGTTACGGTTAGTTTTAGTTTCGTATTAGTGGCAAGTAATGTTTATAGATTATCGTTTCATTGGTACATGGGTTAAATACCATTTCAGGTTTAGAATTTGATTGAATATGAGAATAATGTAAAATCGGTGGGAACAAAAATAAACATTAGAAATTAAAAAAAAAACGAAAAAATACCAGTGCATTAGTTGATTCGATTAGGGAACTTAACAGAAATAATGAATATTTTGAATTAAAATGGTCAGTAGAGCCCTGGGAAATCCAAAAGGGACAATCTATGTTTATTGGAAGCCGTCTACATTGTGAACCCCAAAGAGAAAATTTTTAATAAAAGACTTGATGCCTCCATAGAAATAGATTTCTGCTATCACGCCATATATATATATATATATATATATATATATATATATATATATATATATATATAGTTATATGAAAATATATATGCTAATTAAGCTACACAGAATATTTCGCATTTCATTCTTGTTAGAATTCCTCAGGCTATATATATGTTCGTAACTTACTACCTAGCTCTACCTATGTATTGAGCATTGTTGAAGTAAATACTGAAAATTTACGCATAAAATTATATCTGCGTATATCAATTTATGCGATTAAGAAAAGTAATCATGTGTGTGTGTGTGTGTGTGTGTGTACGCGTAAGTCAATTGAAAATAGCAGATTCGAGCGACTATATCTTTATTTATTATTGAACAGTTTCATTTTATGACCATGTCGTAACTAGCCAGATAATCTACGTTTTCAGGCATAGTTTGATCATTCTAAGACAATGACTCGTTAAAATAAACTAACAGCATTTAATAAATAAAAACGAAACTAATTTTAGAAAGCGTATTTTTACATCGATTTTTAAATAGCATTTGTATTTAATTAATAACTAACGCTGTTTTCCTTTTCAACAGAAGAAATCGACACACACTTGTCTTCTATCTAATTCTTCTAAAGAATAGTAGTAAATTCCTCATTCCCGATAAATACAAAATAATGATAAAATTAAAAACCAAATACGAAAAGTGTATTTCGGATTAATACAAACCCAAAATATTTTTATTTGTCATTCTGTATCAATGTTATCAATGATTCTGAAAGTTGTTTTAATATAGTGTTCCATAAATCACGTAGACAGAAACTTGCATTATAGCTTAGATTAGACGGCAAAATAGAACAGAAAAGGTATTACACCATAGTCACACCCTATCTTTAAAAGATCTAAAGGGTATAAGCCGTTTTGAGGAAAGACGCTATACATATATAGCCACCAGCTATATTTTTCGTTGGAAAAAAAAAGAAATAAAAACATCGTTTTCACATTCAACTGTATTTTGAAACAACTACTAAACGCTCGTTTTTATTTTCTCATATCTATATTATGCACACACACACACACACATATACATATATATATATATATATATATATATATATATATATATATATATATACACTCTGGTATAGGAAATAACTGTATCCCTTAAGTTAAAGAAATGCTGTTTTTGTTTTTTTGTTTTTTTTTACAAGGTGGTCACCACTTATCAAGACCCGGAAGACACTCCGGGATAAGGGTTATTGCGTGTACAGTACGTTAGTGTTGAGATTTGATAAAGTGTCTTACTTAATGGGGGCGGTTCATCAGAAATTTGTTTATATTGGACTTGAAGACATCCAGGTTGTAGTCAGGTGGGAAACAGACAAACAGAACAGAGTTCCACAGGCGTGCACTTCAAAGAAATAAGCTTTGTTCATGGAATCTACGTTTTGGTTTTGGCACGGATAAAGAGTGGGGAAAATTATTGACAATGGTTTCAGCTAGACGGGTGTTTTTCGTGAAAGATTGGCGAGGGGGACGAGAGATTTGAGCTCAGACGAGCACTTGCCATGGAAATAACGATAAAACAAAGACAGACTCGCAACGTCTCTTCTGTGGGAGAAAGATTGCGGGGAAGAGAAAAGGGCATCCCTCACTAAGCCACGAAGCCTATTTTGTACTATTTCAAGGCCGGATAGGTTGTTTTTAGCAGCTCCTGCCCAGATGTGGCAATAGTACTCCATCCTTCGACGTACTTGACTTTTATATGGATAGAGAATTGCATTATTAGTGAGATATCTTCTGGAGAGGTAGAAGGATCCTACCATTTTTCCAGCGACGTTGGCAATAGACTTGATGTACGTGTTCCATTTCAGGAGTAAAGGTCAAGCCCAGAAGCTTATCAAAACATGGAGCCTCCCCTAGACGAGATTTATCCATTTCAATTGGTGCCAGATGGGGATCAGAGCGTTGAATATGCAAAGAGAGGAGCTTGGTTTCGATGCATTAAAAGTAACCAGCTACCTCTTCTCCCATTGTACCACGCGCTCAAGATCAGAGGAGAGAGAGAATCAGAGAGAACTTTGTCATGTATGTCCTTTGATGTGTTGCCATAGATGGTCGTGTCATCAACATAGATGTCAACGAATGAGTTAAGTATGTGTTTCGGGAGATCATTGATGTAGATCAGGAAAAGAGTTGGGCCCAGAATGGAAGCCTGAGGAACTCCAGCATTAATACTGAGGACCTTTGATTTCTGCCCATCAACCAGTACTCTTATCAGAGAGAAATGATTTAATGATTGAGAAAACATTTCCAGTTATACAGTAGCTGGAAATCTTGTGAAGTAGAGAGGAAGCCTTTGTCAAGAGATTCACTAATCCTATGAGCACATTTGCAGAACGGAAACCATATTACATGTCACTAAGAAGTTTATTTCTGCTGAGGTGGTTGAATACTTCTTTATTTAATATGGATTCCAGCAACTTACTCATGACACACAGGAGACTTATAGGTCTGTACTAAGAGGGAGATGACTTATCACCTGAATTCTTAAATACAGGGCATACTGATGAGGTTTCCAGGGTGTTGGGAAGCACTTCTCTTTAAGGCAACGCTTAAGCAGTTTCGTAAGTATGGGGGCAAGTTCTGGTTGAAGCTTTTTCAGCACTATAATTGGAATACCATCAGAGCTAGTCTCTTTACTGGAATCAAGGTTCTTGATTAGCTTAGCGACCTCTCGCACAGATATTTGTATGTTGCATAGCGTTTTGTCTGTTATAGGGGAAATACGGGGAGTTGATGGCCTTCGTCGCATATGGTAGAATTAGCTGCAAAGTTCTTGGCAAATAGTTTGGCCTTGACTGATGCTGACGAGATGACCTCAGGTCTATTGATGATAGTTGGGATAGAACGCACAGAAGTTCACGATCCTGTTTGCTATTTGCCAAAACTGTTGGGAACCAAGCCGCTGATCAACTGCTTTGGATTTAACGGGCAGCATATAGCTCTCTTGCATTTTTTATTACTCTTGTACAGTGGTTGCTGGCAGTCCTGAAAGCAGCTTTAGTCTCAGTACATCTATTACGTTGGTAGCAATGGAAAAGTGATTTCTGTGCGCGATGGCAGCAGTACATTCTGGGGAGAACCATGGCTGGCTGTTAAGTTTTTGTTGGATTTTTTTAATGGAATGAATCGGTCTATGCCTACAATTAACCATTCCGTCAGGTCTGATACTATGGAGGACACATCCTTTTTAAACATGCAATGCAGGGTAGATCAGATATAAATGTACGGAAGCTATCCCAGTCAGCTGTAGAGTATCGATATGCAGTACGGTGGAGAGGTACGTCTGAAGACTTATTGTATTTCGTTTTTATCTTCACTGATATACCCGAGTGGTCGGAAGATCCCACAGGAGACAGAACGGAACATGAACATAGACCAGGGGAAGTTGTGAGAAAAAGGTCTAGAAGGCTAACGTACCGACCGGAAGTATCGGGCACACGGGTGGGTTCGCGAACAATCTGTGTGAGGTCATAGGCAATAGCAAAATCATGACAGAACCTCCCCTCATTATCTGTCTTGTTCTAGTGAGCCAGCCATTCGACATTGTGGAGATTGAAGTCACCACAAATGTGGATGTTAGCCGAAGGATGAGCAGACCTGATTGGTAAAATTTCTCAGATATGCTTTAAAGAGAGCAACTCCGCGGTTGTGGGGGCGATAGAGGGCAAATATAAATGCAGTGGTGTAAGCAAGTGCAACCCGGAAGCACATACAAGGTAAATTAGAGTTTTCACTGGAGATATCTCTACCACACGGAAAGCCGGCTTTAATGTAGGCACATATTCCATGACCATGGCGATCTGGGGGGGTCATATTTAGATGTTAAGTTAGAGTATCCTTTAATTATGAACTCATCTAGTTAAGTGGTCGGCCCTATGCCAGTTTCGCTTAGGAAGAATATGTCCGGTTTCATCTCTTGTAATTTAGTTTCAACCTCTGGAAGGTTGGAACCTAGACCCCTGATGTTGGAGAAGGAGACATGGTAGTAAGGATCTACGTTGGAGGATGGGGTTCTAGGTTTATTCGTGATTTTTATCTGGAGATATTTCATGTTGAGGATTTAGGATTTGTGGAACAGGTCGACAGACTTGGTTAGAGCAAGACAGAGAGGGAAAGCAGGAGAGAAAAAGACAGGATTTTTTGTAGCACATGATAAGGTAACAATTATCCACTAGGTTGGCATCGAGAGGCCCCGCCAGAAACTACTGTATGGTCCAGAATCCATTCACCAGATGGCAATACAGCAGCACCAGTACTTTGCACCTGCTGATAAGACAGCCTCCTTAGGAGTTAATCCAAGGTTTGGGTCACTGACTATCAGGCGGATAACGTTAGCCCAGATGAAACGTTTACCTCCAGCACACTTACTAGTGACATGGCCACAAGGATAGACATAGAAACATTCGAAATGAGGACTGAGGGACAAATAAAGATTTATCGAGTTTTTCTGCAGAAATAATAATAATAATAATAATAATAATAATAATAATAATAATAATAATAATACGCTTTTAGATTCTTTTAACGTCAATTGTAATACCTATTGCGCATTGTGTAACTGTTATACTGCATTTTGTGTCCTTCGACTTTTCAGTCTACTCTTTTGATATCACGTCGATCAAGTAAGGTAGTGTACTGATTTGCTTTTTAATTCTTTTTTTTGTATTCAAATCTCAACTTCCATAAATATGTTTCAGAAAATAATTCGGCTATACTAATTCATCTTACCTAGATTCCTATATTCCAAATTTATGCTGTCCCTATGTACTGTTTCTCTTGTGCTAAACGGTCGTAAGCAGTTTTAAAACACAATATAAACTGCACATCCAAATTAATACACTTTTAAAAACTGATTTTTTATATTCGAATTATTTGATGGTTTTCAGTAATTAAGTATAACATTTCATGTTTACTTGATGCTAAATTTTCATTTCAAATTTATTCCAGTAAATTTTAATAAATTAGAATTATCATGCTTTACTCGAAAAAACATTTTATGTGACTTTTTTTAAATCATGATCATTTGCTGCAGGAGATACAGTCTATTGATGGCGGCTTGCTGTTGTGAATTCGGAATAGTAGCGTCAAGTAATATAATTTAATATCGCCAGTAGTGTTATTCACTATTTTATTAATATCACATGTACACTATTGCAATTCTGTTTTGTGTGGATCTATTATGAAAAGATGTCAGGTATATAATCTGCAGTTGGCTGATTTGCGATGTGGTACAATAACTAAACAATTCGCTTTGGTTATTATTTACTATAAAACAATACTAAGTTAATTTCCTTTAACGACTACAAAGAAAAAAGAATAAAACAAAACAAAAAAACATTCTCAACCACTGACTGCCATAACAAAAAATACGCTATCTGAGAACTCATCATTCAAAGTCCTCGCTTGAAAATTTAGAGGCAACATAAATTGGAACAAATGCATTGCGTACATTGCCAAAGCTACTGCAAAAAGAAGGTGGGCTCTTTCTACCATGCGAGAAAATTGCTCACACCAGAGGGTATCCTATGATTTTAGAAGGCCACAATTCGCCCATGCATGGAGTATTGTTGCCACATCTGGACTGGTGTTTTATCGCTAGTCTCTTATTCTTAGACATGTAAAAATGTCTCAATCTAATAGGCCCCGCACTATCGGCCAAGCTCAAACCTTTGTCCCATCCTCGCAATGTTATATCCTTGTATCTGTTTTACAAGTAATTTTATGGAATGTACTCCGACGAACTCGACGTAATTGTGCACACTCGACGTACACATTCCCGACTAATCTGGCCAGCAGCAAAATCCATCCTCTACACTGTAAAGGTCCCCATATATATATATATATATATATATATATATATATATATATATATATATATATTGTGAACTGACATCTCGCTATTTAACTGCCACAATCGTCTGTAAGCAAGTGGTAATATGCCTTTTTTAAGATGAAAAAGAGTCACAAAACAAAACAAAATAATTAAGAAAACAACAACGTAACATTACTTATATTCTTACTTATATATAAGCGAAAGATGACACCTTTCTATTGATTCCTTTTCATTATATAATTGATGATATTTTTTGGATGCAACATGGAATGCTGTATGTTTTTGTAATTTTCATACGACACAGGTTTCCAAAATTTCCCCCTACTGTAATGACACTTACCAGAAACAGAATTTCTACAAGGTAGTAATTGCGAATACTGTTCATGCAAGTATAGTCAGAGTTGTTCTTTCTAAATCCCATGTATATTCGGCTTATATATTTTTGATGGTGCATTGATTGTTTTAAGTAATCATCTACAAATATAATCGTTGAATAACAAAATGTTTTGCTTTTATCAAAGGACCGGCCGATCTCTGGTTTGCATTATTTGGGTTGGCGTCGGCCCAATTCGTAGCCGATAATATTGTAGATACAAACAAATACAGAAGTAAAAGAAAGATGTATTTAATCTTGATCGTCCATTTTGGATTCATTCCACATCATTTGTTCAGACAACTGCATAACAAAAATGTGATCCTCTCGGCATTCATTCGTACTAAAGTTTTGAATTTTGCGTTAACAAAGCACAACTAAATCTGAATCAACTCTCTCAAACATTTATTCTCTTTCTCCTTCTATCCCCCTTTTCTATATATAGAATATATATATATGTGTGTGTGTATGCATATATATATATATATATATATATATATATATATATATATATATATATATATATATATATATATAGATGTCTGGCTCAAAAGCCTAAAATGAGATTAAAAGATTATTTGAGGTCCACCTTAAAGAAATGTGAGATAGATGAGAGAACCTGGGAGAGTCTTGCTTTGGATCGCGGAGAGTGGAAAAGAAGCTTGCGGGGAGGTGTGGGCAAGTTTGAGGCAGATCGAACCCAGTATGATCGACTGAAGCGCGATATCCGGAAAGGGAGGGTGAAAGGAACCGTGGATGGGCGGGGACGCCAAATTGGTCTGGAGTGTGAGGTGTGCGGAAGATTATGTCTGAATAGAGCTGGGCTGATGAGCCACCAGATTACTCATCGGCGCAGTGGGCCACAAAGCAGTCTTGTGTTGCCGAAGCTAACCTGTGTCAACTGCGGGCGGACGTACAAAACAGCAGGTGGTTTAAAGCGGCATTTGCTTATACATAGAAGAGAACATTAAGAATGTGCTGCTAGTTGCGTATATGTCTGCACAATGTGTGCCAAGGAACGACAGAGTTTGGCAGGGCTTAAAAGCCACCTTCCTGCAGCCATCACTGAATGTTTTCGTGTTTCTGTATACCTTTTTTGTGCTATAGCAAGTAATGGCAATGTTCGAAAACGAATTTGCTGCCATCATACATATAGTATGTTATATATATATATATATATATATATATATATATATATATATATATATATAAGTGAACGTGTATCTGTGTGTGTGTCTCTGTGTGTGCATGTGTACATTTCCCTACGCAATAACTCTGTCAATTTAAAGTCTACAGACTCGAAATTTGATATACAGGGTACTGAGATTTGTGAAAATCTTCGTAATACGTTTTCGGGCAGAAAGTGGGCTGTTCAGGAGTCAGTGTTCAACGATTTGACATTTGAGAACTCTACCAAACTCCTTCACCAATTTTGGGTATAAACAATTGAAATTTTAGATGTAGGTTCCTTTGCCACGAGTCTAACTTAATAACTTGATTTGAGCCCGAAACAATAAATGTCAAAGGGATCATAATAGGGGTCAAAGTTAAAAATATTGACCGCATTTTTTTTTCACAACATACACCTCCAAACATCCGGGCAATGCCGGGCTGAAATGCTAGTATATCTATAATATAAAGCTGAACGTCTGTGTGTGTGTCTGGTCACGAATAGGCTCCTATATGGTTGAGTATTATAGAAAACTGATCAAATATAATGATAGAAGATGTATCGAGACATAGGAATGGGTATGTTTGATCTGGCATAATGATGATTCATTAAAATTGTGGGGTCTACGTACGCGCCTGGTCCACAAAGTATAGAAATAAAATTTTTTTAAATTAACAAAAAAACCGTTTACATGTGTTTTTGATATAGATGTAAATAACAATACTTTGATAAGTATGTTTTAACTTAAATATGGATGGTATAATCAAATTGTGGGGTCTGCATTCGCGCCTGGCCTCCATAGAATTGAAATAGGCACAAACTTTAATAAAGACTTTTCATATCCATCTGAGTAAGTGTACTTTGATAATTATGTTTCAGTTTTAAGAAATATGGTATAATAAAATTATGAGGTGTTCGTTCGCGCCTGACCTCCATAGGATGGAAATATGTCACAAAGTTTAACAAGGTATTTTAATATAGATCCACAGTGATTGCGATAACTGTTTCAGTTTGAACAGGTATGGTATAATAAATTATGGGGTTTATCCATTTTATTTTTACTTTCATCATATTTTCCTTTGGTTTTGATACCGCCAAATTCGAAGCTATCTCTTTACAACCCTTGCTTTTCATAACCTATCATACTTTCATAAATCAGAGTCCATTTTCTGTAGGCTGTTTTTGAACCCAGTCAACGACGGGTACTTTTGCTAGTTTATATATATATATATATATATATATATATATATATATATAAAGTAGCAGAAGTACCCGTCGTTGACTGGGTTCAATATATATATATATATATATATATATATATATATATATATATATATATATATATATATATATATATATATTGTAAGGTCGACGGGGTTTCAATGGGGAGTCCGTTGGTCCCTAATTTTACCTGATATTTTTGTCGGTTGTTACGAATCCGTTATGTTTAATTCTGCAACAAAACCCACCACATATTTCAGATATGTTGACGACACTTTTGTTATGTTTTCATCGCAAAGAGAAGCGTTATCTTTTTTTAATATGTTGAATTCCTTGCATGGGGCTCCTAAGTTCACTATGGAAAATGAGAAGGACAATTCTCTTCCCTTCTTGGATGTTCTTATGAACGTTCAAGAGGGGGCTTTCTCATTACCATTTATAGGAAGCCTACTTTTACTGGCTTATATGTGAACTGGTCGTTCTTTGTACCCAAATCATGCAAGGTCGGTTTAATTAATACGCTGGCACATACAGCTCTCATGATATGTTCACTTAATAGATTAGACTCCGAACTTGATAAGATCAGAGAAATATTTATAAATAATGGTTATCCCTTAGACCTTATTGAAGATTGCATAGACAAGAAGGTTGATGATTTCAAATCCCCCCCAAAGTTTGGATCTGCGAAGTGCCCAGTTTATTTAAAATTACCGTGGATTGGGGATTGTTAGAAGTGTTTATAAGTGCTTCTACTCTGTTTCCTTGCGTTTGGTATACACTACAAGACCTGCTTTTCCTTCTTTTCGCAAAGATAGTTTGCCTTACACCCAAATTAGTAATATTGTTTATCGATTTAAATGCCAATGCGATGCTGGTTATGTTGGGCGAACATCTTTGCATTTGCTAACTCGTATAAACCAGCACTTTCCATCTAAAATCAGACAGGGCAGGGTAGGATCTGGTAGTCTTCCTCCTTCTGTAGCCTTGGACTCTGCCATTGCCCAGCATTTGGTTGACAATCCATGCTGTGCTGAAAAATATAAAAGAGAGTGGTTCGAGGTGTTACACAGAGCAGACTCCAAAATCCATTTAAAGATTTTAGAGTCTGTCTCTATTGGGATTCGGAAACCTTCTTTATGCCGGCAAAAGGAGACAACAAAAACGTGATTTTTCTTTGGTGAACTTTGACCCGTTTTACCCCCGTTTTTCCCCCTTTCCCCTCGCTGTGCCAAGGTTCAGTTTTTATCGCTTTTAAACGCAATTTCAGATTAAATCTTTCTTTTAATCGTTTTTTTTTCTTATTTCTGGCATATTCAAATTCGCACGTAGTGCTCTTTAATTGCGCTAGTAATATTGTTTTTGTATGCTATCGATTTCTGCTGAGGAGATGATAGTCGAAAGAGCTCTCGAGAAATTCCCGTACATTTTATTCAAATCCTTATATAAATGTTGTACCTCCAAACATATATATATATATATATATATATATATATATATATATATATATATATATATATATATATATATATATATATATATATATATAGCAATGAAGCTACACAGTATTTCCGTGCTTAATCCTCGTGAGAGGTCGTCGGGATAATAGGTTACGTGTCCCTACAATGATTAAACGCGGAAAATCTTTCATAGCATAATTGCCAGTACTTTTTTTATAATTTACTATGTAGCTTTACTTACGCATTGAGCATTGTCTAAGTCAATACTGAAGAGCGATACATAAAATATCATGTCCCCTTATCAAATTTTATGTGGATGCATAATATATATATATATATATATATATATATATATATATATATATATATATATATATATATACTGGGTGTATCCATTGGTTTCAACATGCCAATCCAATGAAACGCGTGACTATTAAAGAGTGCTCAATGCAGGACAGAGATGGTGTATATATATATATATATATATATATATATATATATATATACAATTATATAGTTTATATAGTTTCATTCAATAATTACAAGAAACCGTCTCTACTACCTGTAGCAATGGCCAACGACTCTTTATCTGAGAGTACGTCTTTCAAGCTTCTTGGCCTTACGTTAACAGGAAACATGAGTTGGAACAATTACATCGAGGGCATTGCCAGGGCCGCTGCAAGGAAGGTGGGCTCTCTCTACCGTGCTAGAAAACTACTAACGCCCGAAAGTATCCTGTACCTCTATAAGGCAACCATTCGCCCATGTATGGAGTATTGCTGTCATATTTGAGCTGGTGCATCGGCTACTAGTCTCTCGCTCCTTGACAAGGTCACGGTAGTCTAGGACGGGGCGGACCTTTTGTTTGGTCTCTTGTACGACGGCCATCAAGGGAATCATCCCTCGCGGGAGGGGGCAAGCTCATCCTCTAGGTATGGAAGAAGCCAGCCATTGTCGATCCACGTTTGCAGTTCTTCTTCATACTGTTCCCTTAGCCACATGGGTGGGGGATATTTCGATAACCGGTTCCGCAAGAATATTGGTGGCTGATCGTTTGACCACTTCCAAGACGCCGTCTATGCATTGGTGTTTCTATCATACTCTGCATGAAAGTCAGGCTCGTCGAGAGTAATGGCAGCACAAACATGTTCCTTGCATCGGGAGAACTGTTCCTTGCCGGTTCTGCCCACAGTAATTCCACCCAGTTGTGTAATCAAGTCCATACCCAGGAGTTGGTCGTACCCGAGAAGCTCTCCCTCCAAACCAGGGCTCGCACGGCTACTGCAGGCCCGTCGTTGATGCTTGCGCGGATAATGCTCACCCCACAAGAGGCTAGTGAACCTCCGCCTACAGTTAGTACCGGAATTCTCTCTGCTTTCCAAGTGGCACAGCATATCTTGCTTACGAGAGTCTGGGTGCACCCAGTGTCCACAAGCGCGAGGCGCTCGCTTCCATTAATGTGTATGCTTACAGTGGGTAGCACCTTGCTCAATGACGATCTGGGGAGAAGACTGGCGCTGTAACTTCTTCCCCTTGTCCGTTTCCCGGACAGGTGCCGGCCAGGTGTCCGCGTTTTTTGCACTTGTAGCACTGCGGCCCGTCAAGTTTCCGAGTTAATTGACGTTACGAAAGACAATCACGGGCCAAATAGTTGGGTCCTCCACACTTATAGCAGGTTGTAGCTGCGCCTAGGTCCTGCAATCCAACCTGTGATGGTTGTACAGCTGCTGCTTGGTCTATAGTGTTAGGGCTTTTCTTTAGTATTGCTCGTGCCCGCGTCAATACTTCCGATATGTCCATCTCTTCCACTTGGGATGAGGCACGGAGCAGATCTTCCACATTCTTAGGTAATCCTGCAACAAAGGCACACACCAAGCCTTTGTCTGACATCCCTCCAAAAAGGACCGATAGCTTTTTTTAGCTCAGCCAGATACACATCCACCGTTTCTCCGGGATGTAATTTTCGGGCCATGAATTCCTTCCATGCAGTAACTGGATCTAACGCAAATGCTGATAAAAGGGCGCGCTTGATGCAGGCAAAATCTGTTTTCTTCTCATCAGCCAACTGCTGGTATACTGCATATGTTCCCACAGTGAGGCGCATTGGGACCACGTATTCCATACGCTTCACTCCACTGAGCTGACATATTAATTCTGCTTTTTCCACCCATTCCTGCACTGAGTGATCAGTGTTACTGCCATCAAACAGGGGAATTAGCTTGGGGTCAAATCCTGACGTCATGCCGAAATAGCTTGTGTTCGTTACAACTCTACTTTCAACCGAGTCGTTGTTTGTTTCGTTCACCACCTCTTCTTTTACACACGTCCGTTCACTTTAGTGACTAAAAATCGTCTGTCCTCCCGCTCTCCTTTCCTCGTTATTTATGGAATCAGGTACGAGATTCTCCGAGATTCCCCGAGATTCCACGAGACTTTTTTCCACATAAACGTATGCAGGCGCCATCTTGATTCTCAATTTGTGCTCTGTATGCACAAACGCGCAGCCGTTTTAACGGTAAGCCACTTCTTTCTCCACATTAACTGCAAAGAATTTTATAAGATTTTAAAATTTACGTGTTTTTTTTATGAACTCCAGAATAACCTGGCCGATTTTTGGAAAATTCACACAAATGTACATTATGTGGCTCGGTGTATTCTTGGATGGGTTTTGTATCGAATTACCTTCGAAAGGTATCGGAAATCAATGATTGAGAATGTCAGATTGAGAAAGGAACTGTAAACACTCTGACACAACCTAACATCATAAGTGTATTTGAAAAGTTTTATCACCGCACAAGCAGAATAGCTCGGCGTAGTAAGTCAACAGCAGGCTATTGAATAAGACAGGGGCGCGTTCGAAATGAATATATAAAGGTGAAGTAAATCAATACCAATGAATACCGTAGTAGTAAAGTAGCTATGGTTTGGACTTTGGGTCACTTATCTCTATTATATGCAGCACAATAAAATATAACTTTATTACATATTCATCATTAAGTATACATGTTTCTAAGACAAAAATTATTTGTGACTTTTTGTCTAATTCAAAAGATACCAAATACATTTTGCCGCAGAAATGTACGTCCATTAATGCTTTGTGGATGCCCGATTTTTTAAACTTATCTGCTTAAGAAAGAACATATAATCTATATATCTATAAAAGTGAGAATGTGTGTGCGAACATTTCTCAACCTATATACTCAACAAATTCTTGATCTACGGACTTGAAATTTGGTATATAAAGGATTCAGACATATAAACAACTTTTAAATCCGTTTTCATCCGGAAAAAAGGGCGGCTAAGTGGTCAAAAGTGAAAAATTGGTACTTGGTGGGGACATCGGATTTTTACTTGCTTTTCAACTATTTCAAGACTGCACATGCGAGAATCGTTCACATTATGTTAAAACACGTTTGAAACCTGTTTTAAAATCGTATCAAGCTGGCCTAATGGTTATCGTACTTTACTCACTGTCAGCTTTTATATACTCGGGTAATCTTCTAGTATATCTATAAAAGTGTGAATGTGTGTGCATGTGAGTATAATTCTCAACTTATATACTAAACGAATTTTTGGTTTATAAACTTTAATTTTTTTATACAGGGTATTCAGACACGTGGAAAATATTTTAATCGATTTTAATCCAGAAAAAAGGGCTTCTAAGTGGTCAAAAGTGAAACATAAGTGAAGTAGGAGTCACCGATTTTATCTGTTTATCCACTGTTTCACGAATATGTATGCGTGATTCGTTCACGTGCCAAATTCCTTATGTAAGAATTTGAAAACACTTTTTAAAAGTTGCATCAAGCTGGTCTAATGGTTATCGTACTTGACTCACTGTCTTTAGGTTTTGGTTTCGATCTCAGCTCGAGTTTTTTTTTTCACTTACAAGAAGTGAACTGTTTAAAAAACATAATACTTCATGCGCATGTCTTAGTTTCTTTTTGATTATTTTTACTTCATTTCTCTGTTTATGATAAATACACATTCTGCATTAATTGAAATATAATATTTATGCGTATTTTACTACCGGGCAACACTGGGCGACCTGCTAGTTTTCTATATTTCTATGTTGTTATATGCACACCTGCATATTTATATAATTACTATATTTATATTATTATATATTTATATGTACAGAATCGACTCCTAAATGTATTAAACGATCAAAAATGGATTTTGAAAACGTAGGCGTAATGAATTATATTTACTTGAATTAGATGTTATGTTAGTGAGGTAATTTTTTAATGTTTTAATCTTTGTTGTACACACCTGTTGCGTTTTTAGCGGAATTAATTTTGCCTGTCATGGGACAGCGACTTTTCTAGTATAAAGAACTGTTTAGTTAATTACATATTTAAAACCCGTGTTAAAATAGAAAAGTAGTGTGACTGGAAATATTGTAAGCATTCACCCTTTCAAGTTTAGTAGTATTCAACTCCCAAATCAAATGTTTCAAATATCGATTAATTATCGCTCTATTGATTTATCAATCCAGTTGACCTACGCAATTTAATTTCTTTTTAGATTCCATTTTCAAAAAGGAGGGGCTTCGTGAATATAATAGAAAAATGTATGGTAGTTTTGCTAGATAATTCACTATGAACGGCATGTGAAATATATTAGACTATTTCATTTATAATGATTAATTATTAAGGAACTTCATGAAATATTTGAAATTAGTAGAACCGGTAGAAATTCCACAGAATGAGAAATATATTTAATGAACAAATATGTTTTGATAAAGCCAATGACTTTGGGAATAGCAGAAAATTTAGTTTTAGAGATAAATATAAAGATATTCGTTTTCGAATACCATATATTATAATCATATGCAAAAACCGAGGCTACCAAAAGGAAAAAGAAATGTCGCTCTCATATTCTTGTCCAGAGTTGTCAGATTATATATAATACTCTGTTTTTCCATTCCTTAGTCTGTACGTTACACTTTGAAAAAGGCTAAATAAAAATTTTTAATTTTAAACTGATTAAAAAAAGTGAAAATTCACGAAATTCGGCTTTAAAAGGTTAAAGCCGAATTTCGCGAATTTTTACTTTTTTAGAAGCAGTTTAAAATTAAAAATTAAAATTTTTTATTTAGCCTTTTTCAAAGTGTAACGTACAGACTAAGGAATGGAAAAACAGAGTATTATATAGATGCAGTTATAGCATGGCTATTAGATTAAACATACAACATATCTCTAAAAAAAACAATAATTATGATAGTAAAGGTTTATTAAACAGAAGATACAAGAAGAGTAGCGTAAGTTATCAATCGGCAGGCTGAATCAACAAGTTTGATCTTATTAATGTTGTATTATCAAGAAATTATCGAGAAAAAAAGAAAATAATAAGAATGATTCGTCCTGGTTATTAAACTTTTATGCGACCAAACGTAAGAAGAGAGTCAAAAATGTCACAGCGAATTAATAAAACACACTTGTATGGCATTGAGGCTAGTTTCAATTCCAGCGCACGCCGTCAGACAATAGCCAAACTAAATAAAACCATCCTTTCCCACTTCGCCTCCGTCAACGTAAACATTCACAATAAAGCAGATTTATATTTTGATAAATCAAAGCGTTGTAATCTGTCCAAATACAAGCATACTATAATAGTTAGTTCTTGTTCTCTTTGCTCTTTTCAACTTCCAATTTCTGCGCTGCAGATTGGACGACTGTGACAAGCAAGATATGGTCTCTTAGAATTCATAATTATCTCTATCTCAGATAACCCGAAATGTTAAGAATGTCTTTCTTGTCCACTTGACTTTGTCTAATTATTCAGATAAATGAACAGTAGAAACTAGAAATTAAAAGAGCGGACAGTTTTGATTATAACCGATGGTTATATCCTCTTTATTGTGTTGTATAGGGCAATAAGAAAATTGTGTTTTTAGTGTGTATGTATAAATAAAGAGAAGAGTTGAAAAAATGTAAGCGACATCATTTTTTAAACTTCACTCTCTCTTTCTCTCTTTGTCTTTATCTCTATCTACATATCAATTAGGTAACAATCTAAATGCACTTTTCCTCTCGACCATATTTCTCTATCATTCGTGAGCAAACCATTAAGAAATTGGTTCAGCATCATTGACAAAATATAAAGCTATCATCAACTGACTGTTTTGCCATAGTTTTAGTATACTCCTTTGAACATTTACACAGAAAGTCATTTTATACTCGCATATATATATATATATATATATATATATATATATATATATATATATATATGTTGTTGGTGTTCAAAAATCGGGACTAATGAAGACAACGAAGTTGTTAGATCGTGCTCAATAAAAAGAGTAAAATATTTCTTTTATTATTTGAGGATAAACAGTTACATATGGTCGCTACAAATAGCCATCTGTTTCAGTCAAAGTTTTTGTTTTTTGCGTCGAGAGGTTCTTGGTCGCCTGAGGAAGTCTCTTTGACTGAAACAGATGGCTATTTGTAGCGATCATATGTAACTGTTCACCCTCAAATAATATATATATATATATATATATATATATATATATATCATTATGTCGTCACTTATAAAGACAGAGAGACAAATTGAATACAAGGAGTAATGAGATTAAATTAGAACAATACTGAACAGAAGCGTGTGCTCCATCCCAACTATTATCAATGGACCTGAGGTAATCTCGTCAGCATCAGACAAAGCCAAACTCTTTGTCAAGAACTTTGCAGCTAATTCTACCCTTTGCGACCAAGACCGCCAACCCCCAATATTTCCTCCTGTATCAGAAAACACGCTATGTGATATACGTATATCTGTACGTGATGTTGCCAAGCTAATCAAAAACCTTGATTCCAGTAAAGCAACTGGCCCTGATGGTATTCCAATTATAGTACTCAAAAAACTTCAACCTGAACTAGCGCCCATACTTACAAAACTGTTTAAACGTTGTCTTAAGGAGAATAGTTTCCCATCTCCCTGGAAAATCTCATCAGTATGCCCTGTATTTAAGAATTCAGGTGATCGCTCATCCCCCTCTCAGTACAGGCCAATAAGTCTCCTGTGCGTCATGAGTAAGTTGCTAGAATCTGTGTTAAATACAGAAGTAATCAAACATCTCAACAAAAATAACCTTCTTAGTGACACTCAATATGGTTTCCGTTCTGCTAGATCTACAGCAGATGTCCTTACAGTTATATCGCATAGGATTAGCAAATCTCTCGACGGTGGCAATCTTTCTAGGGCAATTGCTCTTGACATATCTAAAGCCTTTGATAGGGTATGGCATAAAGGTTTACTTCATAAGATCGCTAGCTATGGTATAGCTGGAAAAGTCTTCTCAATTATTAAATCATTTCTTTCTGATAGGTTCATAAGAGTAGTAGTTGAGGGGCAAAAATCAGAAGCTCTCAGTATTAATGCCGATGTCCCTCAGGGATCCATCCTGGGCCCAACTCTTTTCCTGATCTACATTAATGATCTTCCAAATCATATCCTTACATCATTTGTAGACATTTATGCTGACGACACTACCATTTATGGTACCACATCTAAGACAGTAAACGAGCAAGTACTCTCCAATTCTCTCTCCTCTGATCTTGAGCATGTAGTACAATGGGGAAAGGAGTGGCTGGTTACTTTTAATGCATCTAAAACCAAGCTTCTCTCTTTACATCATCAACATTTTAATCCACATTTGTCATCAATTGAAATGAATGGCTCTCGTCTTCAGGAGGCCTCAAGTTTTGACAAGCTTCTGGGCTTGACCATTACTCCTGATCTTAAATGGAACACGTATATCAAATCTGTTGCCAAGGCCGCTGGAAAAATGGTGGGATCTTTCTATCGATCCAGTAGATATCTCACTGCTGATGCTATTCTCTATCTATATAAGAGCCAGGTACGTCCAAGGATGGAATACTGTTGCCACATCTGGGCAGGAGCTGCTAGAAAGGACTTGTCCTGCCTTGATAGAGTTCAAAATAGACTTCGTAGCCTCGTAGGAGATGTCCTTTTCTCCTCCTTACAACCTCTATCTCACAGAAGAGATGTTGCGAGTTTGTCTCTGATGTATCGTTATTTTCATGGAAAGTGTTCAACTGAGCTTCAATCTATGGTCCCCCCTCGCCAAACTTTCACAAGAAACACTCGTCTAGCTGTAAACACTATCAATAATTTCCCCCACTCTTTATCTGTGCCTAAACCTAAACATAGATTCCATGAACAAAGCTTCTTTCTTAGAACTGCACGCCTGTGGAATTGTCTTCCGTTTTCCTGCTTTCCAGCTGACTACAATATGGTTGTGTTCAAGTCTAAGGTAAATAAGTTCTTGATGAGCCGTTCCATATAAGTTATTAAATTTACCAAATTTTCATTACTAATGATTACTATATTGACCAACTTCTACTGTACACTCTTTAACCCTTATCCTTGAGTGGCCTCTGGGCCTTGATAATGTGGTGATGCCTTTGTAAAAAAAAAAAAAAAAAAATACTATGGGAGGATTGAGAACAATGAGTGAAAAAGATAGGATTTGATTATTTAACAGAACTGCGCAATAGTGTCTGCTGACAATAGACTTGAAAGCGTAAATGTTTATAATGAACAGGAAAATAACCACGCAGTATTGTGTTCAGTAGTTAGAAATTTGTTCGAAAGGATCCATATTCATAGTTTGATTCTAGGTACACAGAGGAATCACAGTTATATGTAGTCACGGTAGGTAGATGAGTTCTTACTGTAAGGGTTTAAGTGTTAGAAGTGTTGATTGTAGCTTATTCGAACAACTGCCATGCTACGGTAGAGAAAAACTAACATCACCCCTTCTGTGAGAAAAAAGGTTTAGAAACAAGTGAAAAGACACCACTAAAATGCGAAGTCGGTTTTGCACACTCTAAGAACAAATAAAACCAGCATTGGTGACGTCAAAAAGATTGCATTCAAAACGTGTTGAAAAAGCCAATGAATTTTATTTCATTAAAATCACCCCAGATAGAGGCATGAGTCTATTTGATGTCAAGAAATAAAGATATTACTACTTCAAGACGAACAAATAGGCAACAATTAAAGACAAGGAACAAAAATAACCGCCTTATATTTATCCCATTTAACTTGTAGACGACCATGCTGAAGTCAGCAGAGACGCACTCCTGTGGTATTCTGTTCCACAGATTAAAAGTTCTTAATAAAGAATTCCCGTTCATAGAAATTTACAAAACCTCAGCAAAACTGCTATGAATAAATTTCTTTCCTAGAGCGCACCATCTGTGGAAGAAAACGCCACAAACCTACTCCTCAGTCGACTACAACATTGTCGTCTTTAAGTCTAATGCAAGCAAATACTTGTAGAGTCGTCTTCTTGAATAATCAATACATCTTAAGTAAGATTCTGCCAATTCTACCCCTTGTTGCTAATCCTCGCATGGTAGCGTTTATCGATATCTTTAACACTTATCCTCAACTTGTTTCCAGACCTTGATAAGCAATGATCCATTATTATTTGTAGCCAAAAATAGTAACATACACTAAATACAGCGTTGAATTTTTGAATCTGGAACAGTCGTTATTTTGAAGTAAACATAAATCGATCTTTTTTATAAGTTACATTCGATTTCAGCATTGCTTTCTAAAATAAAGAAAACAAAATAAATAAAAAATAAAACAAATAAATAAATGAATATTTTATGAGAAATATATTTCGTCTTTTGTTTGTTTAAATTGTAGAAATTTAGAGAATAAAGAGCGCGAAATCATGGTGAATTTCCCGCGTAATCTGGATAATCTACCGACAATCTCGAACAGATGGCGTGTTGCCCAAACGCGCACGTCGACGCATAGGAAAATCAATGTGCAGCCAGTTGTTTTCCTGGGAAAGATTTTCCGCTACCCGGAAACATTCGAATCTATATGGAACAGAAAAATACATGAAGAATAATGTTTCTGTTCTCCGTTTGTGTAGAGGAAATATAACCTCATTGTACATTGCATTTATTAATACAAACACATTATTGTAAAAGAGAAGAGAAATGTGTATATTTGGACGGAATCTTTCCCCTAAAAACAACTGAAGACAACTTGATTAAATAAAAAAATTAATTCTGTTGATATGGCTTATCATGACAAGATTAAAATAATTAAGGAAAAAAAGTCATGGTAGACACCATACACTGTTCAACATATTCTATTTGAAAGTGAAGACCTTGCTTTTCACAGACACGACTTTAACAGCATAAATAATATGTAATGTATATTTTAAAATGTCAGTGTAAATGATATATTTTCTTCCTTTCTGAAATAAATATACTTAATCTAAAAGACACCAACAATAAAATTCAACTTTATCACGAGTAACAAATTGCAGACTCTTCACTGCTATGTGTGTGTATGTGTGTGTGTGTGTGTGTGTGTGTGTGTGTGTGTGTGTGTGTGTGTGTTAAAAACGGAGGTGGAAAGAACTAAAAACTCGACGACAAATGAAAAAGAGTTTTTTTTTAAAATATTTCTCCGTATTTTACAATTATCCATGAAAATGATTTAGACACCGGATAACCTTTTTAGCATATGTTGTATATATACATGTAAATATGTATAACATACTGTCCCCTCGTCTTCGTCTATATATACTCTTAATTAATCTTCTCGTCAGTGAGCATTTTACATTTTTACGCTTGAAAAAGCCTGAAATAAACAGCGAAACGTCGTCAAATTTTAGATCCTTCCACCTGCGTTTTATCATATAGCTTGAATTTTATCTGATTTTAATCATATATATATATATATATATATATATATATATATATATATATATATATATATATATATATATATTAGCCTGACGATTCTCTACGGGAATGAAACGCAGAAGACACTAGGTAGCTTAATTGGCATATATTTTCATAACTTACTAACTGACTTTCTTCTATGTACTGAGCACTGTTAAAGTAAAGACTGAAAATAGATGCATAAAATATATCTATTCCACCCCCTCTCTCTCTCTCTTTATATATATATATATATCTGTATATATACACACATGTATATATCTACTATATAATAAAATGATTGCAGAAATTTCCCTCTATATCAAAGTAGCAAAGTAGCGTATATTTTCAACAAAACATGCCAAATACAAATTCAATATATCTACCTTGATAGTCACTATCTTATGTAGCTAACGATCACCATTTCTGCCACATTCATTCGTGCTAATAGAATGTTATATTATATCCTATGAGCAACACCACCACAATCGCCACATCTATAGAAGAAAGAGTTCCTATTTTTCTCTCTCATTATTTAGTGCTTCCATCACTACCAGTTGACCCCGGAGCAAATTCTACATGTTCTTACCCTACTGTGCTTGGACCACCATTAATTGGTTATTACATAATATAAATAACATAATCTTTCCATTTTACACTACGTAATTAATGAATTTTCCCAGCATAATTCCGATTACTTCGATTTGTCAGTCAACGCGTACGATATAAAAAATGTTTCTGTTCCTAAAAATTTTTCCAACAACAATGTTGCATGCAACTAGACCTTACTGCATTCCTACTTTTTTACACTCCTATCCAATACGTAAGTTTATTTGCACATTTGTTTAACACTACAACTGCGCGGTCACGTTCTCCTTATTACACATAAATAAACCTTGTTTTCTCAGGAGTTCTACTTATTTGCAGCAAACTTTACATGCGCTTTCGGATTTATTCTGTTTTATATATATATATATATATATATATATATATATATATATATATATATTCTACGTGAGAGAAATAAGGAGAATTACATTTTTCTTTTTAACAGTGTGTTGTATGAATATACTTTTGATATAAGATCATAAAAACAGCTTTGCGTTATATCATTCATTAGGATCATAAATATACAGATTAGTGACGCCAAGACTTCATACGATATCAGAAAAATATTACTGATGACATTGACCGATAGATTAAAAGAATGCATTGTAAAATATTAATAAAAAAAAACAAACAAACAAAAAACAACACATACATCTATATCCATTTCAATGTGCCCATACAGCTATAGTCATTTTAATGTAAAGCTAAACACGTCAATAATTTTATTGTTGACTAATGGATTTGGGAAATCATCAACTTTGTGATATTTGAGGATGTTATATTCTATATTAGTTGAATCAACAATCAACTATTATAAAATTGTAAATGTTTGGAGTTTTATTTTGTGATAATTCCAGTCCTTATTTTGCAATCGTCTTTTATCAACTAAACAAACAACATCCACTATATATTCGTATATTTCATTATTTTTTATTTTTACAATCAATATTTTTCTTCTATTAAGTGCCTATATATTTACCTCGTGGGACGCGTTAATATAACGACGGGTTGAAATATCAATGTTAACTTAGTGATTCTTAGTAGATATGGTTGACGAAAACTTCTTTATTGGTTGTAATTTAGTTGCAGTGGCTACTACAGTAATTAGCATAGCCGCATTTTATCATCTTTAGGTAGCATGTATACGATTATCCGGCACACTTATAACGTATCTACTAATGCTGAATAATAATGTCGTCTGTAGAGGACATGATCTCATTAGACACGCAGTGGCTTGAACTCTAGTTGTCATTGTCGTTTTAACAACTTTATTCGTTTTGAAACAAAATGACAAACACGGTTACAAGGACTAAAAGAAGATACATTAAGATCTTAAATGTTTGAGATAAAAAGGGAAAACGAGACGAATTTTACACCTCACATAAAGCGCCTTATATTCTCAAATGGCCACTTGCTATTGACCAGGCTCACCGTCCTTTAACTTCAGTAATCTGATGAGAGTTGGCGTTACAATCTATTTGATGAAAGAATTAAGAATTTATATATAATAATGTATTACTTAAAATATTTCAGCATTGAGAATTGATTATAAATTGAATTTTAAACAATTCTTAATGCTGCAATATTATAAGTTATAAATTTATCATATATTTTTTATTACTAGAATATCTTGTCTTTTGCTTTTCCAGTTTTAACAACTAGTCCTTTTACTTTTCTAAGTTTAATCTTAACCATATTACTTTTCTTGTTTGCATTTTGCTGTGTAATCCATGATTTTTCCAGGCTTTGCATTGAAATATTTTCTTTTTTGTGTTTAATATCATAAGTATTGTCAACAATACATAAATAATTATTACCAACTTCTTAAATTGACTAAATTAAAAAAAAAATCAAATAAAAGACGCAATTAAGTAAATAAATAGAAAGAAGGGACAAACAAAAGAGTAACAGAATTTACGGGCGACGTCGTAAACAAAAGATTATCAGCCCTAGCACGGCAAAGAGTATCACTTTTGTTATCTCTCTCTATATAGCCCGAATAAGATGACATGCGAGCGACATTCTCGCTATGATTTCTGAAGGTGTCGATGATAAAGAAGTTACTATGACAACCAACAGCCAATCAAAAGTAATCGTCTCTAATATACACTAGAAAAACGGTTGAAAATAAGTCATACACTATCCACTATGATTATGCAATTCCTACAGCTGTGTACATTGAAAATTCAGCTACCTAACATGGGATGAGAAAGGGAAAGAAGCCGTTTTAGTAGAAGTTAGATGCAGGGTTAAACAGAAATGAGTGCAAAAAAGATAGCGAAATACATAGGTCTTATGCACGGCGTGAAAAAAATTTGAAATCTCAGGAAGCTCTCTATCATTCCAGTAATTATAGAAGCAATTAGACTCATAAAAATAATTTTGGAAACTACTTGGTAAATATACTAGATGAACCAAGTGACATTTACGCTTGAAGGTACGGTTAGAACCTTTATAAGAGCTCCCGTTTGAAATATGACATATCGAGTGAATGTCTGGAATCTGGTTAGATGCCCCATCCCCAGGTTAAACAAAATGATAAGAAAATTGTAAAGAAAGTGGATATTTATAGATACTCATCTACAGACAAAATATTTCGCTGTATCACAGTTCTTCATTGTGGCTAGAGTAGCATCTGTCCCAAACTAGAATCGAAACTCAACCACTTAGAGGATAATAGGCGCTTCTTACCATTATGCTGCTGCTATGATCAATATTGCCTAAATCCTTAAGCTTCAGTTGTTTACACAAAGAGGATTGCATTATATGCCAGTGACAATTTGTTATTTCACTTACCAATATACTCAATCAAAGATAGATAGCATTTATACTCATTCACAAACTGTTTCATAGCTCTTTAATGTGGCTAGATTAGATACTAGACGACGGTCAGCGCTTCTAATAATATTTTGACTGCTGTTACGTAGGTGGATGAAATTACAATGATCAACTTTGGCTTAAATTGTAGAACGAATCGGCGTAAGTATATATATATATATATATATATATATATATATATATATATATATATATGTGTGTGTGTGTGTGTGTGTGCGTGTGTGTGTACACATATGTACGTGCGTTGTGTAGTATTAATGTGATACTTATACTTCAAATCTTTTTGATTTTACCAGCTTTTGAAATTTTTTAATGGACCACTGTTCATTTCGTTTTCCTTGAAGCGTAGCCCTCGCACTAAGTGCGTTCCCAGGAAAGTGGTACTACCAATTCAATACATTGATTGACATTGAAACATTAAGGTGCTTAAATTTGCGGAACATTAATTCGTTCGAATCATAGATCGAAACTACAAACATTCGGTTATTTTTGTCAGATGGCATATGGGAACCTGCTAATCGCTTTTCCTTTTTTATCGTACATAAAACAGGAAAGGCTTTTCTTATGATACGTCCATTTATTCCGCGCGTCTAATGTTGAAATCCTTATTTTAAATTCACGCGTCATATTTACACTCCTCCTACCGCATGAAGATGTGGCAAAAAGCAGGTGAAGATAAAAAGACCAGTGAAGTAGAGGTGGTGACCGTCGGTGTAATTTTGATATGAGTATGAGTAATGTTCGTAGAATTTATTTTGTCATGAAAGATGGTTTCGGTGCGAGGTCGATAAGTTTAAAAAAGGTACATATTGTCAGTCGTCCGGGCCGGATGAAGTATATAATTAATTCTAATAAAGTACGCTTATTATAGCGTAAAAATTTGTTTATGATAATAACAAATGAAACATCGCTTGTCAGGAGCAAAGCTTGGGTTGTCAACTTAAATGCTATTTGTGTCTAACTTTGTAAGTTCAACAGAATACCTTTATATAATGGTCGATTATTTGCGAGAAACGGATTGTAGGAAATAGTTCAGTTCATTCCGACTAGATTTCGAAGTCAGTATTGTATTCTGCACCAATATTAATGCATAATCTTTAAAATCTAGGAATGTGCATCTAAGATTTATTCTATGTATGCTATGCGATTATGGCATAACTCCATAGATACACCGGTTCTCATAAGATCACCGAAGTTAAACGACATTGCCTGGCCAGTACCATCTTATAGGTGACCATCTTATGCAACGTGCTGTTTGTATCTAGGTATGCGGGTATCTATGATACATAAGGGGCGGAATGCAACACATGTAGGAAAGGTAGGTTCTGTTGAAAATCGGATGCAAAGTTCGTTAGCCCTGTAAGGCAATCTTATAGTGATGGCGTTACAAACAAAACATCCGATTCCAATATTTTACGAGTCATCACATAAGAAGTCAGTGAGCAATCTGATTTAATCGATCATAGCGAATTATTTTAATATATGTAATTGAAATATGCTTAAATATGATATTTTAATTAATGCAGATATCGTATTTATTAATATAGAGTCAATCTATATATCTATAAAAACAGAGATGTGTGTGCCACAGACGATTTCTGATTGGTTAATCCAATTATCACATCTCCTAAAAAACTATGGTTCCTACGCTCTTACCTTTACCATAAAATATTATGGCTTTATTTATTGTCCATCTTGGAAGGGTTTAATTTTTTCATAACTTGTTATTTACAAATTAAAAAAATACGAAACTTACACAATCTAACAATCCAACCTACGACATCACGTCCGCCATTCACACACGAAAACAAACGCTGGAAAGATTATTAGTAGTACTACTACTACCCAGCACACGCGCACACACGCACACACGTTCACAAGGTATTCCTCTTAAAAACAAGTTTTGAAGAGACGATTTTTTTAAGCTGTTGACACACATGTTTTAAAAATCTAGCAAAAATTAATTTTCCTGAAATTTTTCAATATTTAAAAATAAATTATGCCGGCCGATAAAATTTTAAAACTTTTTTTTAAAGCTAGAAAGATAAAATTTACAAATACTTATATATATATATATATATATATATATATATATATATATATATATATATATATACATATATATATATATATATATATATATATATATATGAAACTAAACTAAAAAAAAACGCGCGTTAACTCGATAGATTCGAAAATGTTGTCAAAAAACAAATATATAATAAATAAATGTTATCAAAGGCAAGATAAATTACTTTCTACCAAACTGGATTTATTTTTCGTGTTTTATTCAATGTAACATATTTATTCAGCTCGAAAAACGGGTTAGTATTACTGTACACATAGATTCGAAAAAGTTGATAAGATACGAAACAATATGCATAATATAAACACAGCACGAAAACAAACGTTGTCATCCATTCCCAGCACACGCGCACACACGCGCACACACGCGCACACACGCACACTCTGGCGTTAGCCGCACATACGTACACACAACAAGAAATCAAACGCTATTAGTACTACTATAATTTCCAGCACACGCGCACACACGCACACACACTCACGTCCACTACCGTCCTTGGCTACGTCACATTGTTATGGCAACACGATAAACACACAGTAAATTTGATTTTCTTCATTTCTACGCAAATATTACGCAAATATAAATCATATAGAATATCTGTATGAATATAATTACACGTAATAGTTAAATAAAGATGATCATCGTATAAGAGAACCGAAAAAAAACTAATAGGGAATTAATTAAAAACGCTAAAAATATGCACATTAGCTAGATCTTTTGTAGATGAATGCAATTCCACGACTCATAAATAACAAAGTTGTATTTTCTTTTTAATTAAATAGAAAAAAGAGGTGTTGATAAGACTATCAATACACAAAAAAAGTATAGATTTATTTTTGGGTAAAGTTCCCCCGGGTTTTCCTTTCACTTCAGTAAATAATGGTCTTTTGTTATATATATGGCGTACTATTATCCTTATATATATGATGTTTATGTTTATATATATATATATATATATATATATATATATATATATATATATATATATATATATATATATATAAGTGATAGTGTCTGTGTGTGTCTGTGCGTCTGTGTGCATTTCCCTACAGCTAAAACTCTGTCAATTTTAAGCCTACAGATTCGAAATTTGATATACAGGGTACTGAGATTTCCAAAAATCGATGTGATAGGTTTTCGACAGAAATTTGGCGATTAAGTGGTCAATATTCAACGATTTGACCTTTGAGAACTCTACCAAACTCCTCCTACAATTTTGGGTCTAAACACGTGATATTTTATATATAGATTCCTTGGACATGGATCTAACTTATTAACTTTAGTTGATTCCTAAACAATAAATGTTAAGAGGTCATAATAGGGGTCAAAGTTTTAAAAAATTGACCGTTTTTTTTCTCAGCATACACCTCAAAACACCTGGGCAACGCCGGGCACCGATTGCTAGTTTTCTATAAATTATTATATTGTATCCAATATATAGTTGTGATTTCAAAAGATAATAATAAAAAATATGACTTGAGTGGTATCCGCTAGAATCAAAATCAAAACATATAGCTCTCCAGCCTAAGTTGCTAGTGTTTGAGCTTTCGTCAAATGGATAACAAATAGTTAAAAATGAACCGACTATAACTCGTAAATGTAATTTGCGCGGAATATTCCTCACGCAGATCGACAAACAGACAGACAGACGAGGTAATATATATATATATATATATATATATATATATATATAAACCAACGATCCACAAACGATACAATCATTTGACCCGCCTCGCGCTACTTTGCGACCTTGCGTTTTGGAGGAGATGCATTTTGAAACAATAAAAACAGCGAGACACACAGACATAGTGAGTTTCATATATAAGATTAGATTGTACCAAATATTTAGTTGTGATTTCCAAAATAAAAATAATATGACATAAGTGCCATCAGCTAAAATCGAAACCAGAACATATAATGCTGCAGTATTAGTCGCTACTCTTTGAGCTATCGTCAGATAAATCAGAAATAGTTAAAAATAAACTGATCATAACTTATAAATGTGTATTTGTACATGCATACAAAAACACTTATTCGACTTATGATTGCCAAGTTCAAATTATTTTCAATTTTGACCCCTTAGCAGTTATTTGTCCCGGCTAAAAAAAAAAACATAAAAGAACAGTACACAAAACTTTAATCATTTGATCCGCCTCGCGCCGCATTTCCGCCTTGCATCGCACAGAAAATGCACTTTGAAAAAATTGAGACAGACAGACAGGAAAACACAAAAACATAGTTACTTTTATAAATTAGATTATAAAGTATTATAATATTTTAATACATTCTAAGGTAATTTAGAGCTTTTTCTGATGGGTAGTTTGCACAGACAAGCTCACTTATATTCCAGCATCAGATTTGAGAAGACAATGGTGCTTATGCACTTACTGATCCGCGCTATTTTTTAAATCGTATTTCCAAGTTTAATTAAAGTTTTATCATATGTTTTTTTATTCAATTGTAAGGTTAAGTATAGAATAAGTAAAAAACACCCTCCCCTCCTCATGTTAAGAATGGCTTTTTAAATAATAACGTTATTATTTGATCACGGATCAATAAGTGCACTAATACCGACAATATTTATATTCTTCATTATTTTCCCTAGCAAAAAAATAGTTTTCAACAAATTTTTTCTGTTTTATAGTTTGTTATATAAAGGAACACCGCATCTGTGTTTGTGTGTTCGTTTAACGAAAAGTCCGAAACCGCACTAAATACGTTTACAAAGCTTTGTCTTTAATGCCATTCACCATCGTTACGATGATAAAAATCTAATATATAAAAGGCTTTATAATATACACAAGTTCATGGTATAATATACACAAGTACATGGTATAATATACACAAGTACATGGTATAATATACACAGGTACATGGTATAATATACACAAGTACATGGTATAATATACAAAAATACATGGTATAATATACATAAGTACATAGTATAATATACACAAGTACATGGCATTATATACATAAGTACATGGTATAATATACACAAGTACATGGTATAATATACACAAGTATATGGTATAATATACACAAGTACATGGTATAATATAAACAAGTACATGGTATAATATACAAAAATACATGGTATAATATACAAAAATACATGGTATAATATACATAAGTACATAGTATAATATACACAAGTACATGGCATTATATACATAAGTACATGGTATAATATACACAAGTACATGGTATAATATACACAAGTACATGGTATAATATACACAAGTACATAGTATAATATACATAAATACATGGTATAATATACACAAGTACATGGTATAATATACACAAGTACATGGTATAATATACATAAATACATGGTATAATATACACAAGTACATGGTATAATATACATAAGTACATGGTATGATATACATAAGTACATGGTATGATATACATAAGTACATAGTATAATATACACAAGTACATGTTATAATATACATAAATACATGGTATAATATACACAAGTAAATGGTACAATATACATAAGTAAATGGTATAATATACACAAGTACCTGGTATAATATACGCAAGTACATGTTATAATATAAACAAATACATGGTATAATATATACAAGTACAGTGGATAATATATTGCACGGTATTATTTCAGCGAATTACATCCAGTTTGCGATTTTCAGAACTAACTCATTGTTTTTTTTTAATAATCGGATTTCCGGAATCTCAAGTGTAATTAATGCATGCATAACGCAAAAGTTCTGGAAAAAACTTTATGAAAACAATAAACAAAAGAAAATCAGCGAACAATTTTAATTGTTATCTTGAAACAAAATGCAAAATGATCATTTAGTTTTACTTTTGTTGCATAAAACAATCCAACAATGGCGTGAAATTGGTTATCATTAAACAGAAGGAAAGAATCGTGCATCGCTTTTTGTAAAAAGCCTTGCTCGTGACCAACTTCTCTAATCGTTTCCGTCAGAGATAATTCTGAGTGACGTCAGTAAGTCTGGTTTAATAAGTAGAACAATGAAATTTCTAAGAAACGAAACCAAAATTTTTTTATTGGTTTCCTTTAATACCTTCGCATCTTGGATTTTATTTTCACGACGTTTCGACCGATGTAATCTACAACCTTCTTGTCGAACTCGGCAATCCTTTATGTCGAACTCGAGAATCTATGTGCAATTCCGAACTGGATTTCAAATTCATAGATTTTTGGTGATCGGATCCAAGAAAAGTGCTGTGTAGACATTAAATTTAAGCAAAAAGCATATGATATATTAAACTCTACTCAGATATTGAGCATTGGTGAAGACAAAAATGTATTATATATTATCTAATATATAAACGGCTTTATGTCTGTCTGTCGGTCTGCCTGTCGGTCAATCTGTCTTTCTGTTGGTTTGTTTGTCTGTCTGTCTGTCTGTGTCCATATTTTCAAACTCTATCCCCTTCGAAACTAAAAGTCGCAGAGCGGCGCTAGGGGACTCAAATGATTAATTTTTTTACGGACCGTTCTTTTATGGTTTTTAGCCGGTTAAAATTCGTTTTAAGATGTCAAAAAAATGGGTTAAAATTGCAAAAACTATCAAGCATTTTGTACATTCATCTTAGTTTATTTTTAATTTTTAATCGGTTTATATGGGTGTCATATTGGTACAGTGGTAACGTCACCAGCTTTGAATGTTACAGTTTCGGTTTCGATTCTAACTGATTGAAATCACAACTCTTTAATAATAACTGTTTAATAACGAAATCTGAACAAATTAAAATATCATATTTAAGCGTATGTTACACCCGCGCAAAACCGGGCCCCTCACCCGCTAGTCTAATACATAAAAAGCTGTCTGTCTTCATATTTTACAACTCTATCTCTTCCGAAATTAAATGTCGCAGAGCAACGCTAGGGGCTTCAACTAATTGCACATTTCATGGACCGTTCTTCTACAGGTCTTTAGTCAGTTAAAATAGTTTTTAAGGGGTCAAAAAGAGATTTACATTGAAAAATCGTTATACATTTTGTGCATTCGTTTTAATTAGCACAGCTTTAAATGCTACAGTTTTGATTTCGGTTTCGATTCTAGCTAATTGCACCCAAATATTTATTTATTTTTTTTTACTTTTGAAATCACGACTCTATAATGATATATACGAAAGGGGATAAATTAAAATAGCATACTTAAGCGTATTTACGACCCGGCAAAGCCGGGCACCGCCACTAGTATTATCTAATATATAAAATATATAAAAAGCTATATGTCTGTTTGTCTGTCTGTCTGTCCATCTGTCTCCATGTTTTCAAACTCTATCCCTTACGAAACTAAATGCTGTAGAGCGGCGCCAAGGAGCTCAAATGATTTGACTGTTCTTTTATGAGTTTTTAGCCGATTAAAAATAGTTTATAAGAGGTCAAAATGGGTCAAAATTGAAAACAAATCATACATTTTATACATTCATCTTCGTTTATTTTAAATCTTTAATTAGTTAATATCCGTCTAACGTTTGTACAGTGGTAATGTCACCAGCTTTTAATGCTACCGTTTCGGTTTCAATTCTATCTGCTGGCACTCGAATGCTTTTTTCTTTTTTAAATTTTGAAATCACTACTCTATAATAATATATACGAAATCTGGACAAATTAAAATATCATATTTAAGCGTATTTTACGACCGGGCAAAGCCATGTGGCCCTTCTCCGTTAGCCTTATAAAAAGTATGATATTTATATATGTGATAGAGTAATAAATATAGTGTTAACATGATAATAAAATAAATAAATATTATCAGATATAATTTACGTCTGCATGTACATTTCTTATAACATAACTCTGTCCCTAACTAATAGATGTATTACTGTGTAGTTTGTGCGATTAACCTACATAGGAAAATATTGAAAGGAACAAACATTGTTTGCCTTTATATATATATATATATATATATATATATATATATATATATATATATATATAACATTATTAATAAACACTTCCCCCAGAATGTAAACTAAGCAAAATAATTAATAAAAATACGGTTAAACTTTCCTTCCCCACTTCATCTAACATAACCAAAACTATAATAAATTCCAACAATGAAAAAGTGAACAAAATCAGGAAAAATAGGGATAAAGAAACCCTAGAACAAGCGAGTGAAAATAGCTGCAATTGCAGAATCCTAGATGAATTTCCACTTGAAAAAAAATGCTCAACTTTCAGATATTGTCTATAAATATTAGGTCAGATTTTAAAAAAAATGGGAGGGTATACATGTGATCGAGAGGTGCAAATTCAAAGATAGATTCTATAATACCTAACACCTTTCAAGTTGAAGATAGATAATGAAACAAGCACTAATAAAAATAAGAATAATTACGATAATAGCAGTAATAAAGTTATGAATACTAGAATCAGAAAAAGTAAGAAGATAAACAACACAACACTATGTGGATCAATTAAGAAAATCCGTAGAAATAAAACTCAATCTAAATTAAAATGGCCTATAGTAAGTATTAATCAAATAAATGGAAATCTTTCATCCTTGAATCATACCACATATTAACATCTAAGGAAGATTTATTACATAAGCGCCTAGATATAGTGCAGAGATGTCTGCATAAAAATAAATTCCTGTTATCCCGCATTAGACCAGAGATTCCCGAAAGGATGAAACACTAGTGTCTGTAGGTATTTAATTATTATAGTAAAAAAATAATTATATATATATATATATATATATATATATATATATATATATATATATATATATAAACGAATAAGTAAATAAATATACATGAGGGAGAGGAAAGAAAAATATTAGAGTGTAAAAATATAAACCAAATCATGGGAAAACCTAGTTTTGAAATATCAACAAACTACAACCGAAGCAAATAATGAGACGTACCAAACATATAAGGTTAGATTAAACAATTTCAATAACAATTAATTGGGTGATGGTAAACTCAAAAATGGAGACAGGAAAGCGCTGATAAATAGATTTCTTAACTCTATACAAGAAAGAAACGCAACATAAATATGGCAATTAAATATCTAGGAACGAAGATAGATAATTCAAAAGTACAGTGATAACATATTTTTAATGTTTGTTGAAGATTGTTTACAAAACAGATCTGTAATATATACTCTTATAAGAAAAGCAAACAGTTAATAAAACATGTTAAAAACACTTTGAAATGAGTTAAAAACATATTTAATCTGAAAAGAAAACACTAGATAAGTGGATAGTCCTTAATACGCGGAGTTTCGAAGAAATACTTTCCTTCTCATCAGAGGGTAGGGATTAGCAAAATGCGGGATCGGATTTGCATGCAAAAATATTTGATGAAACAACAAGTAAGTCAAAGATCTTACTTAATAACAAAAAAGTGAAGCAGAGGGAATATGGTGATGAAAAAGGTCATTACACGTGAATTGATAGTCTGGTGGAAGATAAATAATCCAGTGACGGTATAACTTCAAGAAAGTTAATTGAATATATATATATATATATATATATATATATATATATATATATATATATATATATATATATATATATATATATAAATCTAGGCAATGTTTATATAAACACGGTAATAATGCAGATAATCGTGACTGTGTTTATATAAAAGTTCTAAATAATATACAGGAGTTTTCAATAGTTATAAAGATTTTTATTTATGAAAACAATTACAAAATATGTTTCGACAAAGAATTTCAGCTGCTCTGTAGCTGTTACTGAAACTTATTGCAAATGTGTAGCCAAATAATGTTTGTATAAATAAAAACATTAATACATATTACACACATATTCAGCTATGAATACATATAAAGTAGCATATATAATATGTTCCCCTTTTAGATTTACCTTTTGAAGACCTTACATTTTCTTATCTATGCAAATTATTTTTGTGATAGCTTATGTACGTACATAAATTTGTATATACACTATTGCCACTTTTTAGAGTAATATTTGTGATTACCTTACATTTTCCTATTTATCGATGTATATTTGTGTGCATATATATATATATATATATATATATATATATGCATAAATATATGCATATACGCAAATACAAATACGTATTATTTGCATTCGTATATTAACGTAACGAAAAGTTTATTTATGCAATCTGGCGCTATGTTTTGTTCGAGTGAGAATATGAATTACCATATATTATGCCCACTTTCTTATTTGTTTCCGTTGATGGTCTTTTATTGAAATGTGCTCACACTTCCGCCCAGCTTTGTTGAAGTGATGCAACTAATACTTTCCTAATCTTATACATCAAGATTTACATAAGTTGTCGCTGTCTCCACAGTTAGAAAAATCGGAGATGTTATCTTCTTAAGATGAATACACCAACATATAAGAAATACGGATAGAAAATAAAGAAAAAATAATCCAATAAATAGAATAATGACATCAATAATAAAAATAAGGAAAATGACAAAACTTAAGAGCCAATAGAATGGAAAGAGAACCAAAGGATAATTAATCTTGACCCCGGTTTCATATATAGCACACACGTTTACATATAAATGTTTAAAATATTAATCCGAAATCTATATAAATGCTTAGTTCTTTTCTATATTTATTGCTTATTTATTGACGTGTAGGAATGCAAAATGTACTTAAAAAACAAAACTTAAAAAGATTTGTTTATTTGTTTAATATTTTCGACCGTTTCTTAGGCATCCTTCAGTATAGTGAAAGGCACGTGTGTTTTAGTGGTAGTAGTAGAAAACGAATAAACAGTATACTTAATGGATGAAGAAATGCTTACCTGTTAGCATCCCGGCATTTTCACACTTAAAAGGATCGGTAACTTGGATAGCATTATGGCCTTTTTCCAATATAAATTTCCAATATAGCATAATCCTAATATCGCCCATATAAGACTTTCGCGTGTATTAATATCCGTACAAGTACAATGTCACAGTTATCAAGTGAACTCGTGAACTTCATTAGTTTTCAATAGGTAAACTGGAATTATTATTATATATGCTAAATATTGTTGATAATTTACACAAAAACACAAATTTTGCAATCGTTAGTAACAATGTCGACAACAACTTCAAATTTGTAATAACATTATTTAAAAATCTGTAGATAACACTATATATATATATATATATATATATATATATATATATATATATATATATATAACAATTGAATAACACCGAACGTAGTGCCATTATTAACTGTTGAGGACTTAGTTTTTCCTATAATTTAAACATAAAACATAAACTATAGAAAAAAAGCAAGCTAAACCCTCAACAATTAATAATAGCACCACGTCCGGTGTTATTAAAATGTTTTATAAAATCATGTACCCATAAAACTCTTATATATATATATATATATATATATATATATATATATATATATATACATACATACATATATATATAATGTTACCTTAAGATTTTCAAATGATGTTATTACAAATTTGAACAAAAACGTCGAAGTTGTTACTAACGATATATATATATATATATATATATATATATATATATATATATATATATATATATATATATATATATATATATATAATATTGTCTGTATTTTTGAGATGAGGTGTTTTCATTGATTGAGATTGTCGGACGAGGAAGATGAAGAAGTGAGTCCGACAATCTCAATCAATTTATATATATATATATATATATATATATATATATATATATATATATATATATATATATATATATATATATACGTTTTATTTTTTATTACCATTTTATCTGTTCAGTTACATATGTTTCGGTTGCCAGACCATATTTACGATCCAGCAGCCTCGTCAAACCTTACAGAAATAGCTATTATTATTTGGAAGAACGATTTTAAAAGAAATGCGAGAGAAAAAAAAATACGAGAGAAAAAAAAAATAAGGAAAAAAAGAGGAAAAAAGAAAAAAGAAATAAGGGGGGGGGCGGAGATCAACAATAATTAAGTTTTGAAGTTTAAAATACATTAGATTGTAGTGTGTATGTGTGTATGGGGGGTTAGTAAATTCAGCTAGGCGTGAGTGAAGGTGTAGTGATATAGGTATGTATTTGTGTATATATATGTATATATATATATACATATATATGCATGGACGTGTTTATATGAGTATGTATGTGTGCGTATATGCGCGTGTATTGGCATATGTATTCAGTCTTAACTGCCTAACAAGATTCATTGTCGGATGTACATGGACTTGCCACTGCAAGCGTTCTAAAATGAAACCCTGCCAAACACATATAACATGTTCACTAAACCTTTCTCTCTCCCTCTTTCTCTTCTCTCCCTCCCATCAATCCATATACTCCAATGTATAGATAAACAATTTTACTAAATACAGCCACATCTTAAAACCCCTTCCTCCCCTTAAACCTCCCTTTTATCTCCCCCTCTCTCCCTCCCTATATTTTCTCTTCCTTTCTTTCTTTTTTCGTATTTCTTTTAACATCGTTCTTCCCAATAATAATAGCTATTTCTTTAAGGTCTGACGAGACTGCTGGATCGTAAATATGGTCCGGCAACTGAAACATATGTAACTGAACAAATAAAACGGTAACAAAAAATAAAACGCATATTTGCTCTGCAATATTATTGAGCACTCTCTTCAGGTTTTACTAATTAACATTTTTACCATATATTACCCATCGTTGACTGGTTTCAAAAGCAGCCTACAGAAAATGGACTCTGATTTATGAAAGTATGATAGGTTATGAAAAGGAAGGGTTGTAAAGAGATAACTTCGAATTTGGGGGTATCAAAACGAAAGCAAAATATGGTGAAAGTAAAAATAAAATAGATGTACCCCATAATTTATTATACCATACCTGTTCACACTGAAACACTTATCACAATCACTGTGGATCTATATTTAAAAAAAAAGAACTTGTTAAACTTTGTGACATATTTCCATCCTATGGAGGTCAGGTGCGAACGAACACCCCATAATTTTATTATACCATATTTCTTCAAACTGAAACATAATTATCAAAGTATACTTACGCAGATAGATATGAAAAGTCTTTATTAAAGTTTGTGCCTATTTCCATTCTATAGAGGCCAGGCGCAAACGCAGACCCCACAATTTTATTATACCATCCCTATTTAAGATAAAACATACTTATCAAAGTATTATTATGTACATCTATATCAAAAACACTTGTAAACGTTTTTTTTTTAATTTTTAAATTTTTTATTTCCATACTTTGTGGACCAGGTGCGTGATAAGTATTTCAGTGTTAACAGGTATGGTATAATAAATTATGGGGTTTATCTATTTTATTTTTACTATCATCATATTTTGCTTTGGTTTTGATACCTTGAAATTCAACCCAAATTTACAACCCTTCCTTTTCATAACCTATCATTATCATTATTTTATAAATCAGAGTCCATTTTCTGTAGGCTGCTGTTAGACCCAGTCAACGACGGGTACTTTTGCTAGCACACACACACACACACACACACACACACACACATATATATATATATATATATATCACGAATTCGACAAAAAATTCCAATATTCGACGAGATATATCTAAAGAAGGCAGGAGGTTACATCTGCTGAAACATTGAGCGAATAACACTCAATAGGAGAACAGTATCCAAACAATCTAATCACGTCTCTTTCAGTTTTTTTTTTGTTTCTTGTTAGGAATATATTATCATCTACCGTGTCGCCGCTATATAATCATTTTGCCTTATTTCCAGGGGAAAATGCTGAATAAGGGTCGGCGAAAATAATGATGGAAACGCTATGAAAATGCAGCAACCAACAATAACTAAAAAAATTAAATAAGATAATAAACTGTTCGTTGCTATAGCAAAAACAAAATGTATGCCTTTTAGGTTCGGCTAGCCTATGTCGTGATAATGATGTTGTCTCCAAGGGCAGATCTAGAAGGGAGGCTAAGTAATGACTCAGGAATATCATCTTACAAATGCTAGTCAATGTATTGATTTTTACGCTCTTACACACAAAAATTGTTTAAAATGTAAGTGTTTTTCTCTCGCTATTTTGTCTAACCCTTAGTTTTAAGGAATTCATCCGCCGTAGTTTTTCTCTTACCAAATAATCCATCTTCGATTTATCAGATCACTGACAGGACTTTCGTCTATTTCAAATCAAGCCGGGTTATCAGTCATCGATTAATGTCAATAGTGCGTACACGCATTGATCTGTGATGCGAGACAATTGTGTGATGTTCATTCAATTGTACGAGATCTCCACCTGATATGCTAACGCATTTAATGGCGATGAGTAACCAAAGCAATTCCGCACTCATTTCATTTACTGATGTATCACAATAAATTGTTTCCTAGGTCATGATTAGTTATCTTCTACGAAATGATTGATTTAGAGTAACATCTTAAATAATTTTAAGATTAAAATGAACAGCTTGGTAGCTTTTTAAAGCATTTGTTTACATCATTTTAGTAGATCTACTAAATCTGGATAAATATCTTCAGTGTAATCAATATCAGTATCAATAATGCACTACCCTATTTTATATTCGTACGTACGTAGTCACCGTTCACACATTAAATAAACGAAATTTGCCCCGTATTCCCGTTAGAGATTCGGGAACACGTTCATTGTGTCCTCCGGATAATTGTCTATCGGGATCTGTGGAAATTTCACAGGGGACTCATTCATATGTAATATATTGATGTTGGCATTCTGTAAATGTTCAGTGTAAATAGAGACGCTCTGATATTATTGTAGCTTTTTGTTAAACCTGCAAAAGTATTTATCTAAGCTAGCAAGGAAGCCCAGCATAGCCAAGTCAAGTACGCTTAAATATGATTTTTTTAATTTTTGCAGATTTCGCATATATTATTATAGAGTTAATGTTCTATCGATTTTTATACATTATAAAGTTGCAATTTCCAAAATAAAAAAAATATATCCAAATGACTTGGGTGCATTAGCTTGAATCGAAACCGAAATAAAAACGTATGATATATATATATATATATATATATATATATATATATATATATATATATATATATATATATATATATAATTTGAGTAATTTGAGTTCCTTCAGCCATAATCGAAACCGAAACCAAAAGAATTCTTGATAAAATTATTTATAAAAAATAGATGACTTAAGTGCCATCAGCTATAATCAAAAACCAAAACCGAGACCAACACTTATGAAGAATTCGGGGTAAAATTATTTATGAGAAGAGATTATTTATAAAAAATAGATGACTTAACTGCCATTATCTATAATCGAGACCGAGACCAAAACTTATAAAGAATTGTTGGTAAAATTATTTATGAAAAGACATCATTTATAAAAAAATAAATGACTTTAGTGGCATCAGCTATAATCGAAACCGAAACTAAAACTTATGAAGAATTATTGGTAAAATTATTTATTATTAGAAATGGAAGTACATAACAATTAAACGACCCGGATGTAAACGTGACACAGAAAATTACATGCTATCGTATTAATATATAGATGAATATCCACTTTTAAATTATTTGTAGCTTCTCTAACCTGTTTTTTAGAACACATAGATGTAGTTTATATATAGAGAGGCATAGGTCGTGTTATATAGTCAGGTGGGAGATATTATAAAACGTGGTATATATTGTTTGTGTGGGGGGTAGATATTAAAACAGTCATATTATATATAGAGAGGGAGATATTAGAATGATATTTTTTGTTCTCCAAATGGCAGATAATAAACGTATAAATTGTATGTATGTTTGTTTAGCCCGAGTTAATGATATCGACGTGTAAACTGAGTCATGTATCAGAGAGTTATCACACGGGTATATTTTACAGTTCATATATAAGAATAATAATATATGCATCATATCTTCTTTCTTCAAGAATTCTTTTATCTTCCTGCTGAGCTTTGTGACGAACCATGAAATGGCCAACACCATCCAATTGAGACATTTGCTCTTCCTTCTTTTGTGAAACCACTGAACAACACTTTTTTATAATATAAATTTATTTCAGTTGTCTCAAATGGTTTTTATAGGATCTGCATTTCTTGCCTACATGTTTATTCTTCCCATACCGCTTCCTGGTCGTCTGTTCACTCTGGTGATCAAACTCCAACTCTCGACTCTAAAGTTCCCGACCTCTGACATCAGTTCCGTTACGTTATCCTTCAAATGCACACGTATCCCTTACGTGTAACTTTTCCATGTCTGCCTGCCCAAGGTTATTTTGTTTATATTTAACCTAGCTAATTTATATAAACGACTCAGCTAAAACTCTTGCTATGTTATGTTTTATAAACAATCAATAACTCCCAATATAAACTATTTTAAGTATATCATTAGATAGATAGATAAATAGATAGATAGACAGATAGATCGGAAATAACTAATTAACTTTTAACAATATTAATTATTCAACAGTCGCATTTATTATCACATGCTTTCTTTCACAACTTTCAGCAAGCAGCAACTTAATCATTCATTTGTTATAATCACTTCACTTAAGCTTAGAATGTCATATAATGAAATTACATAAGGTAATGAAATTACATAAGATAATAAAGATTATATAGCCATTGAGGAAGTGGCGTATCACTATACCAAAACATCAATTGATTTTATTGATTTGAAGAATGTTAAACTAACAATTATTTGCACGGGAAGAAGAGAGAATATTTATTGTTTTTTAAAGAATTATATTGTTACAATTTTAAATAAAGAAAGAAGACACTCGTTTTATTTATTTAAACACTATTTAGCTGCACAGTGAAAATTATTTTTTACAGACATTTGCTATTTCAAAAGAAATATTATTATTAATAGCAAATTATACAGCTTGCTGATGGAAACAATGTAGGATTTCCTGCCAGAGAAGCATAGTGGGGGATGCCCTTTTCTCTACCCTGCAACCTCTCTCCCACAGAAGAGACGTTGCGAGCCTATCCTTGTTTTATCGTTATTTCCATGGCAGGTGCTCGTCTGAACTCCAATCTCTGGCCCCCCTCGCCAATCTTTCACGAAAAACACCCGTCTAGCTGAATCCACTGTCAAAATTTTTCCCCACTCTATATCTGTGCCTTAATCAAAACGCGGATTCCATGAACAAAGCTTCTTTTTTTGAACTGCACGCCTGTGGAACTCTGTTCCGTCTGCCTGCTTCCCACCTGACTACAACTTGGATGTGTTCAAGTCCAATGTTAACAAATTCCTAATGAACCGCCCCCTTAAGTAAACACTTCATCAAATCTCCACACTAACGTAATGTACTTGCAATAACCCTTATCCCTGAGTGGCTTCCGGGCCTTGATAAGTGGTGATCTCTGTGTAAAAAAAAAAAGTTCGTGTTGTCATAATGACTGTTTAGTAATTAGCTGGGACTAGGAAATGTACTTTATGTTTTTGTGACTATTATTCTGTCTTACTTCTAGGTTGGGTAAATTGATTGATATTTCGATGTTGCATAGCAATTTCCACTTTCATTTTCCAATAAAAACTTTGGCTTTAGTTTGTATCATTTGTCCCTGGTTTCAAGCTGCAATCGTTTGCACAGTTACCAGTGGATTACTTTTCCAACCCAGTCGTGGTTGCTTTTTTTTCTTTTTGGGTAACTTGATGGATACACTTATGGTGTTCTTTTCCGTTTCATTTATTTGTCTATGGTGTGTACTTTTGTTATTTTCCTGGAGCTTGTATATCTTGTTGTTGTTGTGCTTCTTCTTTACTTTTCTTTTTATTATTATTCGATTAATCCTCTATCAAAAATGAACAGCATCAATACATAATCGAACATCAATTATCCTTTTGTTTTTACATGTATTTTTTTTTTGTATTTATAGTCGTTGGTCGTCTTAATAATGGTCGTCATGGCAACTTGTATCGAACTTGTTAACACGGTTATTATCTTCATCGATTTAGGCCTTCTCTTATGTACCATCTACATAGATCTTAGATTTCTTGAACCGCTTTTTGGTTTAAATTATGGGATCCGCTTTATAAATTATTAGCTGGATACCCACTCCACACCAGGTATATAATGAGACGCATTTAGAACCATTATTAAGTAGCAGAGATGAAAAACTAAAATAATTAAAAGCAATTAGAAATATATTGATATTCTAAGTAGCATTTGAAAATGGTGATTACACAACCGGCGTTGTCGTCTTTTTTCTTTTGAATTCTTTTCTTATAAAGACAAAAAGCCACTCAAGGACAATAATTAATGAGACAAAGAAGAGTGTCAAACAAAAGATAAAAAAATGATAGTAATTACAAAAACTGATTTATGGTATGAACTGCGTTTGATTGCATATGGGGCAGTCTTTGAGAATAACATTAGATTTGAAGACGACCAAGTTACAATCAGCACGACAGAAGTTTCGCGGGAGAATGGTCCTCGTAAATAAGTTATAGGATATTAAATACACGTAGGAAAAAAGAAAGCGTGTTATCAACTGTGATAACAAAACGAGCTGTCGCGTATTGGTATTTTACAAGAAAAAAACAGCGACTGGAGCCAAGTAGACGTCTTCCATGGAAACAACGATAGAGTTGAGAGGAACTATTAAAGTCTCTTCTGTGATAAAGTGGTTATAGGGAAGAACTTCGGCAGATTTAATTGTGTGAAGTAAAGCCCTAATTATTAGCTCTTATTATGAGGAAGGTTTGCTCAAATAAAAAAGAAATGTGTAACGTATGGATGAAATTTCATTAAAATCAGAGATTAAACCTTCAATGAGCGTCATTAAGGATACGTCACTAAAATGTGGGGCGAAGTAAAAAGAAGGGTTGCTTAATTTTACAGAAAAAAGAGTACATGAAGTAAAAAGTATTTGATATTAGAAAAGTTCTGTATTAATAAAATAGAAATAAATGGTTTATTTCAAGTCATCCGATGGTCGCTGACGCCCCTATTCCGAGTTTGTGTTCATAGGATGTCATCGATATAAATGTGTGCACACTGATTACAGACTTAGTTAAAACCTCGTTTTATAAACATATTTTTATTATAAAAGTTAAAATAAAGACTTTTATTAATATTTTGTTTAGTTAAAAATTAGTTTGACAAATCCGCAGTAACTGTTCGGGGAATTTGCTTGAAGAAAGCTTAATTTAAAAAAAAAAAATTATTTTTAGTGTGCAATCATTTATATAAGCGAAAAATGGTCCACCGAAGGCGTCCTACGAAAGTTCGGAATAGGTACATTAGCAACCGTCTGAAAACTTTGCTTGAAGAAAGCCAAAGAACAGTTTAAAATTTATATTATACTTAATTGTTGTATTGTATTTTATTTTCTAATTTAAACCTCGTTTATTATTATATCTGCCAATCAGAAAGAAGGAGGTATTTTGCCTTTGTTGCATGATGTCACATTGTCTGGCTGTGAAATAAATTTGGAGAGTGCGATAAAGGATAAATAGATGAAAGAATTATCTTTAATAATCATGTCAACTATCTTCTATCTCATTTAATCGCCAGGAGGTTAGACCCCAAAGCAGGTATTATTTTTTTATCAAAATTGCTCCAGACATAGCAGGAAGCTAATTAGTTTAAGGCGCTAAAAATAAAAGTTCAAGTTCAGGAACTAGCCAATGATAACTGTTGATAGATTCCGAGCTATAAAGCAGCAATTCTTACCCCTTCGCCACAAACATCGTTCATTGAATGTGAAGATTAAAAGACCAAATAAGGGAAAAGAGAGTTACAAGGTTCATTTTCTACTCCTTTTTATTACCACTATTTTTACTGAGTTGAAAAACCATTATATTAGGATTTATGCACTCTGGCATGCCAAAATGCCTGAGAAGCCCCATTGACATTCTATTCTAGGAGCGCCTCATGAGATAAGCGATAAACTAACAAAGAGACTGTAAAGTTTGTGAGGATATTATTTTTATACTTTTAACTTTGTTCGTGACTTGAATTTAATGTAAATTTAGTTAATTTCCAAAAAATTTTTATAATTGATTTGAATAAAAAAATTCTAAATTGTATTCATTGGTAGATATTTAATACTGCTATTTATCAGTTTATTCCTTTATAGATAACAGATCATCATTTTAGAATAGTTTTATGTTGTGTCTTAGTGCTTTTTTCTGCAAAGGAGGTTGCTTAAAGCAAATAAACTGAAAATGTTTGAGTAGACATGAATTACTGGAGGTAAAATAACGTAGATTTAAATCGACGAGCTAATGTCCTACATCGTGACTTGTATTAATAGTGTTCACGTGAAAAAGGTGCCATAGTTCAGGAAGAGTTGTGATTTTATTGTCATAGTTTACTTATTAAAAAGCACGGGAAAAAAGAAGATCTATTATAATTGCCATTCAGTTGCTAATTGAGTTTGAAAACTGCTGCAAGCAGAAGCAAATTGATAAAGTAGAAGCCATTTTGTTTTAGTTTGTTTGAATGAACAATCTTTAAAGCATGAAACTTGAAATAACAAATTAAACACACTTAAACAGTTATGCGTAAGATGAACCCATTTACTCTGCGCGTCTACCGATGAAACCAGGAATGCTATTTCTAACTTCAGCGTATCAAATCACCTATTCTGCTATTACGAATATTAATGATATTGCAAATTTGAGCAAAACAGATCTGTAACAACATGACTCTGGAGTGATCGAAAAAAAAAGCAGGATATTAAATAGGATTATAACTTGGATGATTACGTAATGTAGATCAGGATTTTTGATAGAGGTTGTGCTTAGATTGCGACTGTGAATGGTTTGATTATTTCATGGTTAAGACGAAAATCAATATATGAACATTAATGATGCGAAAATTCTAATATTTTCCCAATTTCATTACAATTAACGAGTCTGTTCTATATTCTCGATTCGTATACAATTAACGGTTCCGATTCTTTTTTATTATTTAAATATTGAGTTATAGAATTATTTATTTATATCTTTATTACGATAAAAGCTCATATAATGTATGCATATATTTACACTTACAGATTTTAGTATTGCTAGTAGTTTAACATCTATAAATATTTATCCATCTATCAATGGTACCAGCAATAGTAAATTAAGTTTGAAACTAAATAAATAAATAAATAAATAAATAAATAAATAGATTTCAGTACCGAAAAGTAGGCATAATTCTTTCCTATTCTCATACCGATTCCAATACCATAAAGTTTCGACTTTTTCCATTTCCGATTTTGATTTCGATTAATCATCCCATCACTAATAAATTTTTATGTTTCCTATTGATTTGAGAAATGTGTTAAAAACAATTTTATAATTACATCATTAATTGAGAGAAATTTAAAAAAAGGGCGAAATTTGTAATCGAAGTAAGCGCATGTTCCACTTTTTACTCTCTCCATCTGGGATTGTATCTGTAAGCCGGGATGCACCAAGCAAATGTCGGTATTTTTCTAGAATAAATTGTAAGGTATGAAAAATATTTATTTCGGTTCTTCATTTTTACTGCAACACTTTTCAAATTTTGTGATGAGGAAAGAAAAAAGGCGTAACGTGACAGAATGACAAAAATGTTATTTCAAATATGAACGTGACCGACCAACCGATGATGAGCTTCATCAATAATGATACTCTCGTCGATTTCGACGTATGAGGTCAGCCACAATTAAGTTGTTCGCAAATCCACAAATATGATTTGTTTATAGTGGCCAAGGCTTTGTGCAGAACCAACCACGCGTTTTGGTACAACTGCTAACATCAGTTGATGCAATGACTTCCTCAAGACAGAGCAGACAGTACACCTCAGGTTTTACCTTAGAGTGTTCCTTCCCCTACATGCATATCTTGAAGAAGACTCAGGGTTCATCTCTCCCAGTGGATTAAACGCGCCCCAGATAACAACCTTAAATTTCTACGATATTGTTATACCGGCCTTCCTTGAACAGAGGAATTTACACCGATTAGCACTATAAATAGCGCTAGTAATTCCAACACCGGTGAGAGAGATGCGACTGCACTTCAACTGCTAGCTGAGTGCCCAGCAGATATACACACTTTCTTATCTTTGTACATTATTGTTAATACATTTGTTCCTTAACCGAACCTCGACTTGATTGTTCTTATTTTCACTGTTGTTCCACGGCACAACAGATATATACAGCGCCTAGCATTCCTAAATCATGTTATATTGGCCAGGTTCATCGTTGCTTAACTTCGGTGATCTGGCGAGAACCGAAGTATGAACGTGATTCTGCCGTATATTATCCATAATACAATACATCTATTCAATATGCAATGTTAGCAATTTCGATGATATTTTAAACTTAAGTGTAACACACGAAATAAACTGCTATGCAATACTTAAGCATTTCAAACAGAATAAAATAGTATTCTTCAGTCTTGAGTATTATTCTCACAACGTTTCGGCCGATGTAAACTCCCAACTTCTTCAGTTATATTTTTCGAACTAGAAAATCATTCTGTCGAACTCGGGAATCTGCACGCTACAGATTGGCGTAACGGATTAAGTGCATAGCAAAATCCTATTTTAAGTAACACTCTTCTGAAGGTCAAAGGTTCAATTCCTAGTGTAGACAATACTAAGAATACAATTGCGAATTACTAAAGACTTCTACTCAGTGGATTAAATAAATTGTTTCGTTCAAAATTCTGTGAATATTCCCGAGTGAGAAAAATTCCCGAGTTTGACACCTGGAAAAGGTTCTGGTAACATCGACCAAAACATTTTAATAATAATATTTAAGACGAAAACTGTAATTCGATAAATCCAATCATACAAATTATCAAACCTCAATTAAAAAAATTCAGAAATAAAGAAAAATATAATTTAAGCCGCAAGTGTAGCAGATTAGTCACCAACACCAAAAGCTACTCGTGGATGAATATTAATAAACGTATCATCATCAGCGTGACACGACAGGACACTGTCATACGGAACACACGTCGAGAAACTCCGCCATAAAGTTATCGAGGTGTAACAGCCTACTTACGACTCTGGCTAACAGCTCATTGAGAAGCCAAGCCACAGGCGTTACACCACTCAACTTTAGTGATGTGCTACTCGACCGCAGAATAATGCAAAGCGGCATGGACTAGTTTTGTTTATGCTGCAAAGGTCAACATCGAATTCAACAAGGCATACAGGACGATTACCAGCAATCTGAAATCGATCAACCTACCATCTGTCTCCGCAGATACGTCGAGAGGTGATAGTGCATTCAGAGCATGACAATCGCCATCCTCTGTATGGATATCAAGAAGTACCGCAGCGATAACCATCCCGCCAAAGCTTTGCCATTATCACAGGCCTCGGCCGTCCTTCCGTCTGCTTTCGTGAAATGAGTCAAAGACAACGACGAGACTCTTCTAAAACAGAAAAAAATATCTCCCATCAGGCTCTGAACCCCTTCGTGGGTTACATTGAACTGGATCCGAGCGAAGGTAGTTCAAACACGGCACAACCTGCACAAATGGGGTTATGTACAGGACACTCAGTGGATGCCGACGTGCAGACTATCGCACACATCTCTATATACTGTCAATATAAGCGAGGAATGCTACAGACCTGAAGGATGCCTCGGACACTGATCGACGATGACTTTCGAGATTCAGCTAAACGGTCTGACTATAATGATCAGTTGGGTGCTGAACAGTACTATGAGAAGATTTAAAACGATGGGTGGAAATAATTATATTTGATTATTTAAAGGGACGGTTCGAACAATATTTCTTGGCATTAAACTTTATGGTGACCACGTTATAGTCTGCGAGAAAACCAATGTGTTCCATGAATTATAAGTTCTAGCCTAAATGATATCGACAGATAGAGGGAATCTTCGTCTTTAGCAATTAAAATTTTATAGAAAATGGAACCGTGACAGATTAAGGAAACGGCTGATTTAAAATTTAGCATGACAGACCATCGGGAATTATATTTTCAGCTAGTTTGACAGACCGATTTGCGGATAGAATCTCTTATAGTAATGCTTAGACATATATAATTAAAAAATTGTCCATTCGATCCGATGATAAAAATTCAAATTTATATGAAAAGGCGTTATGAAGAAAATGATTTTCTTATGTACAAAACGATTCAGAAATGAACAACTTCTCATTCCAATAACATATCTTAAAAGTTTGGTTAAGTTGCGTTGAAAAAGAAATAGCCATCCTTTCATGCTAAAGAAAATATACTTGTGTATCCGTTAAAGGTGATTTAAATGAACCATGTAGATATTTGTGAAGACATGAACAAAAGTGATATTGGTAGTTCTGTGTAAGAAAACCCACAGGAATCACCACTTATCAAGGCCCGGAGGCCAGTCGAGGATAAGGGTTGATGGGTATACATTAATAAATGTGATTATACCGTAATAAACATAAGTAGTGGAAATTATCTAAATTGGATTACTTGGAGCGACGATTCATCAAGAACTTGTTTACGTTGGACTTGGAGATAATTAGCTTGTAGTTAGCTGGAAAGCAGGCAAACGGCGAGAGTTTCACAGGCGTGCAATTCTTATAAAGAAGCTTTGTTCCTGGATCTACATTAAGGTTTAGGCACAGATAAAGAGTGTGGGAAATTATTGATAGCGGTTTTGGCTAGACGAGTGTTTTTAGTTTATAGATATCATGTGAAATAGATGACAAAAACCCCGTTGATTCAGTACATTTGCATTTAAACTAATAATTATAAAAAATAAATAGATACATGGAGAGTATGATACCTGCACACATTAAAGTAAAAAGCAAGTGTTGTTTTGCTGTATATATTTACTTACTTTTAAATTTGTTCATTATTCCGATAGTTATTTGCTTCTATAAAATTGACAAGAAAACTTTTGTGGAATTTAAAATTTTGATTTCAAGTGGTTTATTTTAAAATAAGTTTTCGTTATAATACCTTTACTTTATACATCATTTTAAAGAGCGTTAAAAGAGACGCAGACGAAGCTCCACATTACTCTCCGAAGTCAGAGTTACATCAAAAGAGGGTCGTGCTGATTGTTTGGTGGCCTGTAACCGGTCTCATCCATTATAGGTTTTTGAATGCAGGCGAAACCATTACGGTGGAGAAGTGCTGCTAACAAATTGATGAAATTCATCAGCAATTTCGACAACAACACCTAGCATTAGTTAACAGAAAACGCCCAATTCTCATCCACGACAATGCCCGACCGCATGTTGCTAAACCCACTATGTATAAGTTGAACGGATTCGGCTATGAAACTCTGCCTCGTCCGTAATACTCTCCAGATATTTCACCCACCGACTTTCACTTTTTGAAAGCATCTCGACAACTTTCTGCATGAGAAATGCTTCAAAAACCCAAGCTATATATCAAAAACGCCTTCAGTAATTTAATCGTTACCAGAACTCAAGATTTTTACGTTACTGGCATAAATACGTTTGTTGTGCGTTGGCAAAAGTGCGTCGATTCTGATTGTGCTTATTTTGATAAATAAATTTTTCTTCGAACAGAGATATGTTCATCTGAATTTAAAAGTTAAAAACCGCAATAACTTTCTTGTCAACATTATAGTTTCATAATCACAGAGTGATTTTGCACTTGATAAACGAATTCCAGTTTGGAATTGTCTAGAAAAAGCAAACTGTGCCATTAACTGTCATCAAATGGTCAAGTTATCGAACCACAAAAGTTTTTCCCCACTTTTTTTCCCATTCTTTCACATTTTCTTTTTTCCTTTCTGGTCTATAATGATGGAATCGTTGTTTTCTCATCCCTAAAGACTGACCAATTATGTGAGTATATTTTATTTACTCCTTAAACTAGCAATGAGTATTACCTAATTATTAGCGTTAAAACATTAAAATAAAATTCTCAAGAAAAATTCAAATAAAATTTTTGAATTGATATTATAAAGGGTCGTTCTTATTATCGATTTAAACATACAGATACAGATGAGTATATGAATCGATTATTAAGTAAGTTTAAAAGATGCATTTTTCCGAGGAAGACCTTATGAAGCTTAAAAGGGTCAATGTTGGTTCTACTTAAAAGAAGATGCTTCTATTCAATTACGCGTTTTACACTAAAAATGTTATTTCCAACTCTAGTTTGAAAACCCGACGGGTCGGACAACAGGTGGACAGGGGTTCTTACATGAGTGCGCGATAGCATTTTTAAATGATATTTTTAACTTGAGGGTTATAGACCGACAGAAATGTTATTTAAAAATCAAGCGTAACAGACCAACAAAAATTGTATTTTTAACTTAAACCTCACCCAATTGTTATCAATCATTCTATATCATCATTATCAAGCTGACAATTCCATAACCATTATCCTGAAGTGATCTTTGGATGACTTTTTTCTATGAAAAATAAATAACTAAAACGAAAAAGGTTACTTCAAGAAGAAGTGTGACGGGGGAACCGACGGACAAAGCCTTTCATACTTATGAGTGGACACATCTACATTTAAACGAACATTATTTAGATAAGCTTCAATTTGATAAAATTTAAGTTATCTTAGAAAAAGCTGAAGATTGCAACGGTAATCAATCCAATATTGAATCGGATAATTTTTTATGAGGGAGCAATAATCAGCACTTCTTCGTCTCAAATCTGATTTAATAGATAAACTTCGCACTGTGGTCTTCGTGTAGCACATCAGTAATACAAATGCGGTGACTCATTCCATGTAAATTGAAGAGTAATGTGTATCTATTTTTAGATATATATCTGTCCTGTCACACAAAAATCTGCCCGAGGCAAAGGGAACGCAAATTTTCATCATGAGAAGTTTACTTTTCTTCTTTCTGCTTTCCAAGTAAATATATACGTTTTTCTTTTCTTTTTCTCTTTTTTTAAACTTTCCAATATAAAATGTTTTTATTCTTTACCGTTTCTTTTTAAAAACGTCAAGCAGCATACATGGAAATTTAATTTTCATAATTAAATCCTTTAAGATGTCAACGTGAGCGATTATTGTTCTTTTTTTTATTTTGTTTTCAACCGATTCACTCTCCTAACATCTTTGATATTAAAAAGTCCGGCACCTTTTTTCGTGCCCCCCCCCCATTCATTCCAATGATCAACCAAATAAAATTAAAGCAAAAAATAAGAATAAAATACATAAAAAATAAAAAGAACAGTTACAGATTCTTTAGGTTATCAGAAATGACCCGCGTTTATCTTTGAGTTTAATCTCTAATTATTTTATTGAAAAACAAACAGTAGAAAGATTTACACTGGAGACAAACGCATCATCTAAAAAGAATTGATGTGTTTTCAGAATTGTCTGATTTATTCCCTGCTTCCTTTGTTCCAGCTCGTTTGACTTAATGATCTCGTGGTTTTCATCAATTCCTTGTTCTTATACTTCGTTATAATACAGCTTCTACTGATTAAAACCTGCTTTGCTGAGATAAAAGTATTGTTCTTTCTGTCACCAAGAAGTCAACTTCAACGTCAAGAAAAACATTTTACTTTGACAAGAGGGATTTTAATTTTCGAAATCTCAGATTAAAATTAATTTTCTATTTAAACAAATCCATTGTAATAGTTCCTTACATAGAAACACCCTTACGAAACAATGTTTTAACAATGTCTACACTTCTACTGATAATAGTATATATTTGATTAAATGGAATTATCTGAAGGTCAAATGAAATCGTAAGGGAGTCCCTTACATAGGATGTATCTTTGCACTGAATGTTTTAATTTCTAGTAAAAAATGAATTATTTCAAAACCCATAACTTCAGTCGTGTAATCTCCATTTTAATATTTTTCATTAAAGGGAGTAGAAAGTAGACGTTTAGTGTACTTTCGGCTGTAAATGGCTTCCCTTATTTTATCTTTTACTCCTCACATTCCTACTTTTTTCTGACAAAGGGGAAAATATTGTAGTTTTCTGGGTTGGAATCAATCCATGTAATACTTATCGTTTCCTAGTTTGACCTTGAAGTATGATTTTTTAGCTCCTTATATCAAATAGTTTCATGCCGTATGTAGAGCGATTTCCATGAAAAATGTTTTTGGGGTGTTTTTCAGTATTTTAATAACTTCATCCGGTAATTAAAGGCTCTAATTTTACGCCCAAACCTATTTAGGAAACTATTTTCCAGTGAATGAAACAATACAGAACGCTTAACGATTTTTAAAAAATAATGTTACTGTTGTATGTTTAATCTGTTCAAATAAGTATGTATCTACTGACATAAAAGAATCAAACAGTCGGATCTGGTCTCCAATAGCGAACGCCTTGATTTTGTATAATCCAGAATCTGCTTGATTTCGTATAACAACAGAACCTAATCATTTTGAACGAGCTTGTCTGTCTGAGATGATATTAAGATCGACTGAGATTCTCTTTGAAGACGAAGATCAAAGATAAAGAACAAAACACACCTCGAATCAGTGAGTTATTGGTTTATGGTTGAACGCTCTTCATGAGAATGGAAATTCTGACGTCAGAACTGGGAAATCCCATGACCGGCATATTTTTTCGTTTTCTAATGCAGAGAGATAATTCGGAATTAATTTTGTTTTCTGATATGTCCGGCAAAATATATCTTAATATATCTTATCCGACATAATATATCTTAATTAAATTTAAACTTAATTTAATTCATGATTTAAAGGAGTGGATGAAGAAATGCATGGTTAATTTTGAATTATTACACGTGTTTGGATAAGTTTTCCTATCTTCAAATTAACTCAAATTTATTGGTAAAACATAACAAAGTGCAGTAGGCCATGTATAAGAAAAATAAATGTTAGCCGTTATATCTACTTGTATCGCGAAATAGCAGAAATACCTGTTCCAGAACGGGTTCATAATGCTAAAACAGGAGTGCACTCTTTAACAACTTGAAAGAAATCGGCTCACATAATACTTTAAACGAATAAAATGTTTACTGCAATGATGCAAACCGTCAAAAATAGACCATACAATCTGTAAGCTTAAAAAGGTTTAATTATTAAGTTACGACACAATTAACAAAATTTATTTAACTTTTCTAATTCGACAAAATGTTATATGTTCTATCGTATTTACTATCCTCATTATATGCAACTCTCTCGGATTATGCTGCCTTTTTTACTCGTCTCTACTTAGTATATATTTTAAAAGCCTTAAGCATATTTTGTTTCTAGATGTACAATCTTACTATTTACTACTTATTACCCATTATATATTACTATTTTTCTACATATTATTACTATATAAAACCTGTATATCGCTTTATTGCAGTTCATTTTTTATAAATTTGAAAATTGCTATGAAACTCAAAGAAGTGGAAGTTGGTACACTGGAAACGCATAACAAGGTGCCTTATTTCCCTAATTTTTGTGGAATTTGAACAAATATTTTAAAAGTTATACTAATTCTTCCATTTTCTGGTGATTTTAAGTGTGTATCACTTAATTGCAAGTGTCTAAAAATGTATATTTTCGATAATAAAACGATGTTCTAAGTTCATATTGCTATTTATATGAAATAAAGAACATACTCATTAACAATATTAACCAAAACCAAGAACGAATTTCACATTATTTTGTTTAAGGGCATATTTATTTATCAACATAACCCCCATGCTTCAAAATCCCTTTAAATAGTCTGTTGTCAACTGATGATGTCAATCGTCGGATTTGAGACGATGTAATGCTCTAGGAAACTTCCAAAATCTTCCCCCAAATTCATCCTTCGACTAAAATTGAACTCCTCCTAAAGCTGGCTTGTCAGTTTGACACTTTTTCCTATCCTATATTTAAGGAACCAAGACATCTATTAAACTGTAGGATAGAAATAGCGAACAACTGTGTACATAAGATAAACTTTACTCTAGGATAGCGATACAAAATGATTTTAAAATTAACAATAACAATAGAAAACAAATAAATAAAATATACAAACATATACATAAATTTTCATATATATATATACTTGTTGTTGATTTTTTAAATAAAACTATAATAATAAATAAATAAAAATAAATAAATATATATATATATATAAACTAACATAATATTTAAAAAATCACATTTAACTACATCTAGGTTTAAAATAGGTCAGATAATTAGATATCTTCACTTCCTGCTAAAAAAGCACACACAAAAGAAGGGTTGAACTTAAATTCAACTGGCCTTTTTCCTGTAAGTGCCTGCACATTGGCTGATTAGGAGGGGTGCGGTGGAAACTAGGAAGTTGATTGGCTATCTAAAAACTCAATAGAATGTGCGTATATAACAACGCGAGATGACCACAACTCTTCGCATAAGCCTGACGAATCCTAGCGTGGATGAAACGCGGAATATTCTGTGTAGCTTAATTGCCATATATATTTTTATAACTTATTATATATATATATATATACACACATATATATGCACTATTTATTGCTATCTACTTATTAGAATATATATATAGATATAATATTTATTGCTATCTACTTATTAGAATATATATATATATATATATATATATAACTACTTCATTTACTCACATAAAATTAATATACAAAAGTATAAATTTATGCGTAAACTTTAAGTATTTACTTCAAAAGTGCTCAATTCGTAGGTAGAGCTAGTTTCATCCATTCTAGGATTCTTCATCCACGCGTTTCATCCACTCTAGGATTAGCATAAGCCTGAAGAATCCTTGAGTGGATGAAACGTGGAATATTCAGTGTAGCTTAATCGCCATATATATTTTATAAATTACTATATATATATATATATATATATATATATATATATATTATTTATAATTAGTGGTTCCCATATTGCGTTAAATTCTGTATTAGACCTATTTAATAGTCTATCGAGTGTTTGCTGTTTAGTTGTGTGACGATAAATTTTTACTGATCGATATTTAACTGCGATAAACGACCAAACAACCTCCCACTAACTCTTTAATTATCTAATTACGATTTCGGTTTTCTCAATCATGTCAGAATACCTAAAAACGTCAGGGATCCGACACCGACCATTTTGACATTTCCTTATCCTATCCAATTTAAAATTTTGATTTCTTTTTTAACAACAAATTAGTCTTTTTATCTGTTAATCTCGAAGCAAAATATGCATCGTAAATGATCCATTGGTATTTTTAGTGGCTACTTATCTATCAGGAGACTGTGGTGAGTTCAGCAGCAAGATATCTCTTCACATTATATTTAAACTTTTGCTTGTGAGAACAATCATAGAAGCAGGTAACAGGGGGGGGGGGAATCACAAAGTTTAGCAGTTTCGAGGGAAGATACTACTAGAATATGTCTTTCCAGCATCTAGAAACCTCAAAAGTTAAGAGGTGGGATTTTGCTACTTGTCGGGTTCCTGGTATTATGTACAAGTGATATGAGTTGTTATTTTACACAATGTACGTATTTATACATTTTCTATGAATATTAGTGCATTATAACAGATCCGATCAGATTTGAACTCGGCACGGACAATTTCTACAATGAGAAATGCTATCCAGCGAGCCAACTTCACACCAAAGTTAATTAAAATTACTGAAAAACATACATATCAACATACCTAGATATTAGAAGTGTATTTGTAGTTCGGTAGCAAATGACTGTCTACTCAAGCATAATAAATGTTCAGCGCGGCTGGAAGTTTAGTGATTATTTGACAATAAACAAGAGACATGCAATATAAAGAATCTTGGAAGAAATTTACGAGGAATTAGCACGCAATGAAATAACATTCGTCTTGTATTGGTTACCTTTTCTGATAATAGAAGAAAAATGAAAGTATTCAAAACCAACTAATAATGAACAATATATATATATATATATATATATATATATATATATATATACACGAAGGGAGAGGGATATATATATATATATATATATATATATATATATATATATATATATATATATATTAAACAGACATTGTTAAATACAACAGAAAGCTTCAGTTTTGTAATACCTTTTTTATTTTTTCACTTTTTCATATTACCGTTTTTGTATATACGTCGAAGTTGGTGACTATATAATCTGGATGAACTTGAACAAAAACTGAAGATATGGGTCACTGAAGAACAAAACAGAACTCCAGCACTGACTAAACGGTATAGTCACCAACTTCAAACACTCCTACAGACCTTCGACGTATATACAAAAAGATAAATATTTAAATGAAAAAAATGCTGCCTTAATATGCGCAATATATATATATATATATATATATATATATATATATATATATATATATATGTATATATATACATATATATATATATATATATTGCGCATATTAAGGCAGCATTAAGAGAGAGAGAGAGAGAGAGAGAGAAAGAGAGAGAGAGTATTCAGAAATTCGAGTTTACAAAATTAATAGTTTCGAAAATTAAATTGGATATACATATATTTACAAGACAATGCTGACCAGATAAAAATGTAAAATATTCGAGATATAGCATTGATATAAAAACGAAAAATTTAAAATTTGTAAATTAGAATTCACATTTATTATTCGACACAACGAATTCAAGTTAAATCAAAAAGATTCAACTAGTATTACCTGTATTGATTTAATTTGTGTTTTCTGTGTCGTATAATAAACGTTGTAAATTCTAATTTACACATTTGAAATTTTACTTCACACACACACACACACACACACACACACACACACACACACACACACACACACACACACACACATATATATTTATAATAGGACAACAAGAGTATGAAATGAAGACACAAATCTATATATTGGTAGATATAGACTGGATCATTTATTGAATAATGGAATACAGGCAAAATTTGGGGTATAGAGGGGACTCTTTATGCCAGGGCATTTCGAAGCCTAATGCTTCTCATCAGAAGAATAGAGAAGGTGCTAGGTACCATGGGGAAGATGCGGCGTCTAGCGTAAAGTTCATTCGGGACGAAAGAGATTAAGAGGATTATAGAATGTTGGGGGAAGCTTTATTGAATTCTAAATATATAAGGAGAAGCTTGTTATATATAGTATGATATATAAGATTATATATGGTCTTTAACATAGTATTGAGATTAAGGTGTATATGTATTATGGTTAAATAGTGGGTGTGTTGTTGCTGCGTGGTAATTTATTTTAAGTTTGTGGGGTGTCTATTTTCTATGGAGTGGGTAATTTTGATTTTGATTGGTGCCATCTAAACGGAAAATACCGGCTATAAACTCGCTTATAATTTTTTTTTTTTTTTTGGGGGGGGGGGTGTAAACCTGAACTGAAAGGTAATATTCGGCAATATATTTATAAGTTTCTAGTGTTATGATATAGGGAGTATGATCATAAGGGGGAGGTCGGAGATTAGGGTGGCAATGACTATGAGTGCGTTTAACTTGATGCAAAAGGTTAAGTATACATATTGATGTCAAGCGGAGGAGTAAGGAAACCATTACTAATTATGATATATCTACCAATATATAGTTTTGTGTCCTCGTTTCATACTCTTGTTGTCCTATTGTATAAGCTCCAATAATCGTTGTTGAGCTTGGCATTATCCGGATAAGTCTCCTTTTGTGGAATTGAACTTTCTCTTTTTCTTTTACATTAAGCTATATATATATATATATATATATATATATATATATATATATATATATATATATATATATATATATATATATATATATATATAATACTAGTGGAGATGCTGATCAATGGTTCTCTCAAATATTCATATATTTTCAGTTGAACGGAAAATCGTTCTTACTTCAAACATCTAAAATCTGTTTAACAGTAAAGTTTTTTACTTAAATGAAAATAATTCAAAATATATGTCTCAGAACATTTCCGTTCTCAGCTTATGAAATGATACGCTTTAGGCGTTGACAGCGAGATCACGAACTTTTTGAGAAAGAGAGTAACCTCGAAATAAATAAATAAACATCAGATACTATAAAAACTTTTGTTAAAAAAAGAAAAACGTCCTACCCGGATTTTTATTTATTTATTTGTATTTTTTTATGAAGTACTAGCAGAACCCGTTAACCGGCCTTGCCCGGTGGTAGCATGTACATCCCCCGCGTAAAAATTTAAAATACCACTATTATTTTTGTTGTTGGCTAAATATTAAATTACTAAGGTCGAATAAAGGAACGGGTATGTACTGCCAAAATAGCCTCATCAGTTGTTTTATCTTTTTTAATAAGTGTATAATAATATATATATATATATATATATATATATATATATATATATATATATATATATATATATATATATACCTCCAATACGCGCCACCGCTTTAACTCTTGCCGTATGTAACACTATGTAACTATAATTTAATATCATCATCCTAACTTTTTTTACCATTTAAAGAAGAAGCTTTATATAAACTGCTAATATTTTTTTACAATTTTTTTTTACAGCATACAAAAATAATGTAAATGCGAGACAAAAATCGTTCCTATGTAGCGACATTTGTGAAGCCGTAGACAAACCCATGTTTACAAAATCTAGAGAAAATCAAATATATTTTCCTGAAATTTTCGATATTTATTCATTATTAAATAAATTAGTTTTATAACTAATCTGTGCTTCAGCCTGCTCAGATGCATATGATGGCAGATGGTATCGCGCCCTGCCATTATATGCATCCGAGATCAATATCTACTTTAAAATTTGGTGGTTATGCATTTTTGGTAGCGCGCTATTTGTAAATAGTGTTTTCAGGTTAAATTCAAGTTTCACGCTAATTTTTTTAATAGCAACAAAACACCCTCCCCTCCTCAAGGTTAAAATGGCTTTGTAAATAAAACTATTATTTCAGCACGGTACCAAAAATACCTAAGTACCCAAAATTGTACTTTGTATTGTTAAACGCTTTCAATTATAAATTATTAAAAAAAAACAAACAAAAAAAAACATGTACTCCTTTTCAAACTTTGGTACTTCTGCAGTTTGAAGCCGGTTTTTTCGTGAGTCTCGCTGGACAACGCCCGGCAAACGACGGAAACGGCCGGATTATACCGAGTGAGCAAAAAGAAATGGGAGCGAGCAGACGTTAAAAATTGAAAGAAGACAAAATTAAAGGAAATAGTTAAAAGGAAAAATAAAAGAAAAGGCAGAGTACCATTGTGCCAACGTATTATAAATACTCCTAACCTCCTCATGTTAGGAACGGTTTTCGGAATAAACATCCCAAAACGCGAAAGCCATTCTTAACATGGGGAGGTTGGGTGTGTTTATACTACGCTGGGGTAGGTCGTGAGAAAATACCAAAATAACTTTCTATATACAAACAAAGAAAAAAAAATCACATCATTACGTGTGAAATAATTGCGTGATTAAATTATACTCATTTAAAGTTAGTGAAATTTTTTTTAATAAAGACAAACAAATAAAAGGAAACGATTCTTTTATCTCCTGCGTCCGTAATAATGTTTTAGTAAAAACGAATTACTATATCGTTATATTTCTTAAATAAATAAAAAATATAATTATGAATTCTTTTTATTAGTGTCTTTCACTGTAACTGAAGTAAATAAATAACGAAATGCAAAAAAAAAAAAAAAAGAAAACTCCGATTTCTTATTTGTCGAATAACACGACAAATAAGTAATAAAACGCTGTTTTTGAACGAAAGGTATTTGTCAACGAAAACATTTATTTTATACCAAAGTATAAATATGTAGTTGTAAAAAAAACAATTAATTAAAAGTCTGCATCAGACAATATAATTTAAATAAATCAAAAGAAATGAAAAAAAAAAACGTTTCTATAAGTATGTGTAAGAACATATGCTAATAAAACAATTTTGTAATGTAAGTAACATTGTATTTTATATAGTAAAAAATTTAAAATAATTAGAAGTATGCATGTAAAAAAATTGTAATAATTGACAATGGTGTTTTAGTAATAAGGTAAGGAAATAGTAATTCGTTCTTACTATAATAATATCTGGGAAAGTACACCTTTTATGTCAATCATAAAATTTAAATTCGTTTTATCTTTTTCTAGTTTCCGGGAAGCCATGTTTGTTGTAATCTATGTAGCGTTCTTTTTTGAATGAGGTTTTGTTAATTCCAGAATGACAGAATTCAAATTTGTCAGCCAATGACAGAGTGATATATGTTAGGAGGGAAAAATCATTATTTTCTGTGTTAGAAGAAATGAAAAATTATGGTGTTTGCATAAGAATATGAGCCAGAAAATTAGGGCGAAACTCCATATATAGCCCTAATGCTGAAAACCACCCGGTGTCGAATGATAGTAGGAGTAGAACTTTTTTAGAGGGAAAAATAACAGCTACTTCCACTGTATATCTCTGGGACCGTGATGATGACACTCCTAGGACTAAATGGAATATTTTAATATTACGAATTAATGTGCCTTTAATGCCATTCAATAGTTAAATAAGGTAATGGCGGAAAGTGTAAACCTAATAAATTTGTATGTGCCATTTGTTGTTGTAAACCTATGGTATTTTGGCCTAGAGATGAATTTCCGCACCTCTCTTATTATATACAGGGATTAAAGTAAAATGTAACGGGTACTATACAATGTAGTTCCCCATTAAGTCCTGGGCAACACTGGGTTCTGACTTCTAATCTACAATAAATTGTGTAAGAGAAACATACGAAGAAATTTGGAATGAAAACAAAAAGTAAGAGAAAAAGTAAACAGAATATCTTTAAGAGCGAATAAGGCGCAAACAGAAAAACGCATTGTGTGCGTGCCAGAGAGAGAAAGAGTGAGAAAAAGAGAGGTAGGGGAGAGAGAGAGAGAGAGAGAGAGAGAGAGAGAGAGAGAGAGAGAGAGAGAGAGAGTGTGTGTGTGTGTGAGCGAGCGATAGAGAAAGAAAGTGAAACCGACTTCTCTTTTACAAGCAGAATCCTGGTTATTTCATGATTTATAAGAATCATATGAAACTGGTAGCAAATGAGAAAAAAAAAGAAAAGCGAAATAAAAAACATTTTATTTATCAGGACAATTTGATTACATGAGTTTATATGTTACCGGTGTGTTTCCACCTGTAATTCATAGTTAATGTGTAACCTGATTATCTTAATAGAACGAAAATTCGCGTATATTAGCTAGATAGAGTATAATAAATCATATATATATATTGTATATATATGTGTGTGTATATATATCCGTATATATATATTATGTGTATTTATATACATATGTACATAACATGTGTATATTTAAATACATATGTACACAGCAGTGTTTACATAACGAAAACGATGATCAAAGAAACGCTTAATCGTACTTATTTAGTTGAAGTTTAGTTACAAGTCCAATCCGAATGGAAGATTCATTTTATCTACCTATTATATAAAATAGTTTTAAAGGTCTGCAGCACCAGTTAAGGTTCAAATACATCATAGTCCCGTAGGTGTTTAATTTTTTATATTTATTCGCATATATATATACATATATATATATATATATATGTGTGTGTGTGTGTGTGTGTGTGTGTGTTTGTGTGTGTGTGTGTGTGTGTGTGGTGTCTATGTGCGTGTGTAGATGTAAACCACACAATTGTAAAGATTGTCTCCGTTGATGGTGAATGTATGCGACAATCGAATTGGGAATCGCAATCTCCTAAATTGAAATGGCGTATCTAGTGGAATCATAGGAATACGTGGAATATCTTAACATTTGGAAAGTCCTGTCAAGATTCTTGCTTCTATTATGTTGTTCATTAATTGTTTTACTGCAAGCCATGTGCCATTGCAAAGTTTGGTTGGTTTTTATTTCGCCACATGATAATTGGCACGCCAATTTTCAATTGCATTACATGCGGTGGCATTCCTGGCAAATCTAGTGAATTAAAACATTCTGTTGGATAATTAATCACTTCATCTGTTTCCACAACAGTATCGACGGACTTGTATGTAACTATCTCACTTGAAATTTTAAACTAAATAATATCGTTAAGTTCATGAATGTCTTTGTTTTGAGCTGCAAAAATAACTCGTTCACTCAGCCAACTGGAATTCTTATAATTTATTTGAATATCTGAAAAAAACTTTTTACCAACTCTAGAGACAGAGAAAGACAGAAGTAGTTTGAGTCAGAGGGAAGGACATTGATAGAGAAAGAGAGACATATATAGAGAGAAAATGGCTCAAAGAAAGATGGAGAGGGTGATATAGAAAGAAAGATAGAGAGAGAGGGAGAGAGAAGGAGAAACAAATAGAGAGAGAAATAGAGAGAGAGAGGGAGAGAGGCAGAAACAGGGGTAAACTACACTTCATCGTTTTTGTCCTCAATCAAGTGAGTAGAAATCCTTCCAGACTGAGGCAATTTTTTATTTTTTGTTCTAAGCCAAAGTACCCCTTTATCGAAAATTAGAATTTCCACCCATTAAAAACCGACAGATACTTGTACAGAATTTTAACCAGACGTAACTAACTGGCCGCTCGAAACATAACATAAACCGCCGCCTTTCGCCGAATGTCGCCGATTAAAGCGTGACAACGTTACTCAAATAAAATACCGAAGAAATAATTAAATATAATAAAATCACCAGATAAAAAATATAACGAAAATAAACAAATTTCTGTTTCATTCTATTAACAATTTTTTTAGGTGAAAAAAGTAAACAAACAAGATTTTTTTTCAAAGCAACGAATACGCGATTGGTAAAAAAGTTTTTTCGAACATGACTAACAGTGAGTCACAATCGTTATTTTTCAGTATTGTCAAGATATACGATTTATTATTATTAAACCATTTGTGTGTAAAGCAAAGTAGGAGAACAATCGCTAAGAAAAAAAAGAAAAAAAAACAAACGAATTTTTGTTGCGTTCAAGTTGATCGACTCTTACCAATAAAAAAAAAAAGATAAATAAAACAGTTTTTTTAATATGATAATATTTTTAATCTTAAACACGCTTTGATTAAATAAAAACGTTAACGCAAAATGTCGAAGCAATCGATTCAGTAGTTTTTTAGATCATCGGTTACTGACAAACACACTTTTACATTTATGCATATACTAGCTTGGATGTCTGACGTTGCCCAGGTGTGCAGAGGTGTGTGTAAGGGGGTTGGTTGAGCAAAAAAAAAAAAAAAAAAATTTTTAAACACCAAAAAACACCAACTCAAAGTAGCAGTGAGTACCTGTGAGATCGCAAAAAACAACAACAAAAAACAATGGAATTAGTAGGTAGTAAGTTAGTAGGAACCCGTAACTCGTAAGAGGAAAAGAAGGTAATAAAAAAGCAAACGGTCATATCGATGCGCTCAGCACGATTGTGACGCCAGGGGCCTTCGAAATAACCTGTTTTATGTGACGTCGTTCACGCGAGATTTTAATGATTCCTTGTAAAAGAACGGCCGAGTTGACGGTAAAAGAATAAATCTTTTTGCCATCTTTTCTATATTTGTCGTCCAATATATCGATCTTTGAAACGATACCAATTTTATCACGTTCCGACGCATATGTCGGAAGTTTTTGCGACACACACACACACACACGCACGCACACACACATATTTTGCCTTTTGTATATATATATATATATATATATATTTCCCGTTAGGGATCCACCCCTTTTTTTTCTTTCTATTCAAAAATGTTACATTGCCAAAATGTGTTTATTCATAAAGTCTGACGAAATGCTGGTTTTTGAAAATTTTCAAACGATATAATGTCGAACTGGACATTGAAACAATTGTAACATAAAATGAAATACACTTTTTGTTGCCATCAACACCGTGTCTTGAAGTCTTGATTTTGCACAGACAGTATATATATATATATATCTATATATCTATATATCTATATCTATCTCTCTCTCTCTCTCTCTCTCTCTCTCTCTCTCTATATATATATATATATATATATATATATATATATATATATATTAAACCCACTTTCTTGGATGGAGCACTGTCGTAATTGTATTTCACCCGCTGCTTATTTAGCAATTAAGCGTATGTATGTATGTGTGTATGAATATATACATATGCATGTATATGTGTATACATATGCATAAATATTTATATATACGCGATGTGAATAATTTTAATAAACCAACGAGTGTTTTATTTAATTGTAAATGATTCGAAAAATATCTATATTATTAGAATCTCACCGAGTGCCCTATATTAATGACCTTGTACGGTATACTTTCTGCGTTATATTTAGTTGGTAATGCGACTCCTCTTTTATTAAGTTTTATATTTATGCTATTATTATGATTGTTGCTTCTATTGCTATTATTATTATAGTTATTATTATTATAGTTATTATTGTTATAGTTATTATTATTATAGTTGTTATTATTATTAGTCTAGTATTGATTCGTGATACTCAGGTTAAAAACGAAGAATGGCGCATTCACTAGAATCGTCTTGACGATTCATTCACGTCATCTTTTAAGCAGAACAATATGGACTAAGGAAGAAAATATCTTCTCTTGTATGACGAACAAATACTTGAATGCACATCGGCTCCCACAATTTGCAGCTCTTTTGAAAAATCATGGGAACATTCCTGAGTGAAAACCTGCCGGATAAAAAAAGAAACACAGTGGATTTATCGTATCATGCATCAGGATAAAGAACGTGCAAAATAATATAATAACCTAAAACAATGCTGTTTTTATTAAAACAATTAATTAATAAATACTACTACTACCACCAATAATAATAATAATAATAATAATAATAATAATAATAATAATAATAATAATAACTGCATCTTGAACACCCACACAAATGGTACACTCATTAACTGCTAACAACATTCGCAAGTGAGAATCATACAATCCTTTGGAACTTGAACGTATATGCAATGAGACCAGATGTCATAATATTTTACAAAAAGCAGAAGTCTTCCCGATCATAGATTTCGGCATTCCAGCAACACATTTTATGAATATTAAGGAGACGGAGAAGCGAAGCGAATAAGCGTAACTGGTTGGAGAACTGAAAGGCATATTAAAGATGAAGAAAATTAAAATAACACTAATAATCGCGTATATATATATATGATTGTTGAGCTGGATTAAATCCGACGATATGAAATAAAATGGAGGTGGAAGGACCTGGATACTCAACGTTTCGCCCGATCTATGCGGGCTTCTTCAAGAGGGATGGTCATTGACCATCCCTCTTGAAGAAGCCCGCATAGATCGGGCGAAACGTTGAGTATCCAGGTCCTTCCACCTCCATTTTATTTCATATATATATATATATATATATATATATATATATATATTTATATATATAATATATATATATACATACATATATATATATATATATATATATATATATATATATATATATATATATAAAATATATATTATAACGATGTACGATCCTGCACCATTTATAACGTTACCGATGTGGCAGGTGTCCTTTGATCGTACCTTGTCTCGTTACAAGTTGGCCTGTTGATCGTCCTTACCCACTGTGTTTTCATGGAGGGGCGCTTTTATTCTGGCTTAATGATACCATTTATATATGCGTTCGTGGCAACTCGCCCGTGGACATCTCATAGAGATGTGATATCTTGTCTCACAGCACCATTTATAACGATGCAAGATCAGACCAGTAAAGTCAGAGTTCCCATTAACACAGGCTAGTTCCCATCATAACTTCAGGCCCTGAAGGGCTCCCCAAATCGGAAGCGCCTGACAAGCCCAGCCGTTCAGCTTGCTGGCTACGACTCCTCTGCTTAGAAATCCTTTTTCTAAATCTAACCCCCTTTTCCCCACCTCTCCTTCAGAGAGTGGTTACAAAAACCTTTCTTTCTTTCTCTTAGAGCTTATCTCTACCAAAACTCAACCCCCACCTGCACTGAGGTTTTTACTTATTACCAATTAGGCGTGATTAGTCACCCCAAGTCGAACAATGTTTGGCGGCGACCCCTGCCCTTGACCCCCATTCTTCATACCTATCAACAGAGGTTTTTTAAAAACAACCTTTTCGTTGTTAACAGGTATATAACAGCCATGTGATAAAATAATTATCATTTGTTTTTTTTCTTTCTGACAAAATCCCATAGACATTTCTGTTTAAACAACATCAACCCATCATCATCATAATCATTAGAATTCAGCCGTGCGAATTCCTCTGAATTCGTGTCGACTAGCAAGGTCACTCGGCATCGTCCGGTCCCCATCGGGTCACATCTCGCCCCCTACCTGTTTTGTCCTTTACTTTGTAAATGACACCCGAGCCCCAACCAGACATCACCCCCTTTTCTGCATCTCTTTCTCTATTTGAAAAACAAGACCATCTCTTTTGACACAGATAATTCCAAATCTGTCTCTCTTTTTGAGGCAACACAACATCTGCTTTATGTCTAACAAGCTTACAATGACACATCGGTGGCTGGTCCTATTTTCCTAGCTAAGGTTTTGCATTTCTCTGCACTCCCTCACACCATCCCGTCCGGTCAAACACCCCCTCTCACTGCACCCCGCTGCATGCATTCATGACACCAATTGGTGTCATAATATGGCGATTAAGCTACACTGAATATTCCGCGTTTCATCCACTCTAGGATTCTTCAGGCTTATGCGCGAATTTTGTGGTAGTCTGTCGTTTTTATATACGCACCTTCTATTGAGATTTTAGATAGCCAATCAGCATTCTAGTACCCACCGCGCTCTTCCTATCAGCAAATGAACATGCACTTACTGTACATGCGCGGAATATTCAGTGTAGCTTAATCGCCATATATATTTTATAAATTACTAACTAACTCTACCTACGTAATGAGCATTTTTGAAGTAAATACTTAAATTTTACGCATAAATTATTACTTTCGTATATTAATGTTATGTGAGTTAATGAAGTAGTTATATATATATATATATATATATATATATATATATATATATATATATATATATATATATGTATGTATAGACATAGATTTTGTTGTTGATTTTTTTTAAACAATATTAAGGTTAGCGTATCCACCTTGGAGATCGGGAGTTTTTTAGAAAGTTGCCCCGCCCATTTTTTATTTGGACGTAAACAAAAATATTTTATTTCATTTATTTATTATTTTTTAAAAACAGTAGTCTACGTACATGCATGTTTCGGGGCCCTAACCCTCTTCAGCCTAGCTCGGACGTTATGTATTTCAGTCCAGCGTTTGAATCTATTACGCTATGATGTCATAGACAATTTACTGTTTAGTTTACATCGTTGATATATTTACGTAGATTTTGTTGCTGATCCATATATATATATATATATATATATATATATATATATATATATATATATGTGTGTGTGTGTGTGTGTGTGTGTGTGTGTGGATGACAATTAAAAGCAATTAAGCGAAACCCACTATTAATTTGTTTGTAAACAAACTGATGGTTTGAGCACTGTTGCGACGGGCGAGTGGGGATTTAACGCACACTCGATGAGTACTGTATGTGGATGACAATATATATATACGCACACATTTGCTTTTGTATGCATATACGTCCGACTGAGTTACTGATACTCTTATAAGTGTATATGACTCTGCCTGTTTGGTAAATCCACACGATAATATGTTTTATCCACCCCCTCTCTTTAACCGACATCTTTCTTTCTTTCTTAATGTTCCCTCTACGGTGAACAAAACTCAAGTCTTTTTTAAATACTTCCCCTACCTTATTTATAAATGATTTCAAATTTGTTCACCCCCTCCCATTCCTTATGACATTGTAATCGAACTAACACTTTACCGCCCTTCTTCTGTTTCTCGGTTCCTTTCTTGTTCTCGTTTTCTTTTTCTATTCCGCTTTCATTTTTCTTTTTCTTCTTTTTCTTTGTCTCTCTCTCTTTTTATCTTCCTTTTCTTTTTCTTTTCCTTTTTTATTCATCCTTTTATTCTATTAATCTTGACGCTCTCTTTCTCTCTATCTTATATTTGGAGTCTAAAATATCACTAAACCTATCACCCCATACCTTTTCTAATTTTAAATTTAACATTTTATTTTTATAAAAAATAAATACATCTTCTTTTATTTGGGAACCAGTCGTCTTCAGTATCACATAATCCATATTACCTCGCCTGACGAGGACTTATGCCTTTTGGCAACCAATTGTCCGAAACATTAGCATGTTCAGTGTAGCGACTATGTAATATTTCTTTATATATATATATATATATATATATATATATATATATATATATATATATATATATATCTCCACGTTAAAAAACGACCCTGGTGTCTAACTCTGTCCCGTGGGGAAGCATAGCAAATAGGTATATATATATATATATATATATATATATATATATATATATATATATATATATATATATGTATATATATATATATATATATATATATATATGGCGTTAAAAAGAAAGTCTACACTTGTTATTTTTTACAAAAACTGCAAATTGAAGCTAAATGGAATGTAACTGTTCAAACAACCTGTACCTCATTTGATTCGCCTTTATTCCTCTTTACCTTTTCATATTTAACTTTTATTTGAGGTGTCCTAATGTTCCCATCAATTTAAAAATATTAATTTCAAATTGAGAAGGTGAAAAGAAACTCTGCAGCAACAAATGAGCTTAAAACCAGCTTAAAATATCCACCTTTTAGGCAACAAAACATTTTCAATCGCAATTGTTGTTGTTCCAGCTTATACAACGTAACATTTAGTCCATATACCTCGACTTTCTTTGAAGTATCTTCAGGAGTTAATCTCCATTTTTCTCGTTTATCCAAATGAGAAATCGGCCGCAGAATGAAATGTGATGAGAAAAGGGTAGGAACGACTGTGCAAAAGCCCATTAAAACACCAGCAGTGACCATGATGCCACTAAATCTGGTCGTCCTAGAGTTACTTCTTACTGGGAAGACAGTGCTATCAAGATCTGCAGCCTCAAAAACAAATTTGAAACGGCTACCCAAATCTAACAACAGTTTAATCTTGTTAAAAAGTTATCTCTTTCTACAGTTTAGAACAGATTGAAAAAAAAAATCAATTTGCGAGGCTATGTTGCAAGACGTAAGCCAATGATTTCTGCAATAAACAGAAAGCGTTGACTTGATTTTGTCAAATGCAGTGAAGACCGTGACACTTCATATTGATTTTTAGCGACGAAATAAAGTTCAATAGGCTTTAAAATATAATTAAAAAAACGTATCGCAAAAGCAAAAACAAATAACATCCAAGTAGCCGTGCGGGATTGACGAGCGGTTAGAGTTTAGGCTCATACCGTGGGGTCCCGATTTCGAATCCCGCTAGATTCAGCCGCTCTGATGAGTCACAGACGATGAAACACGTGTCAGTGGATAATTATATTTTAAAATCAATATATATGCCGCTCCCCATATGAGGGTACCAAATTGGTTAAAGGAAAAATTATCCCCAACTCGTATTTAGGTAAAAATGCACTTTCGTAAATAATTGAATTCATTCAAAACGTATCGCAAAAACAAATAACATATCTCTCTCTCTCTCTCTCTCTCTCTCTCTCTCTCTCTCTCTATATATATATATATATATATATATATATATATATATATATATATATATATATATATATATATATATCCGAAACAGTTATATGGTAGGCAGCTAAGTATCTTTTCTATTTAAAAAAATTTAGTTAAGGTTTTCTTTTTTTCATCCTTATATAGTTGAATTCTCTTTTATAATTGTAGTCTTTTGAGAAGTCGGCTTATGCAAGTGCTATGCAAATCTAATTCTATATAACCATTTTCGTTAATGTTTTCTCTTTTTTCTTTGTCCATCATTACATAGTTGAATTATCTATTGTAATTGTAAAATTTTTTAGAAGTCGGATCATGTAGGTGCTGAGTCTGCGACAGGTTAAATTTAGTTTTTTTTTTTCTGAGAATTTGAACTGCATTCTGTATTTTTACTTTTGCATTTGTGTTTACTCAAAGTTTCTTTAAACTATATATATATATATATATATATATATATATATATATATATATATATGTTAACGCATGTAATCGTTACAAACATTGAAAAAAATGGTATAATTAACATTGTTAAGAATACTTAACAATGTTTGTTCATGTACACACACACACACACGCGCGAACGCAGACACACATACATATGTGTGTGGGTGTGTGTGCACCTTACTTTAGATAGAGATAAATAATATGTGTGTTTACTCTCTGCACTCATCAATGAAGCTGCATTATTTGTTTTAATGCAACTGCATCTCATTCGAGTCACTTCTTTTTCTTCTTCGTTTTTCTTTCTTCTTCCAATTCACTAAATCATCGATACCTGTCAGCATTCTTTTTGAACAGGCGTATATTAACTGAGATGTTACCAGGTTTTTTCCCCTACGACTGGACATATCGTATTATGTGTGTTTATATGTGTGTATATGGAAGGATAGAATCCAATTCCCTCCAGAAAAAATCTATAAGGATTACCATAGTTACGTCATAATGATTTTAGCGAACAAATTCCCATGCTAAGATTCAGTATTCGAATCTGTATTTTTTTTACTATCAGTCTTTCTCTCTTTGTCTTGGGATGTGTCTCCCCACTCTGTTCTCTTTGGTTGTCTTCCTTTTTCTATAAACAGACACAAACACATAATGGTTACCGACTGAACTGACAATTATGATAATCGATGGTAAAGTAACAATCTTTTTTGAATACCAGCGAAATCCATGCTTAGATATAGTCATAAGCGACTTGCATACCTTCGCAATGAGTAGTCGAGAGACAGATATGAGATTTCTGGACAAGATGTAACCCGGATATAACATACTTCTCATCCGGTCCCTATGACACTCTTATATCCGCGTTTCTAACATCCGGATTACCCTGTACATTAACATATATTTGATTCTTTTCTGCATACTTCTATGTTTGTGTTTCTGCTATGTTTCATTTCATAATTTTCTATCTCTCCCTCTAACCCCTATATATATATATATATATATATATATATATATATATATATATATATTACGTAATTACCTATAAAAGTAATATTTCATTTTTTTTTTACAAGGTGGTCACCACTTATCAGGCCCGGAAGCCACTCAGGGATAAGGGTTATTGTAAGTGCAGTAGGTTAGTGTGGAGATTTAATAAGGTATCTACTTAAGGGGGCGGTTCATCAGGAATTTGTTCATGTTGGACTTGAAGACATCCAGGTTGTAGTCCGGTGGGAAGCAGGCAGACGGAACAGAGTTCCACAGGCGTGCAGTTCTAAGAAAGAAGCTTTGTTCATGGAATCTAAGTTTTGATTTAGGCATAGATAAAGAGTGGGGAAAGTTTTTGACAGTGGTTTCAACTAGACGGGTGTTTTTCGTAAAAGATTGGCGAGGGGGGACCAGAGATTGAAGCTCAGACAAGCACCTGCCATGGAAATAACGATAGACCAAAAATAGGCTTGCAACGTCTCTTCTGTGGGAGAGAGGATGCAGGGAAGAGAAAAGGGCATCCCCACTAAGCCACGAAGTCTATTTTGTACTCTGTCAAGGCAGGATAGACTGTTTTTAGCAGCTCCTGTCCAGATATGGCAGCAGTATTCCATCCTTGGACGTACTTGTCTTTTATATAGATAGAGAATTGCATCAGCAGTGATTTGAATAGGGGATTTAGCTGAGAGTGTTAATCGACACATATGTCATTATTATTATTATTATTATTATTATTATTATTATTATTATTATTATTTGCATCTCGTTTTAACTTGTTTTTTTTATATATTTGAAGATTAGCGGAAATCTCTCTAGATCTCTTTCAATAACAATGAAAATAATATTAATGGCGAAAATAAAGAGCAACGGGGGATCTTTTTATATATTTAAGGTGCCAAAACGACGATCAAATTTATTGAATTAAATTGTTTATTTTAATCGTCTTTATGCATCTTTAATATATATACATATATATATATATATATATATATATATATATATATATATATATATATATATATATATATATCATCTGGAATTTTATCAATTATATAATTTTTCACTATAAGTGTTTATATCTTAAATATTTTTGGAATATATATATATATATGATTATTTTTTTTAAAACAGTAATCTACGCACACGCGTGTTTCGAGTTAATTAACTCTCATCAGCGTAGCTCAACTGTTTCTAGAGATCGAGAGTTTCTTTATATATATATATATATATATATATATATATATATAAAGCATCTTAAATATATATATATATATAAAAAGATCTTAAAAATATATATAAAAGGATCCCTCATTGTTCTTTATTTTCGCCTTTAATATTATTTTATTTGTTATCTATTTTTCTCCTGATGAGATGATAGCCGAAGACACTAGAGAGATTTCCGCTGTGTTTATAAATTTTGCACCTCCAAACAGGTGGGGAGTGAATAGGTTAGCCTAATTAATAAACATTAAAAAACTGGATACAATATTCAGAACATATTTTAGTGTTTTTTTTTTCTTTTTTAGAGAGGTGGTGTTTAATCAACACTGCTTAGGAGCCATGGTTGATATACTTTTTGGTTTTTAATCCCCCAAACAGTGTTTTATAGTAAACAACTGATTACCCTTGAAAACTTTAGCCTATTGTAAATTCGAGAAAGCGAGTTGATTCAGTGATTGCAGGAGATTAAATAACTTACTGACAAAATAATTTTTCCAGCGAATGGCTAAAAATTTAATTTAAATAGTTTTTTTTATATACAGTATTTTTTTACATAGAGATCACAATTTATTAAGGCCCAGAGTCCACTCGGATATAAGGGTTATTGCGTGTACAATAATCAATGAGATAGTAACAATGAATCATGAGATAATCAATGAGATATTATCGTAGTAATCATTAGTATTGGAGATTTGATAAAGTATCTTACTTCAGAGAGCGGTTTGTCAGGAATTTGTTTATGTTGGACTTGAAGACATCCAAGTTGTAGTCAGATGAGAAACAAGCAGATGGAACAGAGTTCCACAGTCGTGTACTTCTAGGAAAGAAACTCTGCTCATGGAATCTACGTTTGGATTTAGGCACAGATAAAGAGTGAGGAAAATTAATGACAGTAATTTCAGCTAGATGGGTTTTTATCGTGAAAGATTGGGGAGGGGACGAGAGATTGGAGCTCAGACGAGCACTTTCCATGGAAATAACGATAAAACAAAAGCAAGCTCGCAACGTCTCTTCTGTGGGAGCGAGGCTGCAAGGAAGAGAAAAGGGCATCCCCCATTAAGCCACGAAGTCTATTTTGTACTCTGTTAAGGCAGGATATGCTGTTTTTAGCAGCTCCTGACCAGATGTGGCAGCACTACTCCATCCTTGGACGTAGTTGGCTTTTATACAGATAGTTTTAAAGGTTAAAAACTTCCATATATATATATATGTATATATATATATATATATATATATATATATATATATATATATATATATAGTTTTGATATAAACAACATTATGACATTGATTTCCAGGAATTTCACATAAATAACTGTTTCGTGTAAATTATTTCTGAAACCATATGGATCATTATTGATGCCAAGCCTCCTCATTAGCACAGAGTATAAACACCTTGGTTTGAAGTTAAAATATCGCATTCAAATTTCAACAGAGTACATCATCAATTATATAGCAATTAGAGATGGAGTGTCCTGATATGACTATTTACAACCCACTTTTAAATCAATAAAATCAGACGTATAAAAAAGGGAAAAAGAATATCAAATCTACGGAAATAATTAATGGAGATAGCATTATAAAAAAAAGCAATTTAAAATTTACTTTATTTCCAAAAATATTCAAAATATAAACACTTATAGTGAAAAATTATATAATTGATAAAATTCCAGATGATATATATATATATATATATATATATATATATATATATATATATATAAATTGTAAGAACTTTTTTAATCTGTAAGAACTAATAGTTTTATGCTCTGAACGATCATCAAACGAATTATAACCAAATTCCGTCTGTCAATGTTATGTTTCTATTTATGCATCTCTCTCTTCACACACACACACACACACACACACACACACACACACACACACACACACACACACACACACACACACACACACACACACACACACACACACATATATATATATAGACACACGCGCATATATATGTGTTTATATACATATAGATATGTATATACATGTACATATATCGGATACGAATAAATTATGACGAATAGTTTTATGCCCTTAGTGATCTTCAGACGACCTAAAATTTGATCCAAGGGTTGCTGTGTAAATTTTCAGTTTTACATAACGATACGGCAAATAATTGCTGCTGCGTATTAAAGGTATACTATTTCACAGCCATGAGTTTAATCTTAAACGATGCTTTTATTTTTTATGTGTTTATGCGTAAAGTTATTGTTTTATGCTATTTAATAATTTTCTGTTATTATTTACCCACAGATAGCTGTGTTTTGTTAGGTTACGCCTCTTAAATTGTGTTTTGTTAGGTTACGCCTCTTAAATTGTGTTTTGTTAGGTTACGCCTCTTAAATTGTGTTTTGTTAGGTTACGTCTCTTAAATTGTGTTTTGTTAGGTTACGTCTCTTAAATTGTGTTTTGTAAGGTTACGTCTCTTAAATTGTGTTTTGTTAGGTTACGTCTCTTAAATTGTGTTTTGTTTGGTTACGTCTCTTAAATTGTGTTTTGTTAGGTTACGCCTCTTAAATTGTGTTTTGTTAGGTTACGCCTCTTAAATTGTGTTTTGTTTGGTTACGTCTCTTAAATTGTGTTTTGTTAGGTTACGTCTCTTAAATTGTGTTTTGTTAGGTTACGTCTCTTAAATTGTGTTTTGTTTGGTTACGTCTCTTAAATTGTGTTTTGTTAGGTTACGCCTCTTAAATTGTGTTTTGTTAGGTTACGCCTCTTAAATTGTGTTTTGTTTGGTTACGTCTCTTAAATTGTGTTTTGTTAGGTTACGTCTCTTAAATTGTGTTTTGTTAGGTTACGTCTCTTAAATTTCTATTTTTCATTTTTGCTGGACAAGGGGAAATATTGTGTTTACTGAACTTTTGTTCACTAATGTGTTGTTTTTTTTTTGTTTTATCATAAATAAATTCTTTCATAATATTAACATTATTTTATTTAATTTACAATTATTTTTATTTATTTATTGCAGGGTATTTATTTTATTAGCGATGTTATGTTTTTATGTGGACTGATTTATGTCCTTATGTGCATGCTAATATATTTTCATTTGGAGTTTTCTATATATGTATACATATTATTATTTTATTTTACTTTATTAAATGTAATGTAATCAACTATTGTTTTGATATAGCCTCCTTTTTATGCATCTTAACAAAACAAAATAAATGCTAAAATATACTTTACTGAGAATTTAGTTTATTTTTTAATACCTTAACAATAACATTTGCGGTAAAAGTATGATAAAAATGTGTCAATTTTTATCGTCCTTGGCTATTTATAAGGATAGACTTGTTCGATTTCAAAAGACAATGTAATGGTTTTGAAGTGTCTATAGTTATTAGTTTGATTGCATTCGTTTTATTCATTTTAATTAGCCGTAATTTATAATTAATAACTGAATAGTTCTGTCATGTTTCACTTAGCAACCTCGGTTTTTCTTGTCATTTCTGTTATATCGCCCCTTTGTCTTTTTATATCGATATTGAACTGCATTGCTAAGGCGCCTTTTTTTCTCTTTTATTTCCTCTATGTTATAGTGCATAATCATGTTGATACATCAGTTCTTGCTAGATCACCGAAGTTAAGCGACGTCGAGCCCGGTCAACACTAAATGGGTAACCATTTGGGAATGCCAGATGTAATATATGTCATCCACTTATCTTGACATTGTTTCCAGTCGTCCAGGACTCCTCTTTGTCACTGGAATCATGCAGTGTCGATTCTGGAGTGATGTGGTTAGGGATTGCTCAGCGCTTAGTTCACAATTACATACGCAGCTACCCTTGTACAGGGTATCCATTGTCTCTCAAAACAGAATGGGGACTATAAGATCCACCACGTCGAAAATGTGTTGCGTCCTTTTTTCTTTTCATTCTTGATGTCGATATATGAGTACGTTGTTTTCCGTTCTTTTCTCTTATCGTTGTTTCGTTACCTTTATTCCTACCGACTTTCGTATCATGTATCTTCTTGTTGTCGATTTATCTTCTGTGCAGAGAGTGTTGTTCTTCGTCGCTTCGTACATCATAGACAGAAAGATTAAGATAAATCAGAGATTAAATAGCACAAGTATAATTTACACTTCGTTATGAAAGAATGAAAAGTTTCTATTCCTCAATTAATTATAGACAACTAGATAGACATACAGATAGATAGACTGATAACTCAGTGTCTGAGAAATAAAGAAGTTAAATGGAACATGCGAATATCTATGTATCTCATATAGAGTTCAAGTATTAGCCCCAGGTTGTGGGCCCCTTGATTTCTGAGAACTTCGACTGAAGTAAAATAAAACAAAAAAAATAGACAGGCGGCAGGTACAGTTTTATCACTTCAAGATTTTATTTATTATCGTTCACTTTCAGCTTCCGAAACGATCTGTTAAAATCCAAGTTTTCTTCTCGCCCTGAGATTACGTCATATCCATGGCCCACTCTTCCCTCATTCCCTGTAATTCTGATCTAATTTGTCAAATCTGACCCTAATATCAGATCACTCAAATAATACTATAGAATTTAAAAAAAATATTATTTTTAGTTATAAAAGAAGAGTGCTTTAAAATATATGTCAGAGTTTATGAATTTTAAGGAGTGCGATTTATATATATATATATATATACATGCATACATGCATACATACACACACACACACACACACACATATATATATATATATATATATATATATATATATATATACATATATATATATATATATATATATATTGTGGAAGGAAACCCGGATAGAGAGCTAAACAGTAGAGAGAGTCCTCAGAGGAGAAAACCCCTTCAATCAAGTTTTTCTTACACTCTAGGGCAAGTTTATGTCACCCGGATGTCTCTCCACTGCCATGTGTTTTTCCTTTTCTTTTTCTTTTTTTTAATTTATATGCTTCAGTGTTGCAGATGGATGTTTTAACCATCGTTAAATTAGTGAATTAAGATATATGTAGTTGATTTTTATGCCTCCTCGACCAGATCTAGCTGGAGCTCTTCTCTGCTCCCTCACTCATTGCTTTCAGTGCCTTGTTTCGATTCTTCCCCGAGATGAACAGCTATTTCATGAGATTGTAGGCAGAGGAGCCTAACAATCCGTTTGCTCCCACTTTTACTGCGAATACTCTGGCGTTGAATCCAGCGTCTCTCAGGTCCCTGACTAGAGCAGCATACTTTTCAGACTCGTAGAAAATCCTGTTCGCATAAGGCACTGTTAATTCAATCAGAAGGATCTTTTTTTTGCTGCCTGAGAGTGGAGCACTAAATTTGGTCTTAATCCACTTTTGCTGATAATTTCTGGATAGTGCTTCCACTCTGGCAGATCTGCAGCACACACACAATCATCAGCTGCACTCAGAAGATTCTACTTGCAGAGCTTGGGCATGATGTTGGTTTTTGGCTGGATATCTTTGCCTCCTGCTGCGTAAACTTTGCTGCTAGTTCTGGGCATTTAGCCTTATTCCTGTTTGAATTCTTTCAGCACTTAGTTATGTCGCCACGTGTATCTCCCTTGTGACAGAGATGTTTTGCATGGGCTCAGTACATGCTCCACAGTTTGATCTGAGCGAGGCAATGTGCCACAAGTCATTCCAAATGAGGCTTCTTTGGGGGCACTTTCCCAAGATGTCCACTGTCCTTGTTGACTTTGTTGCACTGCTTTCTAGAATCTTGTTAGGTTTTCTTCTTTCCTGAGCTCTTAAATCACCATGTCCGTGTTTGCTTTCCCTTGGACCATCATTCCACTTTAAATGATCCCAGATCGCGGGTGTGTCCCATTATCTCCCCAATCCTCGAGTGTTCCTTTGCTGGTTTGACAGCTTTTCTGAATTTCCATTTCCTGCCTGTATTCAGTTCTAGTTTGACAGATTTCACAAATGGGTCATTTGAGTCTTCCAGCATACAAAGTAGTCTAGCATTTCCTGCTTTATATTCTTCGAGAATGGATTTAAAACGGAGTTTCATCTTTGTTTGTTGGTAGCAAAATGCAATGCATGTGAAACATGGTGGGACTCCAAGCCATTTCTTCGTCTACTTGTTGCCCTTCCACTGTTGCTTCCACTGTATTTGTACTTGTATACCAGCACTGGCCACAGAAGCTTTGGAATGAGCATAAACTGCAGAAACCAGACTTTGAATTTGCCAGGCAAACCATATTTCTGTATAGATTCGAATACTTATGCCACTTTCCGGGTTTCTTTCGCCCTATTTGTGTCCTTTAGAGAGCTATTGTACCACCTTCCAAGGGTTTTGACACGTTCATCCGAAACAGTCGGGATGGGCTGATCGGCTACATTGAAAGTTACTTGCTGTTTTTCCTTTCTTGAGGGACAGACTTCTGGATTTTGTTGGTTTGAACTTCATTTCAGCATCTGCAACAGCCTTCTCAGGACCTTGCGAGTGCTGATCTCATTTGTAAAGATGACAGTTGTGTAATCCATGAAACCCTTCAGAGGTGTCAGGTACCCATTGCCAATGTCTACTGGTCCTGGATCACTGGAAGCTGTTTTTAGTATTATATCCATTACAAGCACCAAAAGTGGGTATATATATATATATATATATATATATATATATATATATATATATATATATATATATATATATATATATATATATATATATATTTGTGCGTATGTGTGTGCGTGTGTGTGTAAGCTATGTGGATGTTTGTATATGAAGAAATTAATTCCAAATTGATTATCCGATCATGATTAATTTTTACATATGGTTGCCAGGCATAATTGTAGGTATTTAAGGTTAATTTTTAAAATCTTTGTTTTATGCAAAGGTGGAAAAGAGGAGGAAAATATGGATACAATCTATAATTTGAAAATTCAAATAATTTATATATGGATTAAGTTACATCCGTGATTACTAGACACTAATTACAAAAGAAATGCTGAATTTTATATTGTTTAACCTATACCGTTTCCATATTTTCTGGAATAAAATCATATACTTGATTTTAATCAAAATTCGAATAAGGATTCTAGGTATAATCTTAGGTTTGATGGCATTTTATCCTGCTATTATGCCTCATGAGGGAATATAAATGTGCTGCAGAACTGTTCTGTGCGGGAAATTAACGAAAAGCGTATTATATATATGATTAAATATTACAGATAGCCTGTGTCTGCATATTGTTCCTTGATTTTTCCTCGATGCATAATTAATTTTCTAGTTTCAGACTGTATTGGCAGATGAATTTGTATTGGACCCTAGTATTCCCGTTCCTTACGGAACCAGCTAGAGAGATGGATATCGCATAAAGAATGCGTATTTTTAAATATTTACTAATAGTATGAATTTATGAAAATATATATAATCAAGTTACACCGAATCTTATACAAACACACACACATATGTGTAGATATTATATTATATACTTCTTCATATATATATATATATATATATATATATATATATATATATATATATATATATGTACTAAACTACAAAAGTACTCGTCGTTGACTGCGTTCAAAAACAGCCGACAGAAAATGGACTCTGATTTATGAAAGTATGATAGGTTATGAAAAGGAAGGGTTGTAAAGAGATAGCTTCGAATTTGGGGTATCGAAACCAAAGTAAAATATGATGAAAGTAAAAATAAAATAGATAAACCCCATAATTTATTATACCATACCTGTTCACACTGAAACACATAACAAAAAATATTAAAAAACCTTGTTAAACTTTGTGACATATTTCTATTCTATGGAGTTCAGGCGCGAACGTACACCCCATAATTTTATACCATATTTCGTCAAACTGAAACATAATTATCGAAGTATACTTACGCAGATAGGTATGAAAAGTCTTTATTAAAGTTTTTGCCTATTTCTATTCTATGGAAGCCAGGCGCGAACGTAGACCCCACAATTTTATTATACCATCCCTATTTAAGTTAAAACATACTTATCAAAGTATTCTTATGTACATCTATATCAAAAACACTTGTAAACGCTTTTTTTTATTTTTAAATTTTTTATTTCCATACTTTGTGGACTAGGCGCGAACGCAGACCCCACAATTTTAATGCACCACTGTTCTGCCAGATCAAACATACCCATTCCTGTGTCTCGATACATCTATCATTATATGTGATCAGTTTTCTATAATAGTAAACCATATAGGAGCCTATTCGTGACCAGACACACACACATACGTTCAGCTTTATATTATAGATATAATATGATATTATACTATATGATTCTTCATGTCAAAAATACAAATATTTCTAAATAACATCATAAAAAAGTTTATAAAAAGAAAATGTTTCTAAATAACATCATAATTTCAGTACGATACGTATTCAAAATAATTACTGCTACTACTACTACTACTCTCTCTCTCATATATATATATATATATATATATATGTTATATCCTTACTTTAAATAAGAATACAGCAAGAAACACGGGGTTATGGGTGGAAGACAAAGGGGTTTATTTACAAGGGAATACAGGTGACATAAGACTTACTTGACATATTTTCTTATTCTCTTCCTGTCTTTTTTCCTTCTCTCTCAGTCACGTAAGAGGGTATAGTTCATTTCATCTATGAAAAGAGGTTAGGTTATTCTATTACATCACCTTCCCGCCAAGATAAATTATTCCATAGAATTTTGCTTCTACCATTTTTTCCTTTTCAAACTTTGTCCAAAAAATCCGTTCCTTTTCCTTTTTTCTTTCACTTCTCACCATTTGTGTTTGCCGATTTTTTTACTTTTGGAGAGTGACTGGATTTCTGCGTTACCGGTACTTGTTTGAAGGTTGTATATGGAAAGTATCATATAGCACTTCCATTGGTAACTCTTGGTTTCTGGCTGTTTCTATGTATCGGGGTCTCAGTTGGGTAATATGTTGTTGTTTTTTTTGTGGAAAAAAAGTCTGCCCTTTTATAATATAAACCATTCTTCCAATTCTTCTTGAGATTATGCCTTCTTCCCAAAAACTCTTCTCTGCCCGATAATATTTGAAGAAAACTTTATCCCCGTCATTGTAAGTCTTGTACCTTACATTATCCTTGATACTTCTTTTTTACTTTTTCTCTTGGGATTAACCGGTAGAACACCGAACGTACCTTTTTGGCAAACATAATTTCAGCTGGGGATAATTTAGCATTCGTATTTGGATTTGGTGTCATCCTATATATTGCTAAGAATTTTTGAATGCTTTTTTCTTCGGTGTCGATGTTATTATTCTTTTTTACAGCTCGTTTAAAAGTATCGACAAATCTTTCCGCTTGTCCGTTTGGTCGAGGGTTAAAGGTTGGTGTTGTAATGTGTTCAATGGCCAGTGCCTCACAGTAGTACTTGAATTTTTGACCTGTGAACATAGTGCCATTATCACTAACAATTGTTTTCGGAACTCCGAACCGACTAAATACCTTGTCCAGCGCTTTTATTGTGTTTGCTGCTGTAAGGTGTTTGTATTTAAAAATTTCTGGCCATTTTGATATAATATCTACTATTACTAGGTAATAATATCCCTTCAGAGGTCCTGCGTAATCGATATGGATGCGTGTCCAGGGTACATCTGTTTTAGGCCAAGGTTGCGTCCGTATGAGGGGAGATCTTGCGGCTAGTTGGCAACCTTTACATAATATCACCATTTCTTCAATGTCCTGATCCATTCCAGGCCAGTATGCGAATCCTCCTATTAAGGTCTTCATTCTGGAGATTCCAGGATTCCATGACGGTATTATCATTCTGTCTGCGTACATCAGAGTTTCATCGCACATAGAAAATGGAAACACTTTTAATCCTTTTTTATTCTTTTCGTCTTGTCCCACTTGTTTTTTTTTATCTTATTAATATATTTATCTGTTTTCGCTGCTTTCTTTATTTCTTCAAGTGTAACAGGAAGTTCCCTAACAGTATTTATTAATATATCTGTTAGTTCATTTTCTTCTTTTAGTGCTGCTATAACAGTTTCTTCAACTTCAGTTTTACTGGGGATCAATCTCGACAAACCATCTGCATGTGCAATTTTACTAGATGCTAGGTGTTTCATTTTGAAATCGCAATTGAGCAAAATAATACTCCATCTCTATAATCTATTTGCCATATGATTAGGAATCCCTTTTTCGAACAAAAAAAAGTCGATAGTAATGGTTTATGGTCCGTTTCCAAAACGAAAGATCTTCCATAAATGAATCTATGAAACTTTCTCACGACATACACAATCGCCAAACCCTCTTTTTCGATCTGACTGTACTTTCTCTCAGCGGATAATAAAACCCTCGAGGCGTGAGGAATTGGTTTAGTAGATCCATCTTCCATTCTGTGTAGAAGCACCGATCCTAAACCGCATTCGCCCGCATCTGCTGCTACAATTAGATCCTTTTTCGGATCGTAATTTGCTAATGCTAGATCCGATAAAAAAAACATCTTTTAATTTTTTCGAAGCTTCCTCACATTCTTTTGTCCAGAGCCATTTTTTGTTCTTCTTCAATAATTCATTTAATGGTGCTCTTAATTCATGCATATTTGGGATATAAGAATTATAGTAGTTTGCTAGACTCAAGAATGACTAACTTCATTGCATTGTCTGGTCTCTAATTGCTTCTGTCCTGTTCGGGTTAGGTCTTCTACCTTTCCAATCAATTATTTGTCCCAAATATTCAATCTTGTCCATACCAAAATTACATTTTTCGAGAGCCACTTTAAATCCGTAGTCTTCTATTTTCTCGAATACCTTCCGAATATGGCTTTTATGTTCTTCAACATTTTTGCTTCTTATCAAAATGTCGTCTAAATAAGCCATTGCAAAATCCAAGCCTGCTAGCATGGCATCCATAATTTAGGGAAAATAATCCTTTATGAGTATTCATCGTCAGGTATTTAGAACAATCTTCGTGGACTTTGACCTGCAAATATGCTTCTGACAAGTAAATTTTTGCAAACTTTTTTCCTCCATTTAACTTAGAAAATATTTCCTCATGGGTAGGGAGTGGATAGTTATGATCCTTTAAGGACTCATTCAGTCCCGTCGAAAAATCTCTACATACCCTGATTTTTTTTTTCACATAAAATGTGGGTGATGCCCATTCAGAGTAGTCCACTTTTTTATTACTCCGATTTCTTCGAGTCTATTTAATTCTTTCTCGATTGTTTCTAATGCCGAATACGGAACCTTCCTTTTGGGTTTAAACACCGGTTTCGCTTCATCTTTCAGTTCAAATTTCACTTCCGTTTTAGTGCAGCAACCCAGACCTTCAGATAATACATTTTTAAAATCATTCGTCAAATCCCAACAAATCTTCCTGGCAGTTTGGGACTTTCAGATCCTGTCACATTTACTCTTTTGCAAAATGAGTTTATTGGTTTCTCCCATGAATTGAAAAGTACCATCAAATCTATACCGAATAGATTAGAATTTTTTCAGGTATCACATACATTTTAGTTTTTAAGGTCTTTTTATTCAGGGTCGCATTAGTATAAAATTCACCCTTAAATTTTAATCTATTTCCAGACATTGCTCTTGCAATTTTCTTTGTGTTTTGCAGCTTTGGAGAACCAATTTTCTTCCATGTTTTTCATAAATTAAGGATATGCGACTTCCAGTATCCAAAGGTCCTGGATATGACCTAAAACTATATCCACCTTGGGGGCTTTGAGGAGTGTGGAGCCACCCTTTAATTGCCATTGCTTCCAGGTCCACTCTGACCCGGAGTGGCAGTACCTGTTAGGGTCCCAACTATGGGTTAAATAGAATCTGACTTAAAAAAAATATACTCCATTAAAAATCGTTCCTCAAAATAACTAGATTCGGCATTAAATAACCTGAAAAAGGTTGATATGCCGTAAAACAAAAACAGCCAACCAACCAATCCAGTATCCAAATGACAGTTTAATTTCCGGTCATTGATTCTAACTTCAATATATTTCCTTTTTTTGCCAGCAAATGGACTGTTTTTTTAGAATCAATGGTCGTTATTTCAGGCTTAGAGTATTTATCCTGTTTGCATACTGTTGACTTGTGTCCTTTACGCCCGCACTTATGCCATATTTTGCCTTTGAAGTAGCACTCTTTTGTGAAGTGATTTATTCATCCACACGTCTTACATTATTTTTTTACATAGTGGTCACCTTGCTTTTCCCTTTATATTTTCTCCACATTTTTCTCTTCGATACTAGTCTTATCCTGTTTTAAATTTAACAGTTTCTGGCATTCCTTAGTAACTTTCTGTAAGGTAATTTGTATGTCTTGGTTCATAATGGATAATATCCTGGAACGAATCTCTTTATCCTTCGAGGATGTAAACCCTTGCACAAATATCAAGCATTTACATATGTCTGCTTTTAGGTCTTTCAACTTAAATAACTCGCATTCGGCATTTACTCTCCCAGCATAGGCGATAAAGTCTTCATCATCTTGTTTGAAAATATTTAAACACCTATAATGAGTAAGCTATCCCGTTCCCCGAAAATGTTCGATAAATTTTCTATAGTATCTTTAAAAGAAATATCTTCGGGTTTCCTTGGGAGTATATAATTTGCATACTTGGTATTTTCATGGGAACCCAGTTTTTGCAACAGTAAAATATTTTTTTCTTCATCCGACCAATCCTGATATCGTTTGGAAAAAATATTTTCGTATCTACGATAATATGCTGGAAACGTTAAGTCATTAGTTGTTTCATATAAAAATTCTGTCAGCGAATTTGCAATTCCTTCCGGAGTGAACCAGCAATCCTTTTTTTCTTCTTGTTTCATTAATATTGGTTTTAATACGTCATTTTGTTTTAACTGTTCTTTTTGTAAAAATTCCATCTGACTTTGCTGAGCTACCAGTGCTAATTGTATCGTTTTTGTAAACTCGGCTAATTGTTCCATGTTGAAGAATTGTTTTTAAAACACAGTAATAAGACAAAAGGTTAACAGTACTAACACAAAGCATTATTCACGGAATAGTTTTTTTTAACTAAAAAAAAAAACAAAACATTCTTTTGTAGACAACGTTTTTGGAACACCCACGAAATTGACACTGAAACACAGCCTACACGTGTTTTTTCCGCCGTATTTTTTTTCTTATGAAACAAAAGAAATTAAAAATGGACACTTGCAAAACTTGATCCTTTCAATGCTTCGTGAAATTTCTCTTTTTTTCATTAGGACCGTAACAGACTTGATTTAAAAAAATATAACTTACTCTTTGTGTGTTTAGCTTTTTTTTTCAGTCGTTGAATTTATCCCTGCAGTATTTTCTTCTCTTTGTTTTCCAATATTTTTGGCTTAAAGTTCCATTTTTGTGTGTTCGAATCCTGTCGCCATTTGTTATATCCTTACTTCAAATAACAATACAGCAAGAAACACAGGGTTATGGGTGAAAGACAAAGGATTTATTTACAAGGGAATACAGGTGACATAAGAGTTACACGACATCTTGTCTTATTCTCTTCCTGTCTTTTTTCCTTCTCTCTCAGTCACGTGAGAGGGTATAGTTCATTTCATCTATGAAGGGATGTTAGGTTATTCCATTACATCTCTCTCTCTCTCTCTCTCTCTCTCTCTCTCTCTATATATATATATATATATATATATATATATATACGTATAGATACTTATTTTAAATAATTAACTAATTTTTATCGACTTTTCATCGACTTTATGTATTTTAATTTATCATCACCTAACACTGTTTACTGTATATTTTAGTTTTCACTTATAATTCTCATTTTCGTTCATTCGCACTTTTACTTTAACACCTGAAGATGATTCGTGGACGAATCGAAAGCGCTCGTGACAGTAGCAATTATTGCACTTTTATTAATATTTTTGATTTCGATATAAAAAAGATTATACAGAAAATCGTGAAATTAAAGAGAAGATATATAAAGTTGAATGTCTCCGTTGCATTTAATAATATTTACATACACACACACACACACACACACACACATATATATATATATATATATATATATATATATATATATATACATATATAGGTATGATATATCATTCAAACACGATAGCATTTGAATATATGGTTAAGTGGCAGCAGTTTTAGTCATTTAGAACTGCTTTAAAGCTTCACCGCTCACTCATTTTTTGACTACATTTGAAACAATTATTACATTTTATAGATCACCTTCTCAGCTATATTGTGAATTTAGTTTTCAATTTTCGTTCAGTAAAAAAAAGTTATAATGAATTTTCTGGTATTCAAAATCGTAAGGAGGTGAGCGACGTTTTTATGACTGGTTTCCAGAGTAATCAAGTCGCTTCAGCGACTACTGGTGCTACCAATTCACCGCTCTTGCGGAAGAGAAGTAGCAAGTGAAACAGAGAGAATGAAAGAATGAAAGGGAGATAACTTGGGGGTTATTGAAAGCAGACGAGTGCTGTACATTGTTATTACATATGTCTATGCATGGTTTATGGTGGCAAAAAATGAGACTGAAAATAAAAAAAACAACAAGTAAATTACTAAAAGTCTGGAAAAATCATGGATTACAACAGAAAAATGCGAGGTGAAAAGTAATATGGTTAACCTTAAACATGGAAAAGTAAAGAACTAGTTGTTTAAACTGGAAAAGAAAAGGGACAAGATATTCTAGTAAAAATATGATAAATTTATAACTTAAAATATTGCAGCATTAAGAATTTTAAAAATTTCAATTTATAACATTATATAATCAATTCTTAATGATGAAACAGTTTAAGTTATAAATTATTATATTTTTTCCAGTTTTAACAACTAGTCCTTTACGTTTCCATGTTTATGCTTAACCATAAAAGAAAAGGACAAATTACTTTTCATGCTCACATTTTTCTATTGTAATATATACAGGTAATTATTTAGAATATGTATCGTACTAAAATTATGATGTTATTATTTAGAAACGTATTTTTATCATTTTTAACAGTCCTGACCTTTAATTTAATAAACAGTCTGTATTCTGTATAAGTATCTGTTTATCTCTCTTTCTCTGCCTTTCTCTCTGTCTTTCTCTCTCTCCTTCTCTCTCTGTCTCTCTGTATATATATATATATATATATATATATATATATATATATATATATATATATATATATATACTAGCAGTAGTACCCGTCGTTGACTGGATTCAAAGATAGCTTATAGAAAATGGACTGTGATTGATGAAAGTATGATAGGTTATGAAAAGAAGGCGGTTGTAAAGAGATAGGTTTTGATACTCAAAAATTTTACTCTAAGCAAAATCTGATGAAAGTAAAGATAATTTTCACGAAAATATATTTTTTATATCAACTTTGTTTCCATTCGTAGCCAGGAGTGTCCAACAAAATTATGTTTCCTTACAAAGAGAAAATGTTATATATATAATAATATAAATATACAAGAAATAAATATTACCATAATCAATAAAAGTTACTTTTATGGTAGAAAAGTTTATTGGTTTGTATTTTTAAGTAGTTTGTAAAAATTCCTTTAAATTCACGAACCGGTTTAAAAAAAATCAAAATGGCAGCGACTTTGAAATGGAGAGCCCCGTTTTCAGTTTGGAGGAGGAGCACCTGAGCATTCTGTGTTAACAATTTAAGAGAGTTCCGTCAACGTAAGGAATATTTATAAACATATTTTAATGCTTTCCATTATTTTGTACTTGAGGAATATTCTATTATGGCATGTCTAGTTTATATAAAAATTCATTTAAGTAGTTATCGCCTCAAATTTCGTTTTAATTTCGGTTCGCTGAAATAATTTCAAGTAAAGAGCATTAAAAACTATTTCAAAACAAAAAAAACATGAACTGAACTTTTATTGACTATGGTAACATTTATTTCTTGTATATTTATTTTTCGGGTAGTCGTTTCTTGGCTTTTCTGCTAAACGCCCTTATTAAATAATATCGACGGAATATCGAAAAACAAAGAAACAAAAACAGTTTTGAAAAATAATGAAGCTTTACTTACTTTAGTAAAATAATACGAAACAGCAAAATGGGATATTAAAAAAGTAAACACGTAATTATTTAGTTTTTTAAAGCAAAGAATCGAGGCAAATATGAATAAGACGAAAATGGCGCCCTTTTCAAGTAGAACAGCTTCGTTTCAGTTTTACAGTATTGAACGGTGTAGTATTGCGCCGTCGGATTCCGGATTGTACTATTGTAATGTAAAGAACACGCAGAAAGTGTTGTAATCAACTGAATTCCTTCTAGTACACTGGCAAAAAAATCTTAAACAGATATATAAATAAAAATAAAAAGATTATGCAAATGTTTGTAAAAAGACACATAATCACGTGAACAGGATTTTCTCCTTCTTTTGACACGATAGCAAATAACGTTCTTATTTTTTTTATTATTTATCTATTTTCGAAAGAGTGCCACGTGCAAGTTGAGAAGGAAAAAAAACAGAGTTGTGCAAAAGTTGTGTCGAAAATTGTCTAAAGTTGCGACTTTTATTTTGGCTTTCACTTTAATAAGAACGTCAATTTATGAGGTGAATTTATTCGACACAATATGATTCAACTACAAAAAAATAAATAAAAGCTAATATGAATTAAGATTAAAGTAAAGGTGTTATTGTGGACCCTCACCCCTTTTAAAAAACCTTGTTTAACTTTGTGACATATTTATATTCTAGGGAGGTCAGGCGCGAACGAACACCCCATAATTTTATTATACCATATTTCTTTAAACTGAAACATAATTATCAAAGTATACTTACGCAAATAGACATGAAAAGTCTTTGTTAAATTTGTGCCATATTTCCATGGAGTACAGGCGCGAACGCAGACCCCACCATTTTATTATACCATCCCTATTTAAGTTGAAACAAAGTTATCAAAGTATTCTTATGTACATCTATATCAAAAACCCTTATAAACGTTTTCTTTTTCATTTTTTATTTCCATACTTTGGGGGTCAGGCGCGAACGCAGACCTCACAATTTTAGTTAAGTTCTGCCAGATCAAACATACGCATTCCTGTGTCTTGATACATCTTCTATCATGATATGTAATCAGTTTTTAAAATAGTCAACCATATAGGAGCCTATTCGTGACCAGACACACACACACACACACACACACACACACACACACACACACACACACACACGCACACACGCACACAAGTTCAGCTTTATATATATATACATATATATATACATATAGATATATATGGGTTAGTGTTGCGATATTAATTTTGTTATATATGTATGTATATATGTGTATTGATATATACACGTATATATATATATATATATATATATATATATATATATATATATATATATATACATGGATATATATGTGTGCGTAGATAACAAAATTAATATAATTCAGTATCAGGTTGATATTAGTATTTAAGGCAACAGAGCACAATAAAAATGAAATATTATAAAAATGGAAATTGAATCTTTTTATAAATTCAATTATGTTTCGATTTCACATCAGGTTATTCATGAGATCGAAAAGTGAAAGATAATGATATTTATATATGTACACCGATGATTGCTATCTTATCAGGTTGTCTTGCTGTCTTCATGTCATCCGTTACTACATAGGTGACATTTTAAACCAGCTGCAGATTCGCATGGCGTTATAACTTTAAAATTGTTACCTGTCCCTTCACAAGGTCATATATGCACACTACTTCATACTTAAGTCTTTACAATATTTAGATCACAGATGAAATTATATAGAGACGTATGTATATTAGTAGACAAATAGACTAATCCATCGTCCATATAAACTTAACTCATGGCGATCCCAGGGAAAGATTTTATTCCAGAGCAACCCTTGCATGAATTACCTAGACTTTTCGTTTGTAACCTTTCTGTTGTTTTCGTGTAATACATGTTTTACACTGTTCTCCGTTGTTCTGTTCTTCTTTGTGATTTTTGCGAGCCATAAAAGTAAAAGAAGCAAACGATCGTACATACGTGGAGCATTCTCTAATATATGATTATAACCCGGTCTTCTGCCACGGCAAGAAAACCGGTTATCACTTTAGCTGCAGGTTTTTTGGCCTAGACAGGTTGTTATATATCTTACTAAAGCGTCTCGTCTATCCCGATTTACAAAGATGTACACGTATACACGTGTAAACATATAGTCTTATATAATCATACATGTCTACCTTTCAAGTCTAATTGTTTCAATGAAATTTTTGGATCTAAAAAGGTTTAAAAAATTAAATCGCTTTTATTAACAAATGAATCTAATTATATATATCCGTATACATCAGAATACAGAGAATGATTTTTTTATTCAAAGGTGTTCAGAATTTATTTATATATTTCGAACGAATTAATGTTCCAGGAAAGTGTATTAAAATTCTATCTGGAATGATGTTGAAGCCTATTTGTGTATATGGTCCACAGTCTTGATAAGGATCAGTTTCGATTTTGAGTTTTGTATATATTGAATTACTAGATACATATTTATGCGACATTCAAATAACTTTGACGTATAATATATATATATATATATATATATATGTATGTGTGTGTATGTATGTATTATTGTGTATAACATTATTCTAGAAAAATATATCTGACAATTAAACTAAAAAAGGCGTCTGCTTTCAGTACATACAGAATTGTAAGGCTAAAATAAAATTTTACCTTATAGTCTCATATGACGGAGGCCTCGGAATATCTTAATTGCCATATATTTTAATAACTGACTACATAGTTCTATTCATATACTGACCACTGCTGAAGCAAATAATGAAACTCGATACATATATTTTCTTATGATATGTTATGTAGATACATGAGATAATATATATGTACACACACACACACACACACACACACACACACACACACACACACACACACACACACACACATATATATATATATATAAGGGAAATTGAATGTGTGTGTTTCTGTGTGTGTACATTTCCCTACCAAACTACTCTGTCAATTTTCAGTCTACAGACTCGAGATTTGACATAAGGGATATTGAGATTTGGGAAAATCGTTTTAATCTGTTTACAGCCAGAAATTTGGCTGTCAAGGGGTAAAAGTTCAACGATTTGACCTTTGAAAACTTTACAAAACTCCTCCGCCAATTTTTGGTCTAAACATTTGAAATTTTAGATAAAATGTATTCAGATATAAAGCAAGCTTTTTAATGGCCGAAAAGTTAGCTGCCAAAGAGTTAAACTTCAAAAGACTTTACCTTTGCGGTCTCTAGCAAACTATTCAGCCAATTTTGTGTATAAACATTTAAAATCTTACATAAAGGGTATTCAGATATGCAACAAGCTTTTTAATCAGTTTTTGGGCGAAATTTTGGCTGCCATGACGTCAAAGTTGAAAGAGTGGACGTTTGCAGACTCTTCCAAACTTCTTCACCAATTTTTGGTCTAAACACTTGAAATTTTAGATGCAGCTTACCTGGACTTGAGTATATATATATGCACATAAAGTTCTGAACAGTAAATAGGGTCCGAGCAAAGCCGGGATGAACTGCTAGTATATATATATATATATATATATATATATATATATATATATTCTCAGTAAATTAATGTGCATTACATATAAGCTGGTGTATACTTATCGTGTTTATATAAAAGTGCCAAAATCATAAATAAAGTTTTATATTTATTAGGTACTAGCGAGGGGTACCCGGCGTTGCCCGGGTGTTTGGAGGTGTGTGTGGAAACTCCGGGTCTGGGGAGGGGAGTTAAACATGTATTGGTAGGTAAGTATGAGGATGGAACCCGAACTGTTGAGGCAAAGTTGTAAATTAAAGTGTGAAAAAAAAAGTGCGACGTTAACCATTGTCCCACCGTGAGATGCTAACGGAAACACGCTTGAATTTATTTAATTACTTGGATTTAGTAGGTGCCCGTTTTAATGAGTTAATGAGGTCAAGTTTGACTGCGGGATTTTTATTTTCCCAGGATGTTATAGGAAAAAGACTAACCCACATGCGGCGAGCGACAAATGTTGAATATTTATCTTCCCGAAATCGAGCAAATTAAATAGACAGGCGAGCCTCATTGTTAACTGTGAGATATTACGATTTATATGTGATATAAAAAGTTTTAAAAAGTTGTTAGGCGAGGGACCGCTTCTCTGAAAGAAGCCTTTTGTAGACATACAGAAAAAGCGAACACACATACATACATACATACATTTTCGCTTTTATATTTATAGATAAAACTTATTATTATACATTGTCCGACCATTCTGGTATACACAGTTGCATACATGTTTCGATGCTAGTTGGAAACCAGGTTAAATCTACCATATCTTTAGTCTCTTTATAATAATTTCCCTAAAGCATATACTTTTACACTGATTACCAACCACCTTCATACTCGGCCTATAAAAATAGATTCTAAATTTCTAATCAATCTCAACATTTACTGAAATCAGAAAAACTTCTAAGTTAACTTATAAAGCAAAACTAAATTTTCGATAGCTATATAATTATCAGATATTTACATAAATTAATTAATTTTCCACAATTCGATTTAATTACTTATTAAAAGCAACCATTAAAATTTGTAAAAAATGCTATTAATTGCCCTAATTCTATACTTCGTGTATTCCCCGAACTGATGTAACTTTTGACTCCTCTCTTAGTTATTGGCATTTTTTTAGCGATATTAACAACTGTGAAACGCTGTGTTTTTCCACTACCTAAGGTAGTGGAAAAAGAAACAACAAAATCTTTACTTTATAAGCGATAAAAAAACCGTCCTTAAAGTGGTAATCGACATTAATATGTCGGTTAAGTATCCGAATGCGGATACTGATGTTATGAGTTCAAGCCTGGCCTGTGCTGACGAAGGCCTAAAAGGCCAGAAAGACGCATGTCCATAGGTATACTTTTATGCACGTTATATATATATATATATATATATATATATATATATATATATATATATATCTGTGTCTATGGGATCGGATCTCGGGCCGATCGTTAGCGAATTATACATGGGTGATCTAGAAAATAGAAGATTTTACCACAATATCAAGCCCCCTATTCATATACGATATTTAGGCGATATACTTATTCTAGCTGAGGACAAAATACAAATACTTACGGACCTTTTCCAAAATAACTATTTACTGAAATTCACTGCTTAACCTAACGTCAATAATAACATTCCCTTTCTTGACGTTCTCATAGTTATATGTTATTATTATATATTTAACACCTCTTATTATAAAACACCTAAACACATAATACTAGCCTAAATTCTTGCCATTCTGAATTTTAAGAGCGAGTTCCCTCTCCGTTACAAAATAGCAATTATAAAAACCTACTTAAGCACGCTAAACTAAGCTATTCTACTAAAGCATCATTACTCCTCGAACTAAAACATATAAAACACGTACTTATTAATAACGGATTCAATCAAAAAATTATATCTATCTTAAGAAGATAGTACACACAGAAGCACAACCCGAATACCATTAACACGCTCTATTGCAATTAAATGCAACCTAACTTTAAATTAGGTATCTTACCCCAAGTCTACAGATGTACATACAAGCAATTTCACTAATTTTCAACAAATTTTATTAATTAGATCTTGTTATTGTCTATATACATCGATTTGAATATCGTTTTGTGCATCTCTTTGTATATGATCTTTCGAATATTACGTTCTTTCGAACTTTGAAGTTTTCAATTTTTGTGCCAACCAGCTAAATATAGCTAGCTTATATAAAATTTATTTTTCTAATCGTTTTTTAAGGAAAAAAGCCAAAGTTTTGAAGCTCCATGAAATAAAGAATTGATTAACTTTATGTAGCATTCCTTGTTTGTAAATAATAAATCTTGTAAATCATAATTTGAAAAAAATTAACTCCCTTCATATATATATATATATATATATATATATATATATATATATATATACGCCTGTATCTATACACACACGCATACGCACACACACACACACACACATATATATATATATATTATATATATACGCCTGTATCTATACACACACGCATACGCACACACATGTGTGGATGATGTGGGGGTGTATATGTATGTATAAACCATGGTGTGTATCAATACTTTCAGATGCACTCACTCATTAAATTTCTACATTAGTATTTTAGATATAAATGTAAATGTGGATTCATTCTCACAGTACAAATAAATGTCCATATTGCAATTTTCACTGAGAAATATTTTAAAATCTCTATCTAATCATTCGTCTTTGGCATTTTATTACTGGTCGTTTAACACTAAAGCGTGTATAATTTTTATCGATTCATACGCATAATTTAAAGCGTAAAACTGATATTCTCGACTAATCTGACTGCTTAACACTTATCGGCAATTCATGAAACCTTATCTTTTCTATGATAGCAAAATTTAATGGCCTCTCTGTAATGCTATTTATCTCCACAATCGGCAGGGATTTTGTACTCACAAAAATGTGCCTCTAAATTGTACAAGCATTTTTTCGCCTTTTTGTGTTTACTTTTGAAATTGAATGTGGACTAGTCTGTTAAGCTGAAATTTATGACAGCATTTTCATGTGTCTGTCAAGCTTAAATTTGATATGGTATTTTCATTGGTTTTTCCAAACCTACATTTGATTAAAGATTTTTTAAATTTTGTTTCGATATTTGTATTGGTCTGTCAAGCCTAAATTTGATATGGCATTTTATTCGTCTTTCATATTTAAATATTATACGCTATTTTCATTGATCTACTAGGATTAAATTTATATATATATATATATATATATATATATATATATATATATATATATATATATATATAAAGACTCCTTTAATAATTTCTTCAAAGTGAAAGTGTGGGGCTTTGGCTGCTTATCTAGTTAATCAAGCCGATGGGGGGCACAAGCGCTACGAGTTCGTCAGAGAACATCCTTTTAAAATACTTGTAAAAGAGGCAAAGGACTGCAATATTCTGGCGATGGGACAGAGGGTAGAGTTCGTTTCATAGTGTGGTACTTATGGTGGAGACAGAGAAGGCTTGTTGTAGAGGTGCGTGTTCCTATCTAAAAATAAAACACTTTTTTTCAAACAGATCGATCGACAAATCGATATATTTTCTTATAGAGATGAGTGGGTGTTCAACGTATTCTGTTAGTTTTATTTATCTAAATATAAATACGCGGAAAAACGTGCATGTATTGTTAAATATCAAATGAATACACCAATAATGAGAATAAAGTTGGTAATGTTATGCATTTAAAATTTTGTGCGCTTTTGGATTTACAGTAAAAGTAGCAGTTATGATTACATCCGTATAAATGAACAGAGTGAGTGAGAGAGAGAGAGAGAGAGAGAGAGAGAGAGAGAGAGAGAGAGAGAGAGAGAGAGAAAGGAACAGAGAGATAGAGAGATAATATATACAAAAAAGAGAGGGAATGCATATAGATATTGGTAAGTATATATATAAAGATAGTTATGCTTGTATATTATTTAATTAATTGGAATGTTATTGAGATGAGTATTATTTATTTATTTATTGCGGACTTTTATCCTCATTTTTAGTTGTTGTTTCACGACGTTTCGGCCAACTATTCATTCATTGTCTGACGATAACGGTTTCAATTCTACCCAAAGCCGACCAGAGGCTTAATTGGACAAAACGTGGTGTGACGACAAGAAATATGGACGACAGTAATTGCTGAGAATGCAGTTAAGAGATTCGGAGTTCCTATCCCGTCGCGGTAACCACCTGATGAAGGCCAGAGGAATAGTTGGCCGAAACGTCGTGAAACAACGACTAAAACATGAGGATAATTGTCTGCAATAAATAAATAAGTATGCTTATATGTTTATATATTTGTATGTACACGATTCACCACTAAGCTAATTAACCGATTGCAGTGACTTTTGGAACACGGCTTTACATATGAGGGGTCCAAATGTAAGTTTTATTTTGTTTGATTTAGTTTAATGCAAAGTCGGGGGTGGAAAATTCAAATATCCTCAATTTTTGCGAAATTTTAACAATAAATATTAGATAACAGTAAAGGATTATTTCCAAAAATTCAATTTCTTTCTATTATTTTAAAAGTGTTGTTAAGGGGCATTATGTAAATACACAGTATTACATATTTACACATGATTTGTCTCCTACTTACTTCACGCACACACACACACACACATATACACATACACACACATATTTAGAGTATCAATAAAATAAAAGAATGGCAATATGAAAATGTGTATAGATTTATAAATTATTCAATAAAGGGGTGTAGTTAAGTAAGAATTCTTTATACCATGGCATTTCGAAGCCTAATGCTTCTCATCAGAAGAAGAGAGATGCTAGGGAACATCATAGGCATTCGACGTCTAGTGAAGGTTACATTAGGAGTGAAATAATAGTGCAGGGAGAGATAAACTATTGAGTCTATTTGGGGGTAGGAGAACTGAAGTGAGTTCTGTGATATAGGAGGAGTATAGCTTTTATTATATAATTAAGGTAGGTTTATAACATATCTGTCATGATGGGTTTAATATATGTGTACAATATACTTGATTAAACACTCGGGGATAGTATAGAGTAAGTTAATTGAAAGAAGATGCTTATTTAATCATATATATTAATGGGTAATAGCTATGGAAGAGGTTTACATGAAATACGGGCTTTATGCTATGTCGGTATATTTAGAAGGAGTATCGGAAATGATAACAGTATTTAAATGATATATAAGAAAATATAAGAGTAGTAATAAATAATAAAGGTACAAAAGTACAAAGTTATTGAATATAGGAGAATAAAAATGGATATCAAAATAAATACAAAAATATAAAGAATCAAGTAAAAAAATGAAATAAAATAAAATGAAAATACGTCAATAAAGAAAATTTACGGTGAGAGAAAGTTGTTAAAGGCAGAGGAGCAGAGATATTATCCAAAAGTTTTAAGTTCATGTTGAGTGCAAAGCAGCGTCAATATATATATATATATATATATATATATATATATATATATATATATATATATATATATGCGTGCGTGCGTTTATGTCATCATCTCCGTTACGCAGTCCTTCATAGATGAAGATGACTAGTCAGCGTTTAGATGATTAATCCTACGGTGTAGTAGCACTCCATGCTCAGTTTCCCTAAAGCAGTGCATAGGTAGTTACCAGGGTTGTGCCTTTGGTAATGTTTTTGTTCAGATCTGACCTTTATTATTGCAACCTAAGAAGAATTATGCAAATTAAATGGAACGATTTTATATCAAATGTTGAAGTACTCTACAGAACCAACACTTGAGTTTAAAGAATATGGATAGATTCTTTATATAACGACGTATCAAGAAGCTCAACATGTGGGCGTGGTGCATGAACGTAGACTGAAATTATGGTGAAGATAAAATAAATATAAGTATACATGAATTTATTAGTCAGTCCAATAAGGAGAAAACATCAATGGTTATAAACGCTTTTTATACCTAGATATTTCGAAACTTAATGCTTCTCGTTAGAAGGGGAGAAGGGAGCTAGATTACAGATATAGGGAAATTCAACCGTAGCTTAGGGTACATTAGGAACGAAATGTAAAATAAATACACCTGCAAATAATCATAAAAACATAAATAAATAAAAATAAGAATGAAAATAAACATAAAAATAAAATTATAGACTGAAGAAAGAAATGAAGGCTATAGAGATATGAAGTTGCTGTTATATAAGTAGAGGGTATTTTGAAGCTAGATGGGAGCGGAATTCGTGATTAAGATGGGGTGCATGGGGAGGTATTTTGGGGGTACGGCAAATATAGAAAAGTGAGAAATGTGCCAAGTAAAAATAAAGGGTGAGATATCTATGAAGATTATGTGGGGATGGTGGACTGGGAAGTAGGGAAGAGAGAAAAATATAGACGTGCCACCAAATAAATACATGAAGAATACAAATAAATATATTGAATCACATATAATAAAATAAAAATAAAGAATTTAGAAGAACTTATATGTATATATATATTACATAAATGATTGCAAAATTACCTTTGTCTCTGCTTCAGTTTTGAGAGTTTAATTATTTAAATACCTACGATGCCTCCGTTCAGTCTCGAAAGACAAAGAATACGCTCTGTAGGGGCAGCTGTGCGTGTAATTATGAGGCAAGAGTTGCGCAATCTCGAACCATGCCTCGACCTGCTTTAGTCCAGTGGCAAAAAGGAGTCCAAGACGACTGGAAACAATGCCGAGATAAGCGGAGAGCATATACAGTACCTGGAAGTCCTAAACGGTCACCCATCTGGTACTGACCAGGCTCATCGTTACTATATATATATATATATATATGTAAGCCAGATGGGTACCCGGGGCGTAAAATACGGTAAAATATGATATTTTGTCCAGATTTCATATATATTATTATAAAGTCGTGATTTCAAAAGTAAAAAAAAAAAATGTGTTTAGGTGCCATCAGCTAGAATCAAAACTGTAGCATTCAAAGCTAGTAACGTTGCGACTGTACAAACATGACATACATATAAAGTGATTAAAAATTAACAATTAAAAATAAACTAATGAATGTCCAAAATGTTTAACGATTTTTTTCAATTTTGACTCATTTTTGACCCCTTAAAAACAGTGTTAACCAGCTAAAGATCCCTAAGAGAACGGACAGTAAAAATATCGAATCATTTGAGGCCTCTAGCGCCGCTTTTCGGAGGAGATAGAATTTGTAAAATATGGAGACAGACAGAAAGACAGACCGACAGAAAGACAGACAGACCGACCGACAGACGGACATATAGCCGTGTATATATCAGATTTTATATATATATATATATGTATATATATATATGTATATATATATATATATATATATATATATATATACATAAATACGTTTATATGCACATATATAAACTAATATATATCTTCTCTATATCTATAATATAAATCTCACCTGTCTATTTAAATGTATGTATGTATGTATGTATGTTTCTTTGTATTTCTGCCTAAAATTTTTGACAGAGTCGACGGATTCTCACGAAATTAGTATTGTTTTGAAGCTCAACCCTTCCGACGATAAATGTTAAAAAATTGGCCCAAAACATTAATTCCTTCACCTTCAACTGGACACTTTTCTACAGGAAGGGGTCGCTTTTTTGCCGATATTTTCGAAAGTCATCCCTTCTTTTCGATTGACTAGTCTTAATCTAAACATTCCTTACTTCTGGTTGTACCATGGACGCAACAGAAAAGACGTCACGTTTTTGTCACGTTCTTTTCCTCCTTCGCGGTACGGGTTCGAGCCTTTCTGCCTACTACCACTTTTTTTTCTTTGGTCAACACACACCTAAAACACCCGGGCAACGCCAGGAACCCAGGCTAGCCTATAATATAAATATCACCTGTCAGTTTAAATGCATGTATGTATGTCTGCTTAAATATTTTGACAGAGGCGACGGATTTTCATGAGATTGATATCGTTTTGAAGCTAGATCTTTCGGACGACAAATATCGAAAGATTGGCCCAAAACATTAATTCCTTCACCCTCAACTGAATACTTTCTACAGGGAGCGTTCGCTTTTTTCGCTGATATTTTCGAAAGTCATCCCCTCTTTTCGATTGACTTGCCTTAATTTAAACCTTCGCCACTTCCGGCTTGGTAATGGATGCAACAGCAAAGACGTCACGTTTTTTAACGTTCTTTTCTTCCTTCACGGTACGGATTCTAGCCTGCCTGCCTACTACCTTTTTTTTTTTGCTCAACACACACCTCCAAACACCTCGGCAACGCCGGGCACCCAGGCTAGTATATATATAAACTAATATATATACTCTGTATGTAATTTAAATAGGTAAAGCGGAATAAAACTCCTTTTAAAGCAGTGACGAGGGAGACTGAATTATACACACACACACACACACACACACACACACACACACATATATATATATATTATTTGAATGGGTAAATCAGAATAAAAAAAACACATAATATGCTCATTCAAAGAATGTATCATATCCTATCTTTTGTAAATATTCCCAGAGTCCATCCTATTTTCAAAGGATACCAAATGTGCTTAGATTCTGTCTGTTTATCGTCTCATCTGAACAGAGAGAAATTTTGTTTTTTAACAACAAAGCAAACCAACAATCAGTAAATCATACTCCATGACATTTTTAAATCACACTCAAAACCCTCTCTTCTATTGGAGGTCGGTTCAAATCTTGCTCATTTTTCCAGCGATGGTGATCGTTTATAATTATGCCAAACTTTGCCTGTAATGCGGATATAGATTTATTTTATTGTCACTACTTGTCTATATATGTCGGAATGCAAAATAATGCTCCTTAATTTTTATCAAATTAAATGTTTGATGTGTTATTTATACAGATGCAGTAGATGCATGTTTAAAGTCAATACTATTACTATCTTTTAATAATCCATTCAATTTACCATACTATTTCAGACCAATGTACTCTCATGCTCATTTAAAAATGGTGGGCTGTACGATCTGTTCTTTTTTCATTATACCATCTGCCAGACATTACCCCCCCCTTTGGAGTAGTATATTACATGTTCATTTGTCATAATATTATTTTTCCAGGCATTACATGTTCCTTATTTGGGAGATCACATAGTATTTGTTCTGTAAGAATAATGCAATCTTTCTAGTCATTAAATGTTCCATCTTGGGGATAATGTAGTATCTATTTTTATCTGTCATAATAGCATTCCCCATGAATTACTTCTTCTATTAGACGTAAATATAAACTCTCTTTCTAATTAGAAAAAGCGGTATCTTTGGTCTTATTAAATTAAAATAAACAAATGCAAATCTCAAATATTTCGAGGTGGCTTCGGCGAAACCTTCTTCATAAAATAATCATAAGATCAATTGTATCCTAAAACTACACCATGCAAAATAATTTACTCCTTGTAAGCATCTACAGAAAATATTGTGTAAGTAAAAATTATAAGAAATTTTACTTAGTACTAGCTTTGCCCAGTCGTAAAGTACGCTTAAATATGATATTTTAAGTTGTATTTGGGTGCTATCAGCTAGAATCGAAACTGAAAGCAAAAGTGACGCATTCAAAGCTAGTGACGTTGCAATTTTACCAATGTGACATGCATATGAACTGATTAAAAATTTACAAATAGACATAATGAATCTACAAAATGTATAACGAATGTTTTCAATTTTGACTGATTTTTGACCACTTAAAACAATTTTAACCGGCTAAAGACGCATAAAAAGAACAATCTGTAAAAAAATCTAATCATATGAGACCTCTAGCGCCGCTGTGTGACTTTTTATTTCGGAAGAGATAGAGTTTGAAAATATGAAGACAGACAGACAGACATATATCCTTTAATATATTACGAAAATAAAAAAAAACAGTGTAAAGTTCATTTTAAACCTATGTAAATGTTTATCAGATAATCGAAGTATGAAAACAGCAAAATGTTAATTTTCGTTTAGTTCAGTGCATAGAAAATTTCATGTTATTTATATTCGTCAAATATTAAAAAGAAAAGCGAAATAAATTATATTCGCGCCAATAACATAGTAATGGAGTAAACCCGGAAAATGGGTTAGTCAGAATCAAATATAGATATGACAGAGAGATTTTTATCTAGGGTTGACTATGTAAATATTCCATGAGCAGAATTTCTTTCCTAGAGAGGCTCGTCTGTGGAAGACGATACCATAAAGCTGCTTCCCAGCTGATAATAATATGGTGGTTTTCAAGTCCAAAGTAAACAGGTTCTTGATAAGCTGTCCTCTAAAATAAATTAACATATCCAATTTCCACCAACACAATATCCATTAACTCCTATTCTTGAATGGCGTTGATAATCGGTGACTAGAGGTTAAAAAAGGAAACGTTTAAAATTAGATACATTATCGATATAAATAAAACAGTAGATATATGTATGTGTTATGTCTGTGTTTAACCGATAAACTCTTAAACTACTGGTAACATAACACTGAAATTATCAGAAAATTGTAATCCTACACTAAGGATCGTTTATAACGGGTAAAGTTTGAATGGATAAATAGCGCAGAGAAATAAGTATCTCAGCTAGTTTAAATGTAAAATGTCCATTTAAACTTGCCAACATATTTATATTAGTTTTATGCGTGAGCAAATTAAATCGTAGCTAGAAGTCGTATAATTTTAAATCTTTCTTCTCTTTCAATCAGGTTAGCTCAAACGATAGGGAACGCGGCTGGAACGTTAAATGTTTTCGTTTTGGTTCTAGTTGATGATGCTAGAGTCATAATTTAAAACTTTTATCGAGTCTTGCTAACTGGTGACTCGTTTGTAAAAACAATTGCTCTTAGGTCTACTCTGACTACGAATGGAATAACCTATCACAGTCAAATCTATGGGTTGAATATCAATTATCGTGTTAATATATATATATATATATATATATATTTATATATATATATATATATATAACATAAAACTGAATGTCTGTGTGTGTATGTGTGTGTGTGTCTGGTCACGAATAGGCTCCTATATGGTTGACTATTTTAAAGACTGATTACATATAATGATAGAAGATGTACCGAGACACAGGAATGAGTATGTTTGATCTGGCAGAACGGTGGTTCATTAAAATTGTGGGGTCTGCGTTCGCGCCTTGTCCACAAAGTATGGAAATAAAAAATTGAAAAATTAAAAAAAAACGTTTACAAGTGTTTTTGATATAGATGTACATAATAATACTTTGATAAGTATGTTTTAACTTAAATAGGGGTAGTATAATAAAACTGAGGGGTCTGCGTTCGCGCCTGGCCTCCATAGAATGGAAATAAGCACAAACTTTAATGAGGACTTTTCATATCTATCTGCGTAAATATACTTTGATAATTATGTTTCAGTTTGAAGAAATATGGTATAATAAAATTATGGGGTATTTTCGCACCTTACCTCCATAGAATGTAAATATGTCATAAAGTTTAACAAGGTTTTTTAATATAGATCCACAGAATATTGTGATAAGTGTCTCAGTGTGAACAGGTATGGTATGATAAATTGTGGGGTTTATCTATTTTATTTTGTATTTCATCATATTTTGCTTTGGTTTTGATACCCTCAAATTCGAAGCTATCTCTTTACAACACTTCCTTTTCATAACCTATCATACTTTCATAAATCGGAGTCCATTTTGTGTAGGCTGTTTTTGAACCCAGTCAATGACGGGTACTTTTGCTAGTATATATATATATATATATATATATATATATATATATATATATATATATATATATATATATATATATATACTGGAGAAATTCCTGTGCCAAGACGTGTAAAATTAATTTGCCGGAGAGAAAAGTTTTTCACCACGTTTATTACGCCTTAAAATTATTAAAATTAAAATATAGCTATTAACACTTATATCAAACATCTTTATTTTAATTTGTCTTAAAATGATATAACTTTGATTCTAGAAAATGTCTAATATTTAAGGTGTAATAAGGCGAAATTGGAATCAAGAGAATCTTGCTTAATCCGTGTGTTACGAACATAGATCAAATTCAATTCAAATTTGACATATTTGAATTTTCATCATGCTCCTAAAAAATGTTGAAATTACCCAAAGAAGTCATAAATTAGGGTAATATTTATTAAGTGATTATTAATACGTATTGTTAAAATTAAAAATAAAGGTTGTACATGAATGTTCACGCTATTTTATCTCCAATAGCGTGAAAATTCATGTACAACCTTTATTTTTAATTTTAACAATACGTATTAATCATCAATAAATATTACCCTAATTTATGACTTCTTTGGGTAATTTCAACATTTTTTAGGAGCATGATGAAAATTCAAATATGTCAATTTTGAAATGAATTTGCTTAAAACTAATTATATCCTACATTACCAACCTATACGCGTAGCAGTTTTGTCCCAAAATTCACGATGATCGGTTAATTTGTATAGGAGTAAATCCGTAACAAACAAATATATGAGCACATACACATACCTAACTTGATGAATAGAGAAATACGACTACAAAAATTAAGCTATGAATAGTTAACGTAATGGAAACATGGAATATGAGAAACTTGTTTTAAAAAAAAACTTATATGCGATAAAACGAAACAACGAAACAACCAACTATATTGTTTTGAAGAGAACTCTCCTGTGTCTATCAATATTAATATGTAAAATATTAGAACACAAGAACTTGTTTTTAAAAAATTAATGCGTCAAACATGTTTTCAAATATGTCAAATACGCTTTAAGCAAAACAACGAAAAAAAAACAACTATATTTTTTTGAAGAGAGCTCTTCTATATCTATCAATGTCAGTATGAAAAATATCAGAACACAAGAACTTGTTTTTAAAATGTTGATATGCCGTAAAGCAAAACAACAAAACAACCAACTATATTTATATATGAAGAGATTTATCCTGTATCTACGAATGTTAATACGTAAAATATTAGAGTGGTCATTTTTTTAACCTTTTTCTTTTTTTCGTTATAGAAGCGACAGATTTATCCGTGCTAATGTCACTTTATATTGATAATTCCGCTGACATAGAAAAAAATGAAACCTTGGAAAATGCGCCATGTTGGATTCGTCTAAGGAATCACTAAATACAAGATAAAAACATAAAGTAAAAAAAAAAAACGTTAATACAAATGGCGCGTTGAAATCTTTTAGTCGTCAGCAATACAATAACGATTATTGTTGACAGAAAATAACACTTTGCTGCGCATCATAAGCGCATTGTAATCATAAAGAAAAGTTGTTTGGATTTTTCCGGGCAAATATGAACTCACTTGAAAAGTCCGAGATTTCTACAAAAAGCAATCTTATTCGTTCGTATGAGGAATGAGCTGTGAGCGCTATTTCTTTACGATCCGAGATCGACACTAATATTGCAATAAACAGTCGCATGCTGTGATAGCTGTAGGGACCCTTTTCTGTGTGCCTTAAAGGTACACACACACTCACACACACACACACACACACACACACACACACACACACACACACACACACACACACACACACACATATATATATATATATATATATATATATATAAGCAATAAATAATATATGGAATAAGCAAATCGCAAGTATGTGCGATATTGTATTTCTGTTATTGAAAATATTTTCAAGTGGTTAATAACAAAGGTTAAACGAGGTAGTTTTCATTAAAGCGAAACTGATGCATCTGTGCATGCGTGGTTGAGAAAGTTTGAAACAAATGATTCTTTTTTTTTATTTCTGAAAAATTCCATCATCAAAATACTTCAGTATAGTTAATTCCGCAAAAATGTCAATCTTGCGAGTTCTCTTTTTATGAGAATATTTTGCATTAAATAAAGAATAAGCTTTTGCATACTGATTTATGAAATACATAGAAAATGTGTATTCTAAGAAAACTTACGATTTTTAAGAAAACGGTTTGCGAAAATATATTTAAAAGCTAGTACATTAAATACACTCAGTTTTTCTAGTATATAAATATTGGATAGCATTCGTAACAAACGATTCATATAAATCAGTTCTGTTAGTTCCATAGGACACATTTTGTTTGTCGATTTCAGTATTAAGTTTGTGGTTACTATGTAATATTTAAAGGAAGTCGGAGGAGAAATTACCCAAACGCTTATATGTACTCTAATTCGTCTCTTCAGCGTTTTAATCTGTGATAGCAAGAAGTTTCTGTTTAAATTAATGCTTACGGGCAAAGGTAAATTATCATGGTTCATTTCCTACATTAAACAAAATAAAACGATTACTTTCCTCCACGCGCCTCAGCCGTATAAAATAATACAAACTATTATAAAATATGAATCACATTAGAAAAAATAAATATATTAGTAATCTGTTTGCATTCAGTCATTTTAGGGATAAAAATTAAAAGAAAGCTGGATTAATTACAGTTTTATAACAATTTCGTTCAATCAAAAATATAATAACTAAATTCAACATTCGATGAAAACTTTCTCTTTTTTTTCTACCTCCTAATCTGTACTGGTGTTCTTCTTAATCTTTCAACTAACTTTTTATTCTTAGTATATTCGATACTTTCAGATGACAGGAGCACATGAGAAAATACTTATATAAATGAGCAAAATCCTGACGTTTCTATTTTTACTTTATCTCAAGCTATACATAATCTCTGCATTAGTAATAATATAAGACAAGATATCGTTTGTCAATACGTAATTTTGTAAAATGCACATTCCATGTTTTTCTCTATGATATTAATGGTAGTATTTATATCATAATTATTACGTAATTCCTTTCAAAACTAAAGAACAGATATTTGTAAGTAATTTTAGTGTGAATTATATGATAGTTATACTATTAATTATAGTGTAAATACATAAGTTTTAAGTACCCGATCTTACTTGTTCTTAAGCCGCGTGCCTTCAAATTGAGCTAATTTCCGAAAATGACCATATCGTAACGAACAAAAATCGAGACAACGCATTTCCCAATGTCCCTGACTCTTGCAAACTAAAATATAAGTAACCAAATTAAAATTTATGACAATTCATTACAACAGTAGGCATGAAAAGGTTAAATCTCAAGTTATATCAAGCGAAAATAAAAGTCCGTAAAAAGATTGATAAAGTAAACTGATCCCGAGTATTCAAGTCGTGATTAATTAGATTCAATCAGGGTCCAAATTGAAACTTCAGAAATTGAACACCCTGCTGTCCTAAACACCTGTCGTCTATTTCATCGGTTTGAACTGCTTTCTCATTTGGTTTAAATTGTTCGTCGCCTTTAAGTTGTGTATTCACGGAGTCCGTCTGATATTAAACTTTCCTTATCGACAATAATAAAAATCAGAAGCGAGCTAAGAGTCCAATTTAACTTGTGAGCGAAAAGATCTATTTTTTAATAAATTCTGAGAAATTCCGTAATTAGTTTAATTACGAAATTGATTGTTCCGAGTTCAAATCCTGTCGAATCTATTTCTTTACTATATAAATGTATGGTGTTTTGTTAGTTTTAATATATAAGGTCAGTTGACAAAAAAGAAATAAGCAAAGTACACATTACTAATATTTTTACTATGTTAATAGTCCGCAAAGTCCCATGGTGTAGTGGATAAATTACTTAGTTAAATTCAGTTGTAAGTAGGAATTTGAGCCACTAGATATCTGTTCTCATTACATTTAAATTTTTGCGTGATAGTACAGTCGGGAAAGCAGGATACAAGGAGGGAGTTCCAAAGTCTAGCAGTTTAGAGGAAGAAAGTATCATGCGACATCGAGAACCTTCACAGTGAAGACGTAAGATTGTGTTGCTTGTCGGGTTAATCGTGAGTATTTACGCGAGTGGGATAATTTAGTGCTGAAAATAATATTCCTTTTGAAATAATAAATGTCTGTCAGAGTCAATGGTTTTAAGGAGTAATGATTTTTTTTCACATAAAAATAATTGTCATTAGCGAAATACTGAATGATTTTCTCATTTATATACTCATTTATTTTAAACTATAACCAATTGAATTCTCATTTAACATTTAATAGTCTGTGTCGTTTTATCGTAAAATGATTTTCAGCTAAATATTCTTCAAATCAATATAATGAATATTACATTTCGAAATGTATTTATTTCAAAATGTAGCTTTAGTTGATTTTAGAAACAATTCTTTTTAAAATGGACAAAAATTGAATTATTTACCTTAGTTTAATCAGAAATCACTGTCTTTGCTGATTGTATGATTTCATAGTTTTTATGTGTGTCGAAAGTAATAGCGTACGCATAAACATATCATGCTGACAAGAAAGTTCTTGTGGTGCCGAAGTTCTTGAAAAAGTGCTAGTCGGTAGGTAAGAGTATGGCGGATGAGGCAGAGTTTCATAGCCCTATTCGTTCAACTTCTCTAGGGTCGGTTTAACAACTGTAATGGATAAGACCGGTCGCAGACCACCAAACAGTCATCATGACCTTTTTTTTGGTGCAACTCTTGCTTTGGGAAAGGTCCTGGATATTCGTTAGCCTCTAACCACTGAGCTGAGCGTCGCTGGTTATCGTAAAGAACCCATTTGTTATCACAAGTCAGAACCCGGTTGAGAAACAGGTCGTTCTTGTTGTGTAAAAAGTCATCATCTTCAAAACTCTCGTCGCTGACACATAATTTCTTAAACCATCATTGTGCTGTGCGTTCAGTAGTGGTTCCTGGCCAAACGGTTGATATCGCAAGCTGTTTCAGTAGCCTTTTGGTCTAGCTCGAATTGAAATAAGAAAATTGTGAAAATTTGCTTTTTTACAATCTTATATTCAACGTACTAAAAAGAAAACATAATTCTTTTAAAACGACTGTAATTTAAACGATTATATATATATATATATATATATATATATATATATATATATATATATATATATATATATATATAGAGAGAGAGAGAGAGAGAGAGAGAGCGAAAACACTCTTTAAAATAATATATAAAGTAAAGGTATTATAACGAAAATTTATTTGAAAATACATCATTCAAAATCAAAATGAAAAATTCTGCAAGAACTTTCGTCTCAACCTAGTAGAATGCAATAAAATAAACATAACACAAAATCATAACGGCTATAAAAAATAAATCGCTTTACTGGAAAATAAGACATAGTCGTTTTACACCGTTTTTTTTTCTATTGCCTATTTATAAATGCTCTGGATTTATAACTTAAAATCTATTGAGTTTAAACACCGCAGATGTGACTACAAAAATAAAAATACACACACACACACACACACACACACACACACACACACACACACACACACACACACACACACACACACACACATATATATATATATATATATATATATATAATATATATGAGAAAGAGAGAGAGAGAGAGAGAGAGAATGAGAATGAGAGAGTAAAAAAAAAAGGCAAATACCAGCACCTATATCTGTTTTTCAGTAAAGAGATTAACTTTTTAACAGCGGTTTATTCATTTATGCAAACAAGGTTTTCAGGAATATATCGAATCTTCTAGGACAATCATTAATCAAAAACTATCACCCATAAAACAAATAGTGAAATTCTTTAAAACATTCCTTTAGATTTATTTAGTCCAAAACAGCACTTTCATTAATTCCAAAATTAACGCCTGATTTTTACTATATTATCTTGATAAAGGTAAAAGCAGCCGCAAAATATTTTGTTACGGAAATAATATGTGTATAGACGCTGGAATCTGTATTTTTTCATTGTCTATTTAAAAATGCTTTGGAAGTATAAATATCTATTCAGCTTAAATACTGACAATTTAATAAGAAAACATAAATAAAGAGCCAAAGAAAATGGAACTATGACGATTTTGCCCCCGATTATATAACAAAGATGTTCTTTACGGTCTTGAGTAGACAGCCGTGAACAGGTTATTTATTTGTTGATAAATTAAGAAATTTAAAAAAGAAAGAATAAATAAAATATAAGAGAAACATAATAATAATAATAATAATAATAATAATAATAATAATAATAATAATAATAATAATAATTTCTGATTAAACATCAACTTTGAAGGCGAAACAATAGAAAGATAAAGACTGATTTCTACTAGAGGACGTCATCTGACAGAGATAAGAATAAAGGAATGAAATTTCCAAATAAACTCTCTATCACTACTTCTTCTTATTAAAATTATGATGCCATTGAACAATAAATCCAGAACGTGCGATGCTGCATATAAATTTGCAAACACAAAAATATCACAAACCAATCTATGTACAGGGTTTTCAAGAAAAAATTGACAATTTTATGAAAGGATAAAAAAGACTTTATATTTTTGATCATCATTTATGTATTCTCACAATTTAAATTTCATCATTTATAACGGTTTTGTTTAATACAATTTGGTTTCTGGATTCTAGGATTTTCCTTAAGATTTCAGCTGTTTTTATTATTTCTATCCCTTGTATCTTCCAGGCCTTCCCTCTGATTCTAATAAAATATTTTTGGAGCATTTCGGAACTGTTCCTAGTGCTACTATTAGTGTTTGTGTAATATTGAATTTCGTTATTTTTCATATTTCTCCAGATAGAGCATAAATCTAGAACTAGCAGCCTTCACAGTATTTTTGAGAGACGCCTTAACAGCAATATTATCCTAAAAATCCGGTGGTGGTCCAGGCGGTACTGTAATATATTAAATTGTGAAACACATATCAGCATTCATTCGCACTTGTTTATGAAAGCAAAGATAAAAAAAAAGTGAAGTTAATCTCTGCTGAGAATCACTAGCATAAATCCTAGCGATGAAATCAATTCTTGCTTGAACCATCCCCTATCGTAACACATAATCAGTTGGATATCTCTTTTGCATTTTTTAAGCCAGCGTCCGTTAGTTTGCTTATGTATCTGCTAGAAAATTCTGTTAATAATTTATGATCAGATTTTTACAACATTTTATCAGAAATCTATCCGACGTATTCTGATTCCTAATCTTCCATATAAACATTTTTAAAAAAAATCAGATTTTTATAGTCACAGATGGCCCTAACAACTTATGATTTTCTTCCATCTCTTCTGGGTACTTACCTTGTCTAATAACACCCCTAAAAGCAATCAATTATCAGAATACAGAGATTTTGTTTTCGGTCAAGTGTGTCACTGTTTTATGCAGCCTAGCATTTGACAAATCATCACGAAACTTGGTCAAAATATCTTTTATGGTCTAACCTGGGATTTAATTTGTAAGATCAAAATCAAAGGAAAACGTCACAAAAATGTCACACTTGTGGCTATAACTTCTCATCGGTTCATTGCAGGGTTGCGATTTTTCCAAATTTGATGTAGAGAATGTTCAATAATTAACGTTAGATATTTTTCCCATATTTATTTAATCAATTAAACAATACAGATTACACAAACGTAAATTTATACAATATTATGAATAGATTCAAAATGTTCAAATTTTATTCAATGTAACCGCTTATGCGTCAATAATCTGCTGTAAATGATTGGGGGAATGCTCTATACGAATCACAAATAATTTTCTTGTGTGATTTTGGCCCATTCTTTATTTCTTCGAAGCCTCCAAATTGGTACGGTTGGAAACTGAGACCTTACTCTCAAAAATAGACCAAATGCCAAAGTCCAACGTGTTGAGGTCTGGAAATAATGAAATAAATTACGGAACATTCTTCTCAAACCAGTCTTGTGTTTATTCTTTCGATGAACAAGAGCTGAATCCTACTGGAACGACCGACAATTTTTTTATATGCCATTTGGTCCAGGGCAACAATGATGATTCAAAAATTTCACATCACCATTCGCAAAAACCAATGGAATCCTTCCAGTCTCTTTTATCGCGACCCAGACAATCACCGAGGCAGCACCCTGCCTCTGAGTAACAAGCGGCGACTCAGCATCTCCAGTACGAGACCATATTTGATCATTTTGGACGTTAACATGCTGTTGAACATCGATTTTCTTCTCGTCATTTCAAACCAAATTTGGAAGCGTGATAGCAGATTCGAGACAAGATGATTTCTGCTTTTTGCCCCCGTTTCTGCAGATATCAGGCCCTTCTTTTGGTGCTTGTATGGAAATGTTTTAAGGTCAGTGTACAGAATGGAAGCCATAGTTCTAATTGAGACTTACCCTCTTTTGCAAGATTTCTGCAGGATCGTCTTGGATTCTTCCTCGGTTTCACCTGGTGGATTTTATTATTTTATTCTAGTGGATTGTATCAGTTTTTTTTTGTTCTAGTAGAACGAGGCCGACCCTGAATAGGTACATTCATGATTTTAACAGTTTATTTGAAACGTTTTAGTTCTCTACACACCAACATTCGGTTCACATTTAAACTCTTCGCAATGTCTCCTGCAGATTTTCCGGATTTGAATAAGTTCTAAAATGGTAATTCTGTTGTATATTATAGGAGATTATATTAACAGAGAAATATATTAAAACATGTCATGTGTTATCTATAGGATGTGAGGTATTCGGCTAGATAATAAACATATAAATCGTATGTATGTTGTTTAGCGAGGAGGATATGATATTATGTTGTATCAGACTTATCACGCAGGAGCATTTTACAGTTTATATATAAGAAGAATAATATATGCTTCATACCTTTTTTCTTGAAGAGTTCTTCTATCTTCTTGCTGCTCCATGGCGAACTATGAAACGACCAGCAACATCCAATTGAGACATCTGTTCTTACTTGTAAAACCACAAAACAACACTTTATATTTTTATAATATAAATTTATTACAGTTGTCTCAAATAGTTTTCACAAAATCTGCAGTTCGTCTACATTTTCAATTCTTACAGCCCGGTCGCTCGCTGTCTGTCTACCCTTGTGACTATATCGTCTCTCGCTCTGGTGGTCAAACTTCAACTCTCTGAATCTCTCCAAAACTAACTACATCACGTGTTCCTTTACGTCACCTCATTACGTGTCTCAGACCAACCTAATGTCCCCATCTAGTTATTTGTTTATCCAAACCCAAAAATTGTTTACATCTCTTTTCCATTTTCACATTCCTTTTGCGATTCACACGCCAATCAACACTTCCCCAATTTGATTGTTTATTCTTCTTATCAAAATAACTGATCCAGCGACCATCCGTTGCTCAAATCAATAATAATAATAATAATAATAATAATAATAATAATAATTATAATTATTATTATTATTATTAATAATAATAATAATAATAATAATAATAATAATAATAATAATAATAATAATAATAATGTCTTGACCCTTGGCCCTGCTTGCAACAGTTAACACAGATACTACGCTATGATCACAGCCTAAAAGGGTCATAACATTACAATTCGTTTCGCTAAATCATGTGCCATATTGTCAAAATTAATCTTCAAGTTCAGAAAAGACTTTGGCTCATCCTTGCGTTGTCAGGTGGAAGAGTACAGTCTCACAACTTATGTTTTTCTTCATATTATTTCATTACTCACTAGGAGTTCTCACACAGGTTATCATCAGAGATATCAACAATAGAGTATGGGTGACAAAAATTTATCCACATCTTCGATGACCTTTTCAAATTAATTTGCATCATCGCAACAGTCGTTAGCCATTGACTTCTCGTCGACAATGTGACCATTGATCATCACTGGAGTTTGGGTGACAATAAGTGCCCCAAGATCCCAGATCTCTTCTCATCAATCAAGTAGAGATCTGATTAGTGCTTTCTCTCTTCGTTAGTTCCATTCTGAACGACCCTTCTCTACTATTTGGTGTAGTGCCAATTAATGCCGACACTACGTTTAATTATTATTATTATTATTATTATTATTATTATTATTATTGTTGTTGTTTTTGTTGTTGTTGTTGTTGTTGCTGTTGCTGTTGTTGGAAAAAAATTTGAGCGCAATATTTCATACGGTGTCATATCTAAAACACGCGGCAATCCCAATAGAATATCCAATAAATGTCGTAAATAATTAAAACAATGCAAATAATAACATAATAAAAAATAAAAAAAATAAAAGCTACACAATTTTTTAGATGAGGGTTGATAATTGGCATTATTTGAATTATTCCGACTAATGTTCTTATATTAAATGTTATTTTCACATTTCTGTCAATAAAACGTCCGACCTTCTTCAGGTGCATCTTGTCGACCTTGGTTATCTTATGACAAACTCCTGAACTGTACATAATTTCGAAAGCATACCTTCATTTAATCCACTGCGGTAGCTTGCTGGTGTTTTGTACGCCTACTAGTTTCTTGGAGGTTGGAGGTTCAATCTTCAGTACGGACAATATTAATAATACAATTACGAATTACTTAAGACGTCTACTGGCTGATGGAACGAGAGCAAAATATTACGGTGAGTTAAATAAGCAGTTCCGTTCAAAATTCTGTACAGATCTCCGAGTTCAACAAGACCCAACAAGGCTGACGGCAGTTATAGTGTTAAAAAAGCTTCAACCAGAACTTGCTCCCATACTTACAAAACTGTTTAAGCGCTGCCTTAAGAAGTGCTTTCCGACTCCCTGGAAGACCTCATCAGTTTGCCCTGTATTTAAGAATTCAGGTGATAATCATCTCCCTCTCAGTACAGACCTATAAGTCTCCTGTGTGTTATGACTAAGTTGCTGGAATCTATATTAAATAGAGAAATAGTGAACCACCTCAGTAGAAAAAAACTTCTTAGTGACACACAATATGGTTTCCGTTCTGCAAGATCTACCGCAGATGTGCTGACGGTTATATCTCACTGGATTAGTGAATCTCTTGACAAAGGGTTCCTTTATAAGGCAATTGCTCTTGACATATCAAAGGCCTTCGACAATGTATGGCATAAGGGTCTACTTCACAAGATTTCCAGCTACGGTATAACTGGAAATGTTTTCTCAATCATTAAATCATTTCTCTCCGATAGGCTTATAAGAGTAGTGGTCGATGGACAAAAATCAGAAGCCTGCAGTATTAATGCTGGAGTCCCTCAGGGGTCCATCCTGAGCCCAACTCTCTTCCTGATCTGCATCAATGACCTCCCTAAACACATACTTAAATCATTCGTAGACATCTATGCTGATGACACGACCATTTACGGCAACACATCAAAGGCTGTAAATGACAAAGGTCTCTCCTCTCCTCTGATCTCGAGCGTGTGGTTTAGTGGGGGAAGACATGGCTGGTTACTGTTAATGCATCTCAAACCAAACTCTTATCCTTACATCATCAACGCTCTGATCCCCATCTGGCATCAATTGGGATGGATGGCTCTCGTCTGGGTTTGACCTTTACTCCTGATCTGAAATGGAACACGTACATCAAGTCTGTTGCCAAGGTCGCTGGAAAGATGGTGGGATCCTTCTACCGCTCCAGAAGATATCTCACTACTGATGCAATTCTCTATCTATATAAAAGCCAAGTACGTCCAAGGATGGAGTACTGTTGCCATATCTGGGCAGGAGCTGCTAAAAACAGCCTATCCTGCCTTGACAGAGTACAAAATAGACTTCGTGGCTTAGTGGGGGGATGCCCTTTTTCTCCCCTGCAACCTCTCTCCCACAGAAGAGACGTTGCGAGCATATCCTTGTTTTATCGTTATTTCCATGGCAGGTGCTCGTCTGAACTCCAATCTCTAGTCCCCCCTCGCCAATCTTTCACGAAAAACACCCGTCTAGCTGAATCCACTGTGAAAAATTTCCCCCACTCTATACATGTGCCTAAATCAAAACGCGGATTCCATGAACAAAGCTTCTTTCTTAGAACTTCACGCCTGTGGATCTCTGTTCCGTCTGCCTGCTTCCCACCGGACTACAACTTGGATGTGTTCAAGTCCAATGTTAACAAATTCCTAATAAACCGCCCCCTTAAGTAAACACTTCATCAAATTTCCCCACTAACGTAATGTACTTGCAATAATCCTTATCCCTGAGTGGCTTCCGGGCCTTGATAAGTGGTGACCACCGTGTAAAAAAAAAAAACAGATGAATAAGGCCAAGAGTTAAATCAACTAAAACGTTGTGAAAATAACACCCAATATGAAAATAGTCTAATAATCCAAATAATACAAACAAAAAGCATGTAGCATAAAATTTAATAACCAGAGCCTTTTTTCTCGTGTGTAGTTTTTTAAATACTCCCGTATAAGAAGCATTATGTATTGCAATAGATTTTTTCTCGACTTTTAGTGCCATGAATTTGTGTACACACCTGAAAGTGGCGTTCACTTTAGTTGCACGTAACATGCTTCGCATTACTTTGTGAAGAAAGAGGAGAATCACTAATTCCACCGAAACGACTGATTTATTTTGGAGAAAGGAAAGAAAAGCCACCGTTTCAAAATGAAAAAAATCAATTTAGATTAAAGGGGGATTTTCTTTTATTGGTGAATTAATCGACACATGAAAAATTGTTGCACGTTCGAGTTCTTTATATGCGCCATTTCTATCTGCACGATTAGCGATGAAAATACAATTTTTAATCGAACAACTACAGACAGACAAAACTGCAATTCTAACCATAAGCGCGAAAGACGCACGAAAAATCTATTTCCAACTTAGTTGAAACAAACCAGTAAAATGTTATTTATACTTAAGCGTGAGAAACCAACAAAATTGCTCTTTCAAACTTAAGTGTTAGACCTACGAACGTGTTATTCAAAACTTAAGCTTACCAGACTCATCTAGAGATAGACCGAGTTTTTGTGTTTAACGATTAAAATTCTAGGGAAAATTGAATCATGACAGATTAGAGAATATTTTCTTTCAAACTGTAGCGTAACATACTGTCAGAAATTATATTTCAAACAAGCATGACAGATCGAACGACAGACAGTGTTTCTCACTGAGATGTTTGAACACATTTAAAATAAGATGCATCCATTCGGCTTATGCATTAAACAATCTATTTTAAACATGATAGTGATAGACAGACAGAAGGATAAAAGCTTTTTAGAGATTCTAGGCACATTAAATTCGTCTAATTAATGTGAACATTTAGTGATAATAAATTGCATTTGAAAAAAATTATTCTCACGAGTTACCGTCGTAAGTGCATGAACAGTATACCACTCATGAATCTTCGGTTGCAACCTAGGTTTCATCAAATCCACTGGGACGCCAATTTTTATATAAAAAAAAGTTTATTTTAAAAAAATACTGTCTCAGTAAAACACCAGAGAAGAAGTTTCTTGTATACGTGTGAGAGAAAGACATATATATATATTAGTGATGGGACGATTCCAAAATTTTTCCCAATTCCGATACAATTACCGATTCCGTTCTAAATTTCCGATTGCAATTTTTTTTTAAATGAATAAATAGTTGTTGTTTTTTTTTGTTTGTTTGTTTTTTTGTTGTAAATTTTCAACTTTCCGGTCAATTTCCACGTATATTCTTTCGCAAATGTTGCCCTTGTAATTAATTGAAATTTGCAAGAAAACAAAAGATTTATTTTGCCAGATTGTCAGATTGTATCAGTTCGTTGTTAGTGTATAACATGCTACTTGAAAGTTTTCATGAACAGTTGAACATAGTTGTCGATTGGTTGGCAAAATGAGAAAATAATGTAAAAACAAAATATTTAACAACGCCCTTACCATTGTTACGATCGAATTCCTGAATAATGTTACTATTTAGAACACCATTTTATAATGGGGAGGGCGTGAGTTTTGTTAACTATTTTGTGCCTTCTCTCTATGAATGTAGTTAAAGTATTTTTAATAATAATAATAATAATAATAATAATAATAATAATAATAATAATAATCATAATAATCATAATAATCAAAATCATAATCATAATAATAATAATAATAATAATAATAATAATCATAATAATCATAATCATAATCATAATAATAATAATAGTAATAGTAATAGTAATAATAATAATAATAATAATAATAATAATAATGGCACATTTTTAGATTAACACTCAGCGTAATTCCTATTCCACAAAGAAATATTTATTTTTATAAGTGATTACGCGTTAAACCGTTAAAAAACCTGACGGAAAGAAAAGCAATCATTTTAGTATTTAGAGTGGGAGATCAGTTTCAAATGTATATTTAATATATTTAACGTAAAATAAACTGTAATTCTTTTTTGGGACACAAGGACTCCAGCACGCCAGATTTTAATCTGCCATTTTGGTTTGCCAAAAAGTGCGCCAGTGTGCCAAATTTCATTCCATCATAAAAACAAATTCCTACAGAAAAAAACAATATGTGTACATTTTTAAATCCAACAACGCAGATGAAGTCGATGTTTTGCTTCTAAAACAAAATTAACTTTTGATTAATCTATGTGTGACATATTTTTTTATAAAGAATAAAAATGAATAAAGTTTATTTTTGCAAGAGTCTTTGTCCAGTTATCTAGCCAATAAACATAAAAGTACGTCTATTATTTAAAAAAATCAAACTTATATTGTAATGCGCCTAAAAAGAAAAACACAATTCTCCATTTTGTTGTAAAAATACAATAAAACACCAAACAAAAAGTTTCGTATATAACTTTAACGCAAAATTATCACACTCTGTTGAACATACAGCATAATCGCTTTGTCACACCGGCTCTCGTCAGATCACCGAAGTTAAGCAACGTTAAGCCGGGTTAGTATCAGATGGTTGAGCATTGGGAATTCTAGGCGCTGTATTGTGCTCTCCGCTTATCTTGACATTTGTTATCAGTCGTCCTGTACAGACACTTCACTTGCCACTGGTATTTAACAATGTCGACTTAGAAGAGGTGTTGCTGTAGATTGCGCACCTCCTGCCACAAAAATTTATCGCACAGTCACCCCTTTATGGGTATCCATAATCTGTCAAAGACTAAAGGAGACCCCCCCCCCCCGTTGATCAGACAATGTTTTAAGGATATGCAACCAACTTTATTTGTTTTATATCTTGGGAATGTTAATGTTCTAAATCAAACTATAGTATAAAATATTCTGTTAAAAGCCATAAAAGCCACGCTCCTTTCTTACTACTAACCCTAAGTATGGGTGGTAATACGAAAAATAAAGCAATTGCATGTGATTTTATGATTTTGCTGAACGGACTCAGAATTAATGGTAAAAATTACTTTACTGCTTAAAAAGTTAGAATGTACCGGAAATGGGATCATTTTCTAACTTTTAAAATAACGTTTAAGTATATTCACACATAATCGCCTAAAAAGTAGAGAGATCGTTCTGTTACATCTGGTCACATTGTACATGTCCGAACCCCCCTCCCCGCCGGACAGTACCCTTAGCACGCTTTTTCTCCTGGTAATCTTATAAAAAAAATCCCCCTCGGAAATTATGTGGTTTTAAGACATCCGTCACCTCTGACCCTTACAAATGCCACTCATTTTTTTTTTTTTACTCGAGCATAGCTCTCGTTAATTAATGTGCAGACTAATCGACGGAGATATTTGGTCACATAAAAATGAAATACTTCCATTAAACATGTGCATTTGGCGACGAACATTCTATTTCAGACAAATTAACAAAGTTATTAGCAAACGAAATAGAAATATAACCAAAATCACATCAATCGAAATACACAATTTTAAAAGGTAACTTTTACAAATAATAACGTTCTTTAATAACTTTGTGTAAAATGAACCTCGCACTTGAACGAGTTTGGCGCGAAATTCAGTCACCTTCATTAACGCCGCCCTCTATATAAATAAAACAGTATGTGTGTGTCTGTGTGAAAATATTTAACCGATAAACTATTTAATTACTGATCACATTACACTGAAATTAACAGGAAATAGTAATCATATACCAAAAATTGTTTATAACGAGTAAAATATTTGTTTCGATGGATGAATTGTGTACACAAATATGTCGGTAAGTTAAAATGCAAAATGTTCATTTCAACTTATCCACACATTTCTATTACTTTTATATTCTACTATAGTGGGCGGGGACTTTGCTCGGTTGTAAAATACGCTTAAATATGATATTTTAAGTTGCTTAGATTTCGTACATATCATTATAGAATTAAGATTTCAAAAGTAAAAAAAAATATTCGGGTTATCATCAGCTAGAGTCGAAACCGCAAGCAAAACTGTAGCATTTTAGACTGGTGAGGTTACCACTGTACCAACGTAAAAATTAAAGATTAAAGTAAACTAAAATGAATGTACAAAATGTATAGCGACTTTTTCAATTTTTACACATATTTGATGTTTTAAAAACTATTTTAACTGGATAAAGACGCATGAAAGAATGTTCTGTAAAAAGTCCAATCATTTGAGGCCTCTAGCACTGCTTTGTGAGTTTTAATTTCAGAGGAGATAAAGTTTGAAAATATGGAAACAGACAGACAGATAGCCTTTTATATATTAGACTAGAAAAATATTGCAATAGTACCCCGCGATACGGCATGAAAAATTAGTAACAAAATACAGTACAGTATATAATACACAAGCATATAATCAAATAACATTATAAATAACACCGTAAGGCGGCAAATACCGTAACCAGTGACCGGAAAAACATCGTATTCCACATCGTAACATGAAAAAACCTATCTTAGGGAATCATATCCCGGGTTTCTACTGTATCATAATTTTTCTTCAAAGTGCTAAGTTAATAAGTAATTTAATTTCAATTATCACACATTGAAAGCGAATCAGATTGATTGAATAAGACAAATCAGTTTGCAAAGCCAGTTAATTTAAAAATACAAAAACAAATTCATTATTAATTTTTCTGTTTGCCATATCTCTCGCTTTAGTTTTTCATTTTTCTCTACAGCTAAGGGTCAAATAGTATTGATACTGTGATGCTATTCCTACCACCTACCATGGACTATTCCAAATTTCTGTCTCATTTTTAGTTTTATTACTTTCATTCTTAATAACATTTATAAAATCAAAACGATAAGATCAGACAGCGTACAATGATAGATGAAAGTAATTATCAAACTCTTAGAAAAGAATAACTTGCTGACTTAATTGCAAATTATGGCTAATCAAAACTTTGTAAACATAACCCAATAACAAAGCTACACAAAATATTCCGCGTCTCATGCACAGTAGGATTCGTCAGGCTTATGCGAAGAGTTGTTGTAGTTTCGCGTTTTTATATACGCATATTCTATTGAATCATCTTCCTTGTTTCCACCGCCCCCTTCCTAATAAGCCAATAGGCAGACACTTACAGAACAAATGCCCAGTTGACCCTTATATTCAACCCTTCCTTTGCGTGTGCTTTTTTAGCAGGGAGTGTAGATATCTAGTGAGTTGACCTATTTTAAACCTATGTATAATTACATTTTTTTTGTTTTTTTAGTAATATGTTAGTATATATATATATATATATATATATATATACACACACACATATATATACACGATAATTTATGTATATATATATATATTCAAATGGCCATATGTATATCCATTTTCTAACAAAACAGAATCGAATCATAGTGAAAACGATATTGCTTGAGACAACATCATGACAGCATCTATTTCATTGATGTTTACTACGATAACACAATTATATATGTGTATATATATATATATATATATATATATATATATATATATATATATTTGTTTTTGTATGAGTCCACTCTATTTTAATTATTACGCCACACGGTTGCTATCGACGTGATTGGCCCAGACCACGTAGTGAATATCAATGAAATGGATGTTGTGACGATAGTAGACATAAACTCAACCAATATCATTTTTCCTACAGTTCGAGTCTATTTTAATAGAACATATACGAACACACAGAAAATGGATACACACACGGCCATTTGGAAAACTAAATCGTTAAAAATAAATAATTCTATTCAATTTAACGGGGGCGGAACACTGGACGAAACCGGTTAAGTCTGTTCTACGATTTTGATGCACATCCAACAAAAATGACAATGATTTAATTTTAGAGAAATTATTTTGTTCGGTTGGATGGCGAATTATGAAATGATACGTCTGTTGGGCAACGAAGTGAATAAACCGGAAAATAACCCCTTCGCTCTCTCTTTCTCTGAGGGATGATTATTATTATTATTATTATTATTATTATTATTATTATTATTATTATTATTTGACTCTTATACTTTGCAATTAGCATCTTTTGATGAAACTGGAATAATTCGTTTTCACATTGGTAGCATGCAGTTACAACTAATTGGCGACTTCCACGCTGTTCATAATGAGGCGCCAATTATATTTCTTAGTCATTTAATACTTTTAGATTCGGTCACGCTTCATTTCGAAATAACACTTTTATCGCTAACCGCATAGATTGAATGAACGTAATTTTAAGTTTTTTTTAATTGTATTTTCACTTCAAACAGGGAACAGTGCGACTTTGAGGTAGGGGCTTCTATCTGGGACATAACTTGCAGGGATACTTTATAGGAAGTTGAGCAACAAGATGTCTGTTTACATTAAACTTGAACTTGTGCATGTCAGTACAGTCCGAGAAGCAGAAGCTCAAAAGGGAATTCCCAAGTTTAGCAGACCTAGGTAAGAAACTATTAGAGTAGGAGGCTTTCTTACATCTGGAGATTTCTACTGTGTATGAGTAGGATTTTGCTGTTTTTCGGGTTTATCGAGGGCATTTACGTCGAGGGGGTACAAATGCTTTTAGTTCGCGGAGCACTAACCATTGAAATACTTGCAAAACATGCATCTTATTGTTCTTACTACATTGTATTCATTATTACGTTTGAAACATTTGTCGTCGTCAAGCAACGCCAAGCCTTGTAGATACTTATATTTGTGACCAATTAACATTTACACGTGACTTTTTACCTTTAACATTTCAAATACCAATATTTTCTCCTTTCACCACCAACGCTCATATCTTCTTTTTACTTCAGGTTAACCGCTTTATAAATTTCTGAGCTTGGAATGATTCTTCATAGCAAATCATATGCGATCATCTACATTCATAAGATACTTCCCCAGATTGAATATTGCTGCGATACCTGGGGAGCTGCTCTCAGAGCACTCGTTCTTTCCTGATTGTAGTACACAAATGACTTCACAATCTAGTAGGAGTAATTTCTTATCTTTTTAACAACCCCCTTCTCACAGAAAAGATGTTGCTTGCCTTTCGGTTCTTCGTCCCTATTCTCATGATAGGATATAAACTTACTGGCCTTCTCTCTATAAAACTGTCACGGTAAATATTATTTACTTGTGTGTATAGAAGGGGTTCATATAATTAACGCATAATGTTGTTACTTTGTGTAGTGGGTGTCCCTTGGAATATATGTATAAAATACATGCTTCTGTTCGACTCCTGCATAAGTGCATTGTGTGAGTGTTTGTATATTCAAATAATACAGTTTACAAACGCAACCTTGTCTGCGTATATGTAGGTGTTTGTACATTCAAATACATATGGTTCATATAAGCTTTAGACTGAAGGTTCTGTAAGATGCTGAAAAAAGGTATCCTCCTCCGAAGCAAACACCATTGGCACTAAGTTATATTTTACATAACTTTATTTTCACGCTTCCTTCGGGGTTTGCAAACGTTTCTTTTGTTTCTACATCTTGCTATGTTGCCCGATATGCCCCCTTGGATGAAAAATTAATCGGCGAGCCGATCTTCAGTAAAGTGACTAACTTACTTGTGTTTACGTGTATATACCGATACCTATTTCTTTGTTAGCTACGGACTTTACGTAAACAAGTCAATCTCATTGTTTATTGTTTTGCTGAACTAAATTCAAAGTCCTTTATTACTGTAATTGTAAATCTTTTATTGTGTTTTTAAAATACTTGATTCGACAGTAAATTCTAAATCTATCTGTTGTTTCAAATATTAATATTATAACATTCTTACTCTATTGAAATAGCTTATATTTCAATAACACTGTACACGATTCGATCGCCCCTCGATGCTCGCAGTTTAATAAAAGCACTGGAACTAAACCTGCAAGGTTTTAATATAAAACTCAAGAACTCAGACTGGTATCAACACCAAAACAAACTTTTTCTATCCTTTGTGTACCTCCAACTAAATGGAGTTTCATGAATAGAGTTTCTTTCCAATATCACCAAGTATTCGTCGAGATGTCTTTTTAACTGATGAATTGCTTTTTTCCGACCAACGTTTATTTACTGATAGCCCAGTTCAACCTCCAATCTAACAATCTCATTGACCCATATACTAAAGGGCGTTTTGGCTAAATAAACAGTAACTCATTAGTATAATAAAGAACCCCTAATTTTCGAAGTAGTTGTACAAAGTAACTTCCTTTGATGTCTTAGGAAAATATGAATCTATTTTTGCTCTCCCGAACTATGAACAATATACAAATGTAGACTATTTCGAAGCTTCGATTGAATAATTAAAATAGATAAACTCAAATATTAAACCGTTCACCCATAAGCATAATTTTCAGAATTCAAAATATAAATATAATATAGATAAATGTGTATTTATTTAGATACGGATAAATATATATCAGTACCATCACAAAAATGTTTTTTCAATGGGTTATACATCAAAATTTCATCGAAGTCCATTATTTTTTATAGAAAAATCACATTCAATAAAAATGTCTTTATTGACCTTTTTTGTATATTTTTATTTTTATATTTATTATGATTTCGTAGAATAACGTCTTCAGCATAGTGCTATGGGGCATAATACTAGTAAGAACGAAGAAACACAGGGTTTTTAGGAAATGAATATGTATTCACATATATTAAAGGCAAAGCGAGTTGAGCAATACAACTCCTCAATGGTGGGGCGTGTGCACCCGACCTCCTTGGTCGCGTGCCAATCTCTGACTCCCCGGCACCGGTACTTGATACCGGAAGTGACGTCATGAGGTAGTCCATTAATTCCATGGAGGGGCGTCTTCCAACACCCACACCCAAGCTTTTTATTCGTAAAAGCTGTCAGTACCTCTTCCTTTTAGGGTTTACCATCAATGGCTCCGTAACCTTTCTCTTACGGAACGACCGCCGTAGTTCAGCTGTTGGTTGAGGAGGTTCAAGATCAAAATTTCGAAGACAGTGTCTATCGGTTCATCTTCAAATAGTGGACTGTCGCTGGTTTCAACTGATCGACATCTTCTTAGTTTGTTCTGGTGACGTTTGTGGGTATATGCTGGTCCTTGGGTGATATATACTATGTCACCGACTCTCTTAGTAATTTTACCCACCTCCCAGAATGATGTGTTGTTTTTTTTATAACTTTTGAAAAATACTCTTTCACCTGACCTGAAACGTTTATTGGGTGGTCACTGGTGGCCTTGACTGTTTGGGTAAGAGCTTGTCAAAAACGGATCTCACTTTCCGCGCAAACATCGTTTTTATTTCTCCGTCCGTCCGGAGAGTGGCAATGATGGAATCTTTGAACGGATCCCTTTTCGATGGTATCCGCCTAGATAGGCTATCCTCATTGCTAATTGTTTCTCATCAGTTTTGTAGCCTCCTTATTGCTTTGGCTTGAGGAATTCTTTTGGCGCGGGTTTTTTAGTTTCAGGCGTTCAGTTTCACTTTTTTTTTTAATCCTTTGGCAGATTTCGTTGAAGCTTCCTTTTTCGATTTCTTTGTTGCTGCAAATGGAACGTTTCGTTTCTTCTTCAAAACGGGCAGAGTGTTTTCTTTTCGTTCAAATCTTGCTATAACCTTTGTACATTTTCGTAGTCCTGATGAGAATACTTCCTTTTTTAACTCGTCCTTCAGTTGTTGCGCTTCCATAGACGAGTCTTCTACCGTATGACAGAATTTACTCATAGGTTGGTCCCACAATTCGAATCGCTCCATCCAGTAGGTACCGAACAGGTTTTCGGATGTCCTATGTACATACACTTTCAGTTTTTAGTAACACCATTTAAGGTCACCGGGAGTGTGACCTCTCCCTCAAATTTTACTTTATCGCCTGTAACAGCTCGAGCTGATTTGTTCGTCTTCCGCATGGTTGGTTTCCTTAGCTTTTTCCACGTCTTAAGGTTAATTATGGACAGGTCTGATCCGGAATCCAATTGTAGATGCACAGTTTTATTTGCGATGTTAACTGTGACATATTTGCGCCTGTTATCCGAATCCAAGTCGGATCTAATGTTTCGGACGCTGTGCTTGACCATGTTCTTCCTGGACTGAATCGCTTTGTGACATTTCCTGCCACATTCGTTGCAGTACTTAGTTTTGTAAAAATTCGACTCGACCAATGTTTCCCGCCGCAACGATAGCACGTGATTGTAGGGGACCCGGGTCTTGTGACTGGGTGGTACATATTAGGTGTAGCCTGAGTTTTCTTACTTCCATGTTTGTTTTTTCGGGGGGAGTATTTTTTCGGTCTGAAGGTCGTCCTTCTAATGAATGTTTCGCCTGACTCCTCGACGTGTCTCGAGTTGTTCCTTACGCAGACTACCCATTGACAATCCTCGCACAACTTCTGGAGGGTGAGGCCCTGTTCGTTCTCAAGTCTAGAGACAATATGTCGTCTAATATCAGCGTTTTTGGATGAGACTAGACACTGCGCAAAAATTAAACACTTGAAGTCATCTGCCGATGAGTCAGATAGACGGAAATCATCGCAGTGTTTATTTACCACGGACGCCAAGGTTAGGTAATCGTCGTCGCTTTTTTGCAGGTTAAAGCACTTTCATCTTCTATGAAAGAGCGTAGAATTCAGGCTGAATAGTTCGGATAAAAGTTTGACCGCTTCAGAAAATTCCAATTCACTCGTCTTTCTGGGGAGAATATAATCCACAAACTTGCTATGTTCTGTAGTCCCCAATTTCCTCAAAAGTAGGCAAAGTTTCTTAGTGTTGCTCCACTCTTGACAATCCACGGTGAATAGGTCCTTATATCTTCGATAGAAAGCGTCAAACGTCCCATCCAACTTCGATTGGTAGTTGAACGTTTTTATAGCGTTCCATATTGTACTTTGGGAAAAAGCAAAACTGTTGTTCCTGTGTTCTGTTCTATCGAATATTTTTAACAAGTAGCATTTTCTCCTCCAATGCTTGTTGGCTCTCTTGAAATTGTAACTGGAGCTGTTTATCACGTTCTTTTAAATTTCCCTCAACTTTCTGCTGCTGGTCCATCCTGGCTTTGATTAGCTATATTAATATTGTTTTAACCTCCTCCATCTTGTAATAGCTGTTTTCCAAGCGCCCGAGAAAAAATATTATTTCCGTTTTTGACTGGAGAAGAGAGATAAAAATAATAATAAAAAGAAAAAAAGAAAATGTCCTTTCCTTGAGTGTGTACGTATGAGGAGGGAGTAATTTATTCCTTGCTTCTTGGTAAAAACCTTAGTGATAACCCAATATGAGTGTGGACACAAAAAAAATTTACTTGCGAAACAAAAACAAAAAAAATGTACTGTGATACACTACAGTTGCAAAAGAATAAAAACAATTGTGGAACCGTCCGGAAGTTAACCAAAATGGCCAGTCTTTTATGTCTATGTGTGTGCGTGTGTGGGAGTTTTTCACTTTAGAACCGACAGTTAAAAATAGAATATTTCAGAAGATTCCACTAAATTTAAAAGTATTTCTTTCAGTCAAAGTAAAACGAAAAGGGGCTAAACATTTCTCTCCCGTTAAAATATTGGATAAAGTTAGCAGCAAAAACAAATGCAAAAAAAACAACTTTTCACTTCATTTGAAAAATGTCCAAATTTGCATAAGAATAAACAGTCGACAAGTTACAATAGAATTGTTCTCGCGTTGTAACTAGGTCAGCATTTTTGTCTTTTTTCTTCTTTCAATAAGTAACCAAATAAACTTTTACGGCCTTAACAAAAATGTGTTTAGCACAGTTCTTTTCAAGTTAAATATAGAGACAAAAAGATTACTTACAATTACGTCGATAACTTTGCCTTGTGTTCGCTTTCTTTTCATTTTTGTTTTTAGAATTTTGTTTTAGAATGTAATTGTCAGCCGAATTCTTAGCTTGTAAATCCGAAGATCTTTTGAAGTCAAATTCATTCATTCTTTTCCATTTTTTGTGGAGTTAACCCGTGTGAAAGTCGAATCTGTGGTCGCCAGTTGTTATGGAGTTAAATGCTAATAAGAACGAAGGAACACAGGATTTTTAGGAAACGAACATATATTCACATATATTACAGGAAAGCGAGCTGAGCAACCCCCATTCTTCAATGGTGGGGCGTGTGCACCCGACCTCCTTGGTCGCGTTCTAATCTCCGGTACTCGATACAGGAAGTGACGTCACTAGAGGAAGTGACGTCATGATAGTCCCATGGAGGGGCGTCTCCTAGTATGACAAAATGTGCCGGAGTAGCTCATCGGATTTCCCTGATAGAGGCTACTCAGGCGATTAACAATAAAATAATTTTTTCCTTACGCGGAAAGGTACATTCTGGGAGAACGATCATCTGGGACATGCGTTTCGTTGGACTTGTGTCGATCTTCTGTCTCTCCGAAAAGCCAGCATAAGATTGAGAGGAATTAAGCTCATCTAATGTTGACTGAGAACAAGAACTATTTTGTGATATCCTGAGTTTATGATGAACTTTTATGTGAGTTTAGGTACATGTAATTTTGTAAATGGTATTAAGTTACGCTACATCTGACGTGAACAGTGTAGGCACATCAAGGTGGTTTTGTGTCGTATCTAGAACACATTCTATTTAACCCATTGATTGACACCTGACAAGCACTAACACGCCTGAATTAATTTTGCTTAATGGTCATGACTTCCCTTCAGTCTTGGGAGGCAATGGATACTGGTTATTAGAGTGCTTGCGCTGTAATTGTGAAGAAGCGGTTGCGCAATCCCCCAACCACGACCATACGTAACTGACACTACTTGATTTCAGTTAAAAATCCCGTATAACTAGAAATAATACCAAAATTAACGGGGGGCGCATATAGCACCTCGTATTTACAAATGGTCGCCTATTTCAATACTAGCCAGACTCAATGTTGCATTACTTCTGTTCTGTGCTAACGGAAACCGGTGAATCAACGTGAGTATTGCTTATAACGACGGATAATCGTAACTACAAGGTAACAATACTCTCATCAAAGCTCCCTTGTATGAGAGAAGAGTTCCAGTTCATCTTATATCGACTGATGTGTGTAATGTAAATTATGGAATAACCATACTCTCGCCTCCCAGGAGGAAGGGGAATCGAAGTTATTCTAATGTCGAACAATGCGTGTATTTTTAACAATGGGGCAACCACATTTTCTTAATGCTCCAAAAATTGGGGCGTCACCAACGGATTCACTTTTGTTACGTTGTGGAGGTGGCGTTCATATATACGTCGTGTTATTGTATGTCTGGTTACTAAATATCTATTGTGGGGTTCTTCACTATGTGAACCCTAAGTTATCCTGTTGCAGTCTATTTACGTTCCCTGATCAGTCTAAGTATGTTGCGTGCGTGTGTGTCGGACATAACATAAACACATACATGCATTTCGACATACCTCATCAACTTTTCAAATACGTCCTGGTCTTTTGATCTATCTGGAATTCATCTTTCTTGGATGGGAGTCGGAATCTGTTAGAACAAATGCATTTCACTCCTATATGATGGTTGGTTTTATATAGTTTTTATTCACTTTCCAGGTGTCAATCGCATAAGAATGGAAAGAGCATCTTTACGTGGTTAATCCTAGGCCTCCATTCTTGAGACACTTCAACTTCCTCCCCAGTGAGATGGTGGACGACCAGTTAAACCGTCCGTCCTGCTCAACGTCCAAATTCCAACTCGACTCTATGTCAAGCCAACCTGAACACGTGATAACAACTCGTCTTTCCGGTCAGCTATTTTAGAACTTCCAGTGCAACTTGTCCATTTTATAGTTTTAACAATTTATCAAATCGTAGCTTCACGTTCCATCGTCTGTTTACCTCGCCAGCAAGATAGCAAGATCGGTATAGATAGATAGATAGCTAGATCGATAGATACACATAGATATCTAGATAGATCGACAGACAGACTAATAACAAATAATTGTTCGTGTTCCACAACTATATAACACTTTAAGGTGTAGTCAGAAACCATAATAGCAATATTTATATCTATCGATATATAAAATTTATATGAAGGTTAAATGTCCAAATCAAAAATATAAACCAATGTATGATACAAAAAATAAATTTTAAAACGAGATCAGAAATATTTTTTTAATACAAGTTACGCATAAATAAATATTGTATAATTTGTGATCAAGTTGCGTTCTCGTAAAATATCTCTTACATAAATTTTGACTTGCTTTTCGTTTACTGTCAAGTGACACATTGACTGGCTTAGTCGCGAATCGCAGTGAGATGCTGTAAGAGTCATCTATAGCTAGCACGCTGATTGTAATTACTTTTCAGCCATTCTGACGTACACCGAAAAAATGATCCCAATCAAATTGTCAGCAATTTAGATATAAAGTACAACGACGCCATATTTTTTCTCGCTTCTGCTTTTTTTTTTTCTTATTTACTTTTTTTTACTATTCCGCGTTTGTTCGCAATATATTTTGTGCTGTGGCCATGGTCATATTATTTTCAGATTTCGTCCTAATTCTTTGACCACCGCATAAGTATTTATTTATTTTTTTTTTTTACATGGGGGGTGGCTCTCAATTACGACACACGCCAATCAATCAAAGCAAACAACAAGAAGTAGACGGCCATTTTGAACGTCATTTGTAAAAAATTACCGCAATAATACACCCGATAATTGCCGGCACGACTTCCCGCTCTTTCGTCTTGATCGCATTTACAAAGTAAATAAATGAACAAAAAAAATGAAATAAGACATAAAAAAAACGCGTTTCTTGTGCCTCTTCTGAAAGAACTGCTGCGTTATCGAAACTTAAAAGAAAATCTCAGCATGTTCAGCCTGTTAGTTTGAATTTTGGTCTACTTTATTCTTGGTTGCAAAATAAATTTTCTACGTAAATAATACTTGTTGATTCACACTGTAGAAGAGTTGTAAAAATATTTTTTTATTAATCTAAGGAGAGATTTTACTTTCGGAAGCATCCTAACTTTCACTTTCCTTATTTTTTCCTTTTACTTCAGGTCTTGTCTAGAGCGATTTCCATAGGAAAAGTGTAACAAACTTATTTCTTATGCATTAAGAGTTCTCACAGCTAAACCTGCACTGGTAAATAAAACAAGTGATGCACACTGGAATCAAAGTGACAGGAAGTCTACCCATGTTTCCAAATATTAATAAATCAAACTCATTTTGGAGATCCACAGTCGTTTTTAATCATATTCTCGTTGATAACTACCGACGGTTTCTATGCAATTAAAGTAATAATAAGGCACCACCGTGATTCTAATTCCTTCTGTGCATTTCCTGTCGATATATTGATGTTGTTGTCTTTCTTAGATCTACCGATCCCTTCAAATACTCCAGAACCATATGCATGATAGTACATATTTATTGGGGGGGGATGAATATTTGTTATTATTTTTATTACATTTGACTTACACGAGGTATTTCCACTGACCACCCACTGGCAAAACCAAAATATTTTCACTGGTATCCAAATGACAACACGTCTCACCAGATTACAAATACTTTCTGCTTCTTTTATATATATATATATATATATATATATATATATATATATATATATATATATGTTATTTGTTTTTGTTTTTGCAATACGTTTTTGAATAAATTCAATTATTTACGAAAGTGCATTTTTACCTAAATGCGAGTTGTAAATAATTTTCCCTTTAACCAATTGTGTACCCCCACATGGGGAGCGGTATATATATATATATATATATATATATATATATGGACTAGCGGGTAAAGAGGTCAGGCTCATTACCCTGGGCTCCCGATTTCGAATCTCGCTAGATTCAGCCACTCTGATGAGTCGTAGACGACGAAACACGTCAGTGGATAATTATATTTTTAAAATAATATATATATATATATAGATATAGATAATTATATTTTTAAAATAATATATATATATTCGAATCTCGCTAGATTCAGCCACTCTGATGAGTCGTAGACGACGAAACACGTGTCAGTTGATAATTATATTTTTAAAATAATATATATATATATATATATTATTTTAAAAATATAATTATCCACTTACATGTGTTTCGTCGTCTACGACTCATCAGAGTGGCTGAATCTAGCGAGATTCGAAATCGGGAGCCCAGGGTAATGAGCCTGACCTCTTTACCCGCTAGTCCATCTTGCCGACATATATACCGCTCCCCATGTGAGGGTAGCAAATTGGTTAAAGGGAAAATTATCCCTAACTTGCATTTAGGTTAAAATGCACATTCGTACATAATTGAATTCATTCAAAAACGTATCGCAAAAACAAATAACATCTAAATAAATCGCGATATATCCTGACTTTTGGCGAGATGGACCAGCGAGTAAAGAGGTCAGGCTCATTACCATGGGTCCCGATTTCGAATCTCGCTAGATTCAGCCACTCTGATGAGTCATAGACGACGAACCACGTGTGAGTGGATAATAATATTTTAAAAATAATATATACATATATATATGTAGAAAAATCACTTCTGATTAATGTGTAGTTTTAAAATATGCAAATGAAAAAATGATTTGCTGCGATTTAAAATGGTATGAGTTCTCTACCGCTGAGCTATATCTCCAGATTATAATAAATTTGTTTTTTAAGAAGAAATGATTTGCTGAAATTGTATTATCTCCCTTTTCCGGTGTAACGTAAAATATTCCTCTATGAAAATTATTCTTTTTTATGTATACGGGAAAAAGTTATTTTTACGATATGATTTTTCATGCTCATCAGATGAATTACTGTATAAAACATATCTAAGAACACTGCCAGGCATATAAATTAGCTTTGTGTGAAATTTGCATAAAATAGGCTCAGCCGTTTCGGAACTTATGAGGAAGGAACTTACACACACACTTTCTGGGCTTAGGCATCTATGGACTTCAGCAGTAAAAAGATGGGATTCTGCTGCTTGTCGAATTATTCGGGAGTATATACGTTGAAGAGGCACAATGTTATGAGTTCATCAAAGCATATGCCAGTAAAGTACGTGTAAAAGCGGCGAAACAGAATTTGGAGCTTGACAGATAGTTCGGAATCTATTAGATTTGAAACCCTTTTTTTACCCTATCTACGAGAGATAGATAGATAGGTAGATAGATAGATAGATATATAGATAGATAGATAGAGAGAGAGAGAGAGAGGGAGAGAGAGAAAGACTAATGGTAGATACACTAACGCAGATGTAGCAACAATACTCAATGCATTGGCGAATGGTGGTTTCATAAAGGTGTAAGATACTCTCAGGTGTACGTAAGGTTGTTTGACCATTAAATTATTAGGCAAATCAAATGCTTGTAATAGTATAACTAGTTTTGTAAAAATAATGTTCTTTTAATTTCTATTCGTAAAAATTATTGGATGCAAATACCCTTTAAAACATTCAATTTTTAATACTTCAGGATTTAGTAAGAATTTTACGTTCAGAAATTACTTTTTTAGACAACCTAAACGCTTCAAACTTACTTTCAAATAATGGATTCTGTTTCCAATTAACTTGAAAAGAATGGCTAAATTTTTACTAGGAAAACGAAATGCATTTTGGTGGATTTATTTTTGTAATATGGTTATTAATATTTAATTTCATTTTACACTATGTCATTATTGATTTCAATAAATACTCGATTAACAGTCAATATGTCAGTATGTAAATATTAAAGTTACATTAACCCATCCACACTTATCCTCGCACGTGAAGTTATAGCATTACGTTATCAATTATAGGAATTATATATTACAGCTTATTTCATGTGGAAATTCAGTAGCTTGAATCATATGATTTTTATGACAAAGCATTCCATCAAATACTTTACAAAGGATAATTGAGGATTATTGGCCATTGGAACCTTTTATTTCTCAGATCCCAGCATTCGTTAATGTATCACCCACAGAAAACAAGCAGTTACTAATGCATGTCTATTTATTTTGCAGGTATCCCGCACGGATTGAGCAAACGGGTAAGTGATTTTCATTCTCACTATTAGCAAAGTGTCGCATCCCCCCCGATAGATTGTTTGTCGAACGTCAAATTAATGAAACGGAAAACAATAGTTAAAAAGAAGAAAAAAATAAACAAATAATAAACAGTGATAACACTTCAAGCTTTTCTATCAATACCGTGGGTTTTCTTTTTCTAAAACCACGTACAAATATAAAACTAACTTGCTTAGCAACGTTGAACGTAAAGTCAAGTATTTGGAATAGCAAATTAAAACGGATCAAACAACAACCGTAATATATTCATTATAGGGTAATTATTTCGTTGTAGTACCGTTATTGTTTCATTATCGCTCTCGTTATATTTGTTATATAATTAACTTTTTCATAAATAAAGCGGACCTCTTAAGCTATAGTTCTTTGACTGTTTTGACTGGCTAACCTAAAGACTTTAACATTTTTTGTCTCTCCATGGCTACGCATAATTATACTATTTCTACAAAATACGTTTCCTAAGGTTTATAGCTCAATGCCCAGCAAAGAGTTCTCTAGTCTTACAAGCCATGACTTGTTTATCGGTGTGTGAAGATTATGCATTTTTCATTAAGGATGAGAATGTGTCCTTCATGTCATGTGGTCTGACCTCTTTTCGCCAGCACTGACAGAAAACTTTGTGCAACAGAAGCCGAAGAGTATTCTAGCATCAGGCCTATCCGAGGATTTGCCGGAAACCAAAATGTGATTAGCTTTACAGAGATACTCTAGTTAGCTTTACATTCAGATACTCTGTCTTTGGAAGACGCTTGACGTCAAGAACTGAAGGAACACAGCGTTCTTTTTGGAGTATAGATTGAAGTAGTGTTCCACTAATCGCCCCATCCGGTGTGACCACTTCCTCAGTGGAGGATTTGAGAGGAGTTGTCTTGCTCTGAACTAATCCAAATGTCGTCTTGATATCATCGCATACCTCTCTGATGTTGCTTGTATTGGTGGCTGTTTGGATATCTTAAAGGAGCTCTGTTAGACACTCGTTAGAACAGCGCCTAACAGTATGATGAACTGTCTTGCTAACAACCCTTGGAATCTGCAAGTTTCTTTCATTGGATTGCCGTTTGTAGTCAGCAAGGGTGATGCGTTTGGCTTCAATGATGAAAGCTATATCAGTGTAATTGGCCACAAGCAAGTCGTAATAATTCGTTGTTCTTCTCCCTAAAGATGGTCAGGACAGTGTTGTACATGGGTAGCCTACAGCGTTTTCCAATTTTCTGTGGCAGAATCTTCAGGCTACGATGATCACAGCTCGCTTTCAATAGTTTCTGTTGAGATTTATGCGGATATTTTTCTGTTTCTTGGAACGAGAAAAGCTTTTTGATTGTAGCTTGATCTTGTGGCGAACCAAGCTTTGAAATAAGTTTCGCTAATCCTCTCAGCCTAACATAAAACAACGAATATAATGAATAACTATTTTTTTGATAAGAAAACAAAATTCATTTTCAGTTACAAATTTTAAGACTTTTTCAGACTGCATTAAGCTTACATGACTATATGCTTCTTATTGATTATTTCTATTTTCTAAATCTATCTATATACATATCTATATATATCTATATATATATAAAAGTGAACGTGTCTGTCTGTGTGTCTGTATGTGTGTGTCTGTGTACATTTCCCTACAAAATAACTCTGTCAATTTTTAGCCTAAAGACTCGAAATTTGATATACAGGGTACTGAGATTTGGGAAAATCGATGTGATCAGTTTTGGGCCTGAAATTTGTTGATTAAAGGGTCAAAGTTCAACGATTTGACCTTTGAGAACTCTACTAAATTCCTCCGACAATTTTCGGTCTTAGCCCTTGAAATTTTAAATATATGTTCCTTGGACATTGATCTAAAGTAATAACTTGATTTGATCCGTAAACAATACAGTTTAAGGGGTCATAATAGGGGTCAAAGTTTAAAAAAATTGACCTCTGCGGTCTCTTCCAAATTACTCAGACAATTTCTTGTCTAAATATTTGAAATTTTACATAAAGGGTATTCACAGATAGGGCAAGCTTTTTCATCGGTTTGGGTCGAAAATTTGTAGTTACCAATATATAAATGTATGTATGTCTGTTTGCATGTCTGCCTTAAACTTTCAATAGAGGCGACGAATTTTACCAAGATCAGTATCGTTTTAAATTTCGACCTTTCATACGAAAAATATCGAAAAATTGTCTAAAAACATTAATATCTTCTACTTCAACTTGGCACTTTTCTACAGGGGGTGGGGCACTTGTTTCGCCGATATTTTTAAAAGTTACTTTCTCCTTTAGATTGTCTAGCCTTAATTTTAAAAAATGTCGCTTCCGGCTTGGCGGTAGGCGTAACAGCGTAAACGTTAGGTTTTACCCAGTTCTTTTCCTCCTTTGCGGTACGGGTTCGAGCCTGCCTTCCTATTACCACTTTTTTTTTTTTGCTCAACACACACATCCAAACACCCGGGCAAAGCCGGGATGAAATGCTAGTCTATATATCTATAAAAGCGAACGTGTCTGTGTGTGTGTGTGTGTACATTGCCCTACGCAATAACTCTGTCAATTTTAAGTCTACAGACTCGAAATTTGAAATGCAGGGTACTAAGATTTGGAAAAATCTACGTGATCGGTTTTCGGCCAGAAATTTGGCTGTTAAGGGTCGAAGTTCAACGATTTGACCTTTGAGCACTCTACCAAACTCCTCCGACAATTTTGGGTCTAAACATTTGAAATTTTAGATATAGGTTCCTTGGACATGGATCTAATTGACCGTTTCTTTTGTTTGTTTTTATGCTCAGCATACACCTCAAAACACCCAGGCAACGCCGGGCACCCATGCTAGTATATCTAAAAAAGTGAACGTGTCTGTGTGTGTGTCTGTGTTTCTGTGTGTGTACATTTTCCTACGGAATAACTGTGTAAATTTTCAGTCTACAGACTAGAAATTTGATATACAGAGTACTGAGATTTCGGAAAATCTTTGTAATACGTTTTCAGCCAAATATTTGGCTGTTAATGGGTCAAAATTCAAAGATTTGTCCTTTGAGAACTCTACCAAACTCCTCCGCCAATTTTGGGTCTAAACACGTGAAATTTAAGATATAGGTTCCTTAGACATGGATCTAACTTAATAACTTGATTTGAGTCCCAAACAATAAATATTAAGAGGTCAAAGGTTAAAAATTTGACCTTTTTTTTGCTCAACATACATCTTCAAACACCCGGGAAACGCCGGGCTGAAATGATAGTATGTTAGTATTTGTTATTGCCGCCAATGATTAAATGTTTCATTTAAAATAACACACACACACACACACACACATATATATATATATATATATATATATATATATATATATATATATATATATACTAGCAAAAGTACCCGTCGTTGACTGGGTTCAAAAACAGCCTACAGAAAATCGACTCTGATTTATGAAAGTATGATAGGTTATGAAAGGAAAGTTGTAAAGAGATGGCTTCGAATTTGGGGGTATCAAAACCAAAGCAAAATATGATGAAATACAAAATAAAATAGATAAACCCCATAATTTATTATAATACATTCACACTTGAACACTTATCACAATATTCTGTGGATCTATATTAAAAAACCTTGTTAAACTTTGTGACATATTTCCATTCTATGGAGGTCAGGAACTAACGAACACCCCATAATTTCATTATACCATATTTCTTCAAACTGAAACATAATTATCAAAGTATACTTACGCAGATAGATATGAAAAGTCTTTATTAAAATGTGTGCCTATTTCCATTCTATGGAGGCCAGGTGCGAACGAAATTTTATTATACCATCCCTATTTAAGTTAAAACATACTTATCAAAGTATTCTTATGTACATCTATATCAAAAACACTTGTAAACGTTTTTTTTTTTTTATTTTTTAATTTCCATACTTTGTGGACCAGGCGCGAACGCAGACCCCACTATTTTAATGAACCGCCATTCTGCCAGATCAAACATGTCTATTTCTGTGTCTCGATACAACTTCTATCATTATATATAATCAGTTTTTTAAAATAGTCAACCATATAGGAGCCTATTCGTGACCAGACACACACATACAGACATTCAGCTTACACACACATATATATATATATATATATATATATATATATATATATATATATATATATATATATATATATATATATATATATATCCATCCTTGGAGAAATATATTCAGTATAAATTAATCCAGATTAAATTATAGTCAACACGGAGTAAGTATAACAGGTTTATTGTACAAAAAGGTACAATGTAACAAATCAGCTATTTTCATTTTAATGGTATCTTGAATACTGTAATACCAATATTTACTACTACTACCTGCTAGTTATTGTTTGTTAGCGTCTTTATAGACTGAGTTATCTATTATCAGGGCGTGTCAGGCTCTTCCACTATATCACTTTCCCACGAGCTAAATTCTTTATCGAATTTTTCTTTCAATATTTCTTTTAGAATTAAGTTTTAATGTTTAGTCTTCTTCCTTTTCCCATTACTATTTCTCCTCTTTTCCCTTTGCTTTCTGCTCTGTCGGTGGGGCATTAGAATACGCCGACTGCCCCCCCCCCTGCAGAGGGTAAAAGTCCCTCAATGGGGGTCCTGGATCTGACCTTAAACTATATCCAGTGGTGAGGCCCTAGCTTGTGGGCTTTGTGGAGTGTGGAGCCACCCTTTAATTACCGGAGTGTTAGTACCTGTAAGGGTCCCAACTATGGGTTAAATAGAAACCGACGTGAATACAACAAATATACTCTATTAAAAAAAAAATTCTTCAAAATCTTTGGATTCGGCATTAAATAACCCGAAAAGGGTTGATATGCCGTAAAACAAAAACAACCAACCAACCAACCCTTTGCTTTCACTTTTGAAATAATCAGATTTTGGTTTCGTTGTTGCTTCTATCGATATCTCAACGTTCATCGGTGGTTTTATTTTAAAGTAGATATACAATGCCTACATTGGTATTTTGTCATCATTTCGGGCATTTTCTATGCATCGGGGTCTCAATTGATTAATATATACTACTTACAGGAAAACTTTGCCTCTTTGAATTATATAGATTTTTTAGTTACAGTATCCCCCCCCCCCCAAATAAATTTTTTTCGAGCCTGATAGTTCTTGAAAAATAAAAACTTCATTCCCTTCTTTATACGATTTATAGTTCGTATTTATTTATGTTTTTCTATTTGACAACAATCTGTTGAATATTGAACGTGTTTTCCTTGCATACATTATCTCTGCAGCCGATTAATTTCCTTTTATATTTTGTTTGGCGTTATTCTATAAACCAGTTTGAATATTTTTTCTTCGGTGTCGAACCCGTTCTTTTTTAGTAGCGTGCAAGCGACTCTATAAGTCACTCCGTCGGTCTGTCCGTAACACTTTTGTGCTTGGCTTTTTTGGTTAAAATCAAAGTTCTGTTGTTAATACATGCTGTTCTTAGCTTTTTAAGCTTTTCTTGGCCTTTTGGCCAAGATCAAAGCGTAGTATCTGTCCGGCAGATACTGCTATCAAAGACCATATGTGGGGTCAACCCCACATATAAGACCTTGGTCAATGTAGGAGCAACCCTTCAAACCAATTGTCACTATCAAGCTACCCTACTCCCCGGGGAGTTGGTCCCCATTTCCCCTTCACTCCTCACATTAAAAATCGGCCTTGTGCCTAATTTGCTCGGTGGGGGAGCAAATAAATACCAACCCCCACATATAAGACCTTGGTCAATGTGGGGGCAACCCTTCATACCAATTGTTACTATACAGCTCCCCTACTCCCCGGGGAGTTGGTCCCCATTTTCCCTTCACTCGCATTAAAAATCGGCCTTGTGCCTAATTTGCTCGATGGGGGAGCAAATAAATACCCTTTTCTGGCCAAGATCAAAGTGTAGTATCTGTTCTTACTACATGCTGTACTTATGTTTGTAACTTTGTGATATAAAATGAGGGATCACTTTTCTGTATTAATTTAATGTAAAATGATCACCCACTTACAACCAGTCAGTCTCAAAGCCATTCAAGTCATTCTCCAGATCATTCAAGTTGTTTTTGAAGGGTTTCAGTTATTTTTAAACATTCAAGTCATTCTTAAAGTCATTCAATTCATCCTTAAGTTCATTAAAGTCACTCTAAGTCATTTACTTTTTATTTATTTAACTCAGTTCAGCCCATTTTTCGGTAATTTTAGTTTATCTTTAAGAATTTCATGTCAATCCTACATTCACACATTCATTCATTACACGAGAGCACGCGACTAATGACTATCGGCCTTGTTTCTTTAAGGCTCGCTTAAGTATATTGACAAACTTTTTATTTTCTGTCCGTTGGATCGAGAATTATATGTTGGTGCTATGTTATGCTAACGAATTACAATAAACAAGCTTCACTTCCGGTGAACATACCACTGTCACTTACTATGGTATTTGGCATTCCCAGCCTACTAAATACTTCGTTTAGAGATCTTATCGTATTTAATGCCGGTGAGTGTTTATATTTGAAAATCGCTGGCCATTTAGATTAGCTATTTACGATCACTAAGTATTAATACTCATTTAATGTCTGTGTAGTCCATATGAATGCGTGATCAACGGATATTCGTCTTTGACCAGGACTGAATTCTTTTTGGTGGTGATTTGACTTCTAATTTACGCCTTTTACAATGCCTTATTAAATCCTTAATGACCTGGTCAATTTTCGGCCAATACGTAAAACTCCGCAATAATGATTTCGTTCTGGATATGCACGGATGACGTAAATAAAATTCTCTCAAAACTTTTTTCGTAGGACCCATGGTATTACTCGTCTTTGCCTATAAATCAACGTCTTGTCACAAATTGAAAATGGCGATACTTTTAGTTTTTTATGCTTCTCATTCGCTTTCACTTATTTGTCGCTAACGACGTTAATCAATACTCCCGTTAGTTCTTGTTCTTGTTGCAGTGCTACAATCACAGTTTCTTCCAACAGTTCATCGTTTTCCGCGAATTAATCTTGAAAGACCATTAGCGGGTGCGATTTTTATGGATGGCATATATTTTGTATATTGAAATTTAATAAAATCACACTCCATTTTTGTAACCTATTTGCGAAATGGATAGGAACACCTTTTTTATCCCCAAAACGGCAATAATGGTTTATGACCGGTTTGTAAAACGAATGTTCTTCCATGAGTAAATCTAAGATTTTTTTCACAGCTTACATTATTTCGAGTTTCTCCTTCTCAATATGACTATAGTTTTTCTCCGCAGTTAGTAAAATTCTTGAAGCTTTAAACTTTGTTACTCTATTCTCATATTTGTGTAAGAGCATGGCTCCAATGCCATATTCACTTGCGTATGAAACTACAATTAATTATTTTATAGGATCGTAGTGTGCTAAAGCGAAATCTAATAATAAACACTTCCTTATTATATTAAATGCATTATCGCTTTCTCTAGTCAGAACCACTTGTTTTTGCTCAACAATTTAATTGCGCTCTCAGTTCGTGCATATTGGCAATATAAAAATTTTAGTGGTGTGCTAATCCAAGAAATGATTGCAATTTACTTATGTTATCCGGAAGAGTCATATTCTTTATGGCTTCCGTTCTTTTTGGGTTCGGTCTTCCTTCATGATCGATTGCTGATCCAAATATTCTATTTTGTTCATGCAAAATTTGCACTTTTCAAGTCTAACATTAAATCCGTAGTAATCAATTCTTTTAAAAACTTCTCGAGCGTGACTTCAATGTTCTTCAAAATTTTCACTCTTTATTAATATGTCGCCTAAGTATGCTATAGTGTATTCCAGATCAGACACCATCGTATCCATAATTTGTTGAAACAGGCTCGGTGCTACTTTCAAACAAAAAGGCAACCGTTTTAATCTATGGTTGGTTGGTTTTGTTTTACGGAATATCAACCCTTTTCAGGTTATTTAACGCCAAATCCAAAGATTTTGAAGAAAATTTTTTTTAATAGAATATATTTGTTGTTTTCAAGTCAGTTTCTATTCAACCCATAGTTGGAACCCTAACAGGTACTACCACTCCTGGTCAGAGTGGACCTGGGAGCAAAGGCAATCAAAGGGTGGCTCTACACTCCCTAAAACCCGCAAGCTGGATATAGTTTAAGGTCATATCCGGGACCTTTTTAATCTATATAACCCTCTATGTGTGTTAATGTTTAAATGCTTTGTACCTTCTTCTATTACTTTGACTTGAAGATAAGCTTCTGACAAATCAATTTTCGAGAAGATTTTGCCTCAATTCAACTTTGAAAATATTTCTTCTGGTCTTGGAAGTGGATAGTAGTGGTCCCTTAGACATTGAACCAGCCCGCTTGAGAAATCCACGCAGACTCTTATCTTATTGTTTTTCTTTTTCACGTGAACTGCAGGTGATGACAATTCGGAGTAGTCTACTATTTTAATTATTCTATTTTCTTCTAATATCCTTAATTATTCGTCTATCGTTTCTAACGATGAAAATGAAACTTTTCTTTTTGGCTTGAATACTGGTTTTACGTTGTCTTTTGATTCGAAACTTAATTTTCGTACAATAAACAAATTCGCTTTTTAAATCTTTAACAAAATATTCAGTCCGTTTTGACCTTTTCATACTCGACCATTTTAATCTCCCACAAAATGCGTTTATCGGTTTCTCCCATAAATTAAATAAAACTATCAACTTAATGCCGGATAGATGTGTATTCTTCCCTGATACAACATAAATATTCTTTTCATGCGTTTTGCCGCCGAGTGTTACTTTAGCATCAAATTCGCCTTTGAATTTTCCTGCTGCCTGAAATATGCTTTGTTACTTTTTCTGTATTTCGTAATTCCTGTTTGCCCATCTTTTTCCAATTAGTTTATGCAATTGTAGAAATGTCACTTCCTCTATCAAGCAAACAAGTAATATTTAGACCATTAACTTTCAGGTCTACATATTTTCTTTTCCCGTTAGTTTTCGTCACTTTCGATAAAACTGCGTTTATCCTTTTAGGCTTCGGAATTTTTTTCTACACACTGAATCCTATCGATCCGTTTGAGCACATTCGAAACAAATCTTGTTTCTAAAATAACATACACTTTTAGCATGATTCGAACTCCCACATGCTTTGCAATAAAAGGTTCTTTTTTTCTTTCGTTTTTTGTAATCACGTTTTACTTTATTTATTCGGGTAATATTTTTTTCTACAATACATGTTATCTTGTCTGATATTAACTTCTGGCATTCTACCGATAATTTTAGTAGTGTAATTTCCATATTTTGTTCTAGCATAGTCAAAATGTTCAACCGTATCACTTTATACTTATTCGATGTCAAAATCTGTACAAATATTAGGCACTTAAAGATGTTTCCCTTAAAGTCTATAAATTTAATACGTTTACACTGAGCAGTTACTATTCCAGCATATGCTATAAAATCTTCGTCTTTAATTATTTTGAAACATTTATAACGGGCATGAAATAAACTATCCCGTTCTCCAAGCATTTCGAATAGAGTTTCTACAGTTTGTTCAAACGGCATCTATTCCAGTTTATTCAGCAAAATCTAATTAATATATTTCGTGAGGGCCTAACATTTGTAGTACTAACATAATTTTTTCTTCGTTGGACCATGATTGACGTCTTTTCACAAAAATGTTTCGTATCGTTTAAAATACGCAGGAAAGGTCATTCGCTGAAGGTGGCCTCTCTGAGAACTAGTGAGTAACAATAATAATGATTTATTTTTTGCCAGTGAACAATCATTTGTAATGATTCGTATGAGAATTTACAGTGATCTAATATATAAACGGCTATACGTCTGTCTGTCGGTCTTTCTATCTGTCTACATATTTTTAAACTCTCTCTCTTCACCGAAACTAAAAGCCGCAGAGCGGCGCTAGAAGCCTCAACTGATTGTATTTTTACAAACCGTTGTTTTATGGGTCTTTAGCCGATTAAAATAGTTTTTAATGGGTCAAAAATTGATCAAAATTGAAAAAAAAAATCGTTAATCATTTTGTACATTCATCTTAGTTTATCTTTGATTTTTAATCGCTTTATATGCATGCCAAGTTGGTAGCAGTGGTAACTTCACAAGCTTTGAATGCTACAGTTTCTGTATCCATTTTATTTGATCGCACCAAAATACCTTTTTTTTTTTTTACTTTTGAAATCACATATCATAATATATACGAAATCTGGACAAATTAAAATAGATTATTTAAGCGTATTTTACGCCCGGGCAAAATCGGGCGCCCCCTCCCCCGCTAGTTAATACTAAGGCAATCAAATAAGTACAATAAACACACCTGAACGGGAAGTGCTGGTAAAAAGGGTACGATTTCTTGTCTGATTTGCGCAACTTCTGCCATAAAACTGACCAATCAATATAGACTTGGCGATCAGAATTGATTCTGATGACTGATTTGATAAGCAGGAAATCAAAAAGAGGGCGAATTACAAGCTATGGAGATCGTTTGGTATCGTAATGGTCACAGGTTATCATTTGTTTTCTACAAGGGAACATGACGAAGAAACGCCCTCTCTTTTACGCTAACATCATCTCCCAACCGCCTTCACTCATAAGGAACATAACAGGGACTCGCTTGTTAAACAAAGGCTGGAGGATATGCGAGTGTTTGAAAGAATTGCACGCGAGATAATTTATATACAGAGGTGAATTTATGACATACTAGCGGAACCTGTGGAAATTCCACAGCGGGCTCATTCATACGTAATACATTGATGTTGACATTCTGTGGATGTTCCGCGTCAATGGAGACGTTCTGATATTATTGTAACTCTTTTGTTAAAACTGCAAAAGTATTTATCTAAGCAAGCAGGGAGACCCGACGCAAAGTGAAACTGCTTAGTGAACATAAAAGAAATATAAAAAAATAGAAATTCCTTTAATGCATTATTCTCTCATTCATTTCGGCATGTTTATTTTTTTAACTGTAAACAAGCTAAATTCATTAAATTCCTTTTAAATAAATCTCGGTGGAGACTTTTTGAAATAGTACTTATTACAAACCCAAACACAATCAAACAGCATAACGGCTTCTACAATTTATCTCCTTTAATAAGCAAACTTATAGTAAAAGAATATAACTTAAATTTAGATACAGGTTAACTAACTTACGCCATAGAAAATAATACCGATTATACAATAAACAATTAATAAATAATAAAATAAAAACAAGGAAACACTCATTAAATTTCATATAAACGTCCAATATTTTGAATTCTAAAAAGAAAACAACAACAAAGATAGCAGCATATGTTCTTTTAAAATTTTAACGGCTATATATTTATTTAAATCACAGACACAATAAATATATTTTCAAATATTGTACTAGTATTTTATTTCCTTAAATCAATCATCACGAGAATGTATTAAAATAATTACGAAACGTTAATAAACATTTATATTGTTTTGTTTTTTACTTTTTATATCCCGGTCACGTTTAAATATTATTTCCACAATTTTCATCATATATATATATATATATATATATATATATATATATTATATATATATATATATATATATATATATATATGTGTGTGTATATATATATATATATGTGTGTGTGTGTGTTCTTGAAAAAAGCTTTCTGTCTCTACAGAAAAATATTCAACAAAAGTTTTACCCGGAAAATTATTTTACCGAAAACTATTATTATGAAACTTTAAAAAGGAAGATACTAGAATAAAAAAAAAACAAACTATTTTATTTATACTCCATCAGATGTGTCTTATGCACTAATAAAATGTAATTGGCATTTTGTTGCACTTTTTAAGATTTTAAATATTTATAAATTTTCTCATTATGAAAACGATTATTATATTGATTTTAATTTTTTGACAGAAGAAATAAAATTAATACCGAACTTTTTAAAAGTATATTTATCAACAACATTAATAACAGCAAAAATAATAAAATGATATTTATTAATTAATAAAAAATGCTCAGAATAACATGAAAAGTATCATCATATAATGTAATATTTGTTTTATTATTCAATAATACAAGAAGTTTTTTTCTTTTTTTTTGTTCCCTAATAACACAAGATGTGTTAAAAAATAAAGTAATTTTTAAATAAATATATTGTTTTCCATGTCTTGACCTTGTGACTCCGTTCCGTTCAGTTGCGTTATATAATCAACCGTATCCACTTCCGATAGTTTAATTTTTGCCGAACAATGATCTTGGACATTACTTTAAAAAAATATATAAATGTGTTTATTTTTGGGAGGGAAGGCTATTTTTAAAACTATATCTACTTCAGTATTTTCTTTAAATTTATATTTTGAGCGATTATCGAAATCCACAAGACGTGATACTCTCATGTCGAACATTTTTTTTGTTCTAAAGTAACACTTGACACTACTTTTTTTAAAACTAAATAAACGTTTTAGAATAAGTTAAACCATTAAAGACTTACGAAGCTAGGTAGAAAATGAATACTTAGAAAATCGATTTTATATATTTTAAAACAACAGTAAATAAGTAAATATATTAAAAATATTATGGGGTGCAGTTTCTTTTAAAAACCATACCCCCTTCAAGAACGGTCCAAAATGTGTTTCTATTGGATATGTATTTAATAATGGAAAGTTTTCCTACCTATCAAAAGTGGACGAGTTTTCCTAAATTTTACGCTGCATCCAATTTATAATTAATTCTAAGTATAGTTTTCGTTTAGTTTAACTATTTAATCTTAATAAAATTTTAGTTCATCTGAAGGTAAATTTATTATTTTATTATTATTATTTTTATTATTATTATTATTATTATTATTATTATTATTATTATTATTATTATTATTAGCAGCAGCAGCAGCAGCAGCAGCAATATTTAGTATCTGATTTTGAGGCTATACCACATTTTTTATCTTCGTTTAGCGGAGGAGAAATCCTTGTTGACTTGTTTTTCTTACTAACTAAACACCTTAAAATAAGTTTACAACTTAGCAATCTAGGTAGAAAAATCGATTTTGGCTCTGTTAAAACAACAATCAATAAGTATAAATATTAAAAAAAAATATATTATGCGGTCTGTAGTTTCGTTTTGGAACTGAATAAACGCTTTAAAATAAGTTGAACCACTAACAACTTAGCCAGTTAGGTAGAAAACGAACACTTACAAATCGATTTTAGCATTTTTAAAACAGCAGTAATTAACTAAAAATATTCTTTAAAAAATATTCGGGGGCGGGATAGTCTGTTTTAAAAACAATATCTCATTCAACAATGATCCTAAAATGTGTGTATGCACTTTTGGTACCACGCTATTTATAAATAATGTTTTCATGTGGAATTCAAGTTTTCACGATATCTGTTTTTTATTCAATTGTAATTTTTATTCAATTATAAGGTGGAGGCACAGAATAGATATAAAACATCCTCTCCTCCCTATAATAAGAATGGCTTTCAAAATAATAAAATTATTATTTCAGCACGGTACCAAAAATACATTAGTACCTAAAATTTTACTTTGCAATGTTTTTATTTTTAAATCATAAATAAAACACATATAATACTTTTAAAACTTCATCTTGCTTTATTTATTATTTGTTAAACACGGGGGTAATTAAAATTAAATTATAATCACATCCTTACATTTGAAATTCTTATGTGATTAAATGTTACCTATTGTTCATTTCAAAATGTAAACAAACGTCTGGTTAAATTAATCGATACCGGTGTTGAACGTAAAGAGTCCCTTTTTAAGGATTACATTGTTCGACTAGTATTTTCAAGTTAAATTCAAGTTTTACGATATCTTTCTATTCATTAAATTGTTAGGTGGAAGTACAGAAAACTTATTTACAAACAGCTGGCTAACTCAAGCAGCTTTGATTAAAACGAAAAGATAGTATTAATAGTTCTAACAAGCGATCAGTTAGTACGCATAGTTGCAGCCTGCAGCTATTGTGAAAAGGTAGTATTAATAGTTGCTTAGCTTGTTTTGACAGAAAGGTTAGTATACATAGTTACGATGGATACACCGGAATAAACAAATATGTAAAGTATATGTTTCTTTTTAAATCGATATTATATAAAAATATATAAAATAATATCTCAAATAAATCAGAGCATTATTATTAACACTATTCAAAAGGAATTCATTAAATATTTCGCGAAAAACTTTAAAATTAGTTTTTTATGCTGTACCTGCAGCTTCATTACTTTTCCTGTCTCTCTCTCTCTCTCTCTCTCTCTCTCTATATATATATATATATATATATATATATATATATATATATATATCACTCTCTCTCACTGTAAAAATCAATGTGCAAACGATAAGAAAATATAAACCGCTTAAAGTGAGAATGAAAAGGATAGCATCAATAATTCTAGCAAGCAGTGAGTCCGATGCTGCTAGAAATAAAACATAGTAGTAATAGTAATAGTTCCAGCGGACAGTTATTAAATGTTACGTTATGGTAGTATAAATAGTTGCCTTGTTGGAAAACCCTTAAGAATCGGTTTTGTCAAAAAGATTTTTTTAATCGATATTATATCAAATTATATAAAATAATATCTGAAATGAAAAAGAAGAACATGGAGTTTATTATTATCACTATTCGAAAGGAATTTATTAAATATTTGATGAGGAAATAAAAAATGTGTTTTTTCATGCAGCACCTACTACTCAATAATCTGCAAGTAACATTTTGTTTCGCCGGGCAGTTACATGCTCGACTAATATTATATATATATTATATATATGTTATATATATATAATATATGATATATGTTATATATATATTATATATATGCTATATGTTATATATATTATATATATGTTATATATATTATATCTTATATATATTATATATTATACATATATCTTATATATCTTATATATTATATATATCTTATATATTACATATTAGCTATATATCTTATATATTATATATATCTTATATATATTATATATTAGCTATATATCTTATATATTATATATATATATCTTATGTATATATTATATATATCTTATGTATATATTATATATATCTTATATATATTATATATATATCTTATATATATTATATATATATCTTATATATATTATATATATATCTTATATATTATATATATATATTATATATATTTTATATATATATTATATACATATCTTATATGTATTATGCATATATAATATATATTATATATATATATATATATCTTATGTATATATATTATATATATCTTATGTATATCTCTTCTCTTCTTTTCTTTTCTATCTATCTTCTTCTATCTATCTTCTATCTATCTATCTTCTTCTTTTCTTCTCTTCTCTATCTTCTATCTTCTTCTATCTTCTATCTACCTTCTTCTTCTATCTATCTTCTATCTTCTTCTGTATAAATAAAATGAACTCATTTTTCCCGTTTGACCATAATAGGATTAAAAATCGATACATTACATATTTCTTCTATCTTCTATCTTTTTCCTCTATCTATCTATCTTTCTTCTATCTTCTATCTTCTTTATCTATCTATCTATCTTCTTCTATCTTCTTCTATCTTCTATCCATCTTCTATCTTCTATCTTCTATCTATCTATCTCCTTCTTCTTCTTCTTCTATATAAATAAAATGAACTCATTTTTCACGTCAGTTTGACCATAGTAGGATTAAAAATCGAGACATTACATGCAAATCTATTACACACAAGCTGCAGCACAATATCTGAGGTGTGTTATAGGCATATTAGCTTTCCATAACGTCGCTGATCATAGATTCCTATATTTCATCTGGTAAGAGTTTTCTGCAAAAATTGCTTAGGATCAATTGAAGTAGGAAACTCTTCTCTCTCTATTAGATTTCTCCTTCCACTGCCACCCATTTACACCGGACTTGACCGTTCACAGTAGAAAATTACGAGAAACACCGGTTTGCGTTCGTAGTTTCTTAAAAAAGTGGATTGACATACAGCTATTTTAACAGTTACTTATTCCATTTTCTTTTCTTTTCTTTTTCTTTCTTTTTACATTTTCTTATTTATTTAGTGTTCTTTTTCTTTTATTACCTAATCCAATGGGTACTTACGCCATCTTTCCCTTTTTTGGTTCTTATTTTATTGTTTTTTTTTTTCTCATTGTCCTTTACAGTTTAGACAGAGAAAATCGCGTTTATTAAAAAAAATAAACGAAACGAACTAACCATGGATTCCATGTTTTACAACAAACTCTCACAGTCGACAACTACTACTTGCGTATCCAACTGTATTTATGCAACGTTCCTTTCTTTTCCACCATGGAGTTTTATTTTCTCTGTGTTTCATGAGGTTTTTTTTGTTTTGTTTTTTTTGGCCTTTACCAACTACGACTGATTTACGGTATGGCATTGATCAGGCGACACCAGCAATCATCGGTATCACCATCGACCGTTCTTCATATGTTCATACGATTACTCCACTTTATAGTTTCCTTATTTTATTAATTTTCTTTTTCCCTTCGGTTATATTTACAGTTATTTTTAAGGACATACTCGACTTTATATTTTTCTTATTTTAGTTATATTTCTTTCCGTCGGCTATGTTCACAGTTACTTTTAAGGTGATACTAAGATGGAGGGGGTGAATTCTTATTAGATTAGTTACTTATTCATTATTTATTTTCTTAACTGGAAAGGTCATATGACAGTGATAAATACCGTCTGTAACCGATATTTATAATCTACGAAACGAAACGAATTGGAAAATAAACACAAAAAATACAAAAAAAAAAAAAAAATACGGGTAAATATTTGGCTAAAAAAAAAAAAAAAAAACATCCGAAAAATTACATACTAAAATATATTAAACATATTGGAATTTTACAAGGTAGGTTTCTTCAAGTTTCTTTTTTGGGGTTTATTTGCATTGGGACTTTTTTTTCGGTTTGTTTTGTTTTGTTTTGTTTTACAAGTACTCTGCGTCTGTTACAACGCTGCTCGGCTGACACCAATGATTGCCGGTCTCGCCCGATTCCGTGCTTGACGGGAATTCACTTTCAGTTTTGGTTCACAGTTTTTGCCAGATTGGCTATCATCATCGTTATAGATACGCTTCCTAAACATTGCATTTTACTAAAATTAAAAGTTTTCAAGTGTAATAATAATAATAATAATAATAATAATAATAATAATGATAATGATAATAATGATAATAATAATCAGCGTCTTATTTTCTTCATGTACTTTCTCTGTATATGTCCGTCATGTCATGTTGAAATATTAAATATTAGTTTTATATGGTAAAGTGGCGCAGGAAATCAGACGGTTGTATTTATGTTTGCGCCATAATTCATTTGGGATCACGAGAGACTAAATTACTTGTACCGTCACAAATGGAACAAACAAATAAAGCAAATAAATAAAAATCCGGGTCGGCACCTTTTCTTTCCTTTTTTATAAAATCATTTATTACCGTTACTCTCCCGTCTGGACAACACTTTAAAGTCGCTAGATGCCACAACTCTATCTAACCTGGTTCTCGTTTCTCTTTCTTCCGACCGCACGCTGGCCAAAGCCGGCCCATTCTAATTTTCACTTTACACGCCCGTCTCTTTCGGCGTCGATTTTTTTTCACCCCGCCCATGTGGTATCCTTTTTTTCTTTTTCTTCAAAGCAAGCTCGAGCATACTTGCCAATTTATATACGCGTTAAAAAACTCTGCTCCTGCTGCTAGTACAGTCGCTTGCCATTCATCCTTCGGTTGCTGTTAATAGTTTCATACGCGCTTATATGCGCTCTTTTACACTTCAAAAAAAAAAAAAAATTATAAGAATTTAATAAAACAAGAAAACTCAAAAACCCATACAATAAATCATATAGAATTAAATCGAAATAAAAATGTCTTCGTGAATAGTCTGTTAGGCATTTCCATTTTATACGTTTTTCTCGTCAGAAATGCCTTTCTTTCTTTATTGTTCTCTTTTTTCATTTGTAAAAATAAAAGCATTCCAACATATTCTTCCAACTATTTAAAGACAACGTTGTAATACGTTACAAGGGAAAAACTCACTGGCCTGTTTAAATAGCGTTTAAATGTGTTTCTGTTTGTTACTGGGGTAATTTTCAGAAATTTCATTGTAGCAGTGTTGAAATATTTCAACTTGGTTGTGTAAGAATACTATTTCAAATGTTATAAATGTTTTACAAAATCACTTAAATTCTTAATGCTGCAATATTTTAAGTTATCAATTTATTACAGTTTTTTACCAGGTAAATTCACGCAAGACCAATTTAGAGTTTGCATAGTCTTTGATAGCCTTGCATATGTAAATTCACCAAGCTGAAATGGGATATTTTTATTTTAGTAATGAAGTCAGTTTCTTGCTTCTTCACAACACATATGTTATAATAGTAATTATGTTTCAAGATACATTTATACATTACATAGAAAAATAGGAGCATGAAAAGTAATATGGTTAAGATTAAACTTAGAAAAGTAAAAGGACTAGTTGTTAAAACTGGAAAAGAAAAAGACAAGATATTCTAGTAAAAAATATAATAAATTGATAACTTAAAATATTGCAGCATTAAGAATTTATATGTAATGTTAAATTGAATTTTTTACAACTTTTTCAAGAGGTCTCATCCGTGCCTCCGACTTATTCAGATACTAACATTATACAACAATTACTGCATTTCCTTCTTTTTGTGTCACAATACAGTTTTACTTTATCATTAAACATCGGCAGTTATATCTAATCTGACTGCTGTTTATTCACATATTACTCTCTAATTTCCGATAGCCTCTAAGCTTATTTGTTTCCAAACTGACCAATCAAAAGTCCAGTCACTAACTTCTGATGGCTCGACTTCCTTCATTTCAAATGTTTTATCTGTCCGCCACATCGCTTTTCTTGCTTTTATCTCAAAATTATAACTACGTAACATTTTAATATTTCCGTGTTCCGTATTTATTTGAATCCAAGTAGCAAAATACCGCAAATAAAACAAAATTATTTATATGTATTCATCTTTGATAATCATTTTTCATAATGACAAGATTAACACTAAATTATAACCGACTCATACGCATAGAAAAAAATACTTCTCTTTATAGAAATATTTTTAGTACTTACTTTAGTACTTAGATTTACTTTTTCACGTTAAAACATTTATTCAATGTTTGCAAAACCTCTAACCAATTATTTTTTATTATTTTAAAACTTTAGTTATCCCTAACAATAAAACTAGCGATACCACTTAAACGGTCCAAACACAAACTTATAAAAATATGTTAAAGTTAAAATAGTTTATTCTAACTTCCTTTCTAAAAAAATAACCAAGCTATTATTAGAGAAAGCACTACTAGACCTCCACTGGAGGGGACTGAGACTTTGTAGAGGCTTATTGCAACCCAAATTCAAGTGAAGACCAGCGAGATCACCGGCAAGCGACTGTAACGCACATTTATTTGCAAAAGTTGTCGAAAGAAGTAAAGAGTACTGGAAATCTGAGGGGACTTGCTGTCACCCGGATTCTGGGGAACACAACCGGTTTTTATCAGTGAGCAATCTCAGATAATGACCTATGTGAGAACTCCTAGTGAGTGAAATAATAATAATAATAATAAGAAGAAGAAGATAATAAAATGCAGACTCTGTGGACAAAGGGACGAAACGATAAACCACATGGTTTATCATTTCGTCCCTTTGTCCACAGAGTAAGTGAATGCAGCAAACTGGCCCAAAAGGAATGCAAGAACAGACACGAACAAGTGGGAAGGGCAGTACACTGGGAATTATGCAAACAACTGCATCACGAACGCACAGACAAGTGGTACAAACATAAGCCGGCAACAGTTCTTGAAAATGAGAATCACAAAAGAATATGGGACATGAAAATACCACCTGACAAACCTATCTAAGCAAGAAGACCAGATGTCGTAATAATTAACAAGAAAAAAAATCCTGTTCAATCGTAAACTTTGCTGTTCCAACTGACCACAGGGTGAATATCAAAGAAAAGGAGAAGCGGAGCAAATACAGAGCTAGCCAGAGAGCTGAAAGGGATATGGAAAATGAAGAAAATCAACATAATATCTATAATAGTAAGAGCACCAGGAGCAATTGAAAAAAAGAATGGGAGAAATTGGAATCAGAGGAATGACTGTATAATAAAACGAACGACAATAATGAAAACAGCTGAAATATTAAGGAAACCCCTTGAATGTGGAGACTAACACACATGAACCACAAGCGCAAACCAGACAAACTGCTGCAGAGATAAAACATGAAGCGCTACATGAAACCAAGAATATTGAAGCTACATACCTATAAGTTCTCTAACCCAACCCCATCCTCCATTACCACATCATTGCCCTCCCCCCAAAAAAAGAGTAAGAGCGAATAGTCAAGGAGGAAAGAAAGACCGAGGAGTGAGCACTGACCAACCCTCCACTGTATAAGTGCGAAGAGAACTGGGACCTTGGGTAGGCTTAATGCCACTCAAATTCAAGGAAAGACCAATGACAACGAGAAATCAATGGCAAGCAGCTGTTGCGATAATGCAAATTTATTTGCAAATGTTATCGAAAGAAGTGGAGAATACTGGAAAATCTGGGGAGACTTGATGTCACTCATCCAGGGAACACCACTGCCTGTATTCATAGAGATCTTTGATGATCTGTGTGAAAACTCCGTGTGAACCAATAATAATAATAATAATAATAATAATAATAATAATAATAATAATAATAAGAAGAAGAAGAAGAAGAATGAGAATAATAGTTATGATGAAGCGTCTTATTATGTTTGTGTTTTATGGTGATTTATCCCATTCTATCACATTATAAACTCCTCCAGAAAGTGGTAACAAAGATACTCGTTATGTCGAATCTAGAAGCAGTCTCTGATAATATATTAAATCTGCACTTTCTTTAAATGAATACTCTTATTTACAACCTCCTTGTCTCCTTGTCATCATTTCTTTTTGGCCCATTAAGACGATACCACTTTATAAATGGAGAATGGATATTGACAAGAATTAGTGATTTGGCTAACCGACGTTTTAGTTTAGTAGGCTTATGCCATTCACTTATACTACTGTAAGCGTAGATATCACAAAGCTACCAGTAATGTGTGCTCTGTAACTCATAGACTTCAGCCAACGGCCCAAGTGTTCTTCAGCCATGTAGAGCCTCTGGCAACATCAAAGGAAGAGACGAGTCTACACCTGTGAACAAGACGCATAGAGAATTCCTCTTCTACTAATATTCACGGAGATGTAATCAATTGGAGTTGTTTATTATACTTTGTTTACTGCATCTATAGATATGCGCAACTCTGCATGTATGTGCACGTACACCTATATGCATATGTGTGTATGCATGTATATTTCTTTTATACACATATTTGTTTCATGTGTTTGTATATGTATGCATATGCGTGTATATTTACTTGTACAGGGTGGGGCAGAGCAACTTGCTTATTTGGAATATCAATTACAAGTAATGCCGGTACACATGTAATTCTTTGAACTGAAACATTTATTTTTTTATCTTTACCAGTTTTAAAGATGATATTCTTTATACACTGGGCTAATCGAACTCTGAAGTTTCGTTCAAGTCTTTCCAGCATATCGATGGTCATGTTGGCGACAGCTCGACGAATGTTGTTTTTCAGGTGAGTCAAGGTGCTTGGAGGATCGTTGTAAGTAATTGATTGCAGATATGCCCATAAAAAATAGTCACATGGTGATAAATCAGGGGACCGTACTGGCCAATGTAGATCGTCCCTCAAGAAGATGAGGTGTCCTGGGAAGGTCTGTCGCAAAACAGTTATTGACGCGCGTGCTGTGTGTTCCTGAAAAATAAACAAACAACAACGCACATTAAAAACCAAACTTTAAGCCCTATCTTCTCAAATAATTCCATCCCTACTATCCTTGAAGCAACCATCACTTAAGGATGCCAAATTTAAATAAGCAGATTGTTATGCCCCACCCTTTAGTATTATGTGCGTGAATATGCGTATTGGTGTGCGATTATTTTTCTTTCTTTCGTTCTTAATTTTGTATGCGTATATATGTACTTCCAAACTATGCATGCATCGTGGTTTTGCAAGTTTCTTCGTTCAGCATGTGGTTAATAAAACTCTGCTGTGTGGAGCACATTTTTCTCCTCCCGGCTTTTCTTTTCATTTTCTTCCTCAGCTGTGAAGTCACCTTGCGCCACGGCTTGGTCATTTGTATATATGTCATGCCGTTGCTGCTACATACGCGTCTGCTTTTTTGTTATAAATAGATAGAAAGATAGGTAGACAAATTAAAATATTTATATAATAAAGACTAATGTGTTTTTTATATAAATGCACACTAGTCTATATAATAAAACTAATGTGCATTTTGTATTTCGAGTTTATGTCGTAGTGCATAGAGTACTTGAAAAAAAATGTTGTAAAAACTACACTTCTGGAGTTTGTAAGTCCACTCCTCGGTGCGAGTGACACTCAAAATACAATTACTAAGTCATAGGTAGTAGTCCACGTAAATTAAAAGAGGTCGACAAAAATATTCCCGAGTTCGACGACGTGTACCCGAATAAGGTCGTAGGTTACATAAACTGAAACGGAAAAATAACAACGATAAGAACAATAGTCCGAAGAATCTAAATGATACGATTAATTAATCCTCATCTCAAAAATTCAAAAACGATATGTGCATTTATATGCATATATAAATGCAGATTAGTCTTATAACTTATATATATATATATATATATATATATATATATATATATATATATATATATGTGTGTGTGTGTGTGTGTGTGTGTGTGTGTGTGCGGAATGGTCTCTACCAATTTAATCTATCAATGATTGGTCTACAGACTTAAAACTTGATAGATAGATAATTTGGACCCGTGAAAGAAATTTGAGGCAGTTTTTAGCTGGTATAAATAGCTGCTAAAATGTCAAAATTGATAAAAAATAGAAACTAAGTCGAATAACCGTGTTAATTTCACGCATGCGCAAATATACTTATAAACGTTAAATTCGGTTAATGTTTAAAGTTTAGTTAGCCATCTGCAGTTAGCTTAGACGGTAGAGAATAAATCTGGAGCGCTAAATGTTTAGATTATAGCTGCTGGGACCTAAGTTATGCTATTTTTTAACTTTTGAAATCACTACGATATATTGGGTAAAATATCATAATTAATAGAGAATTGACTTTTTAATAATAAATAAGATATACGTATAATTGTTCCCATGAACTACAAACCAACATATTTCTAAAAGTGCTCAATACGTGTGTATAATTTATAATGTAAACATTGTAAAGCGTCTACGCGGATCGATCAAAGTTTCAACATTTCCGTGTTTCGTCGAGACTTCAAATGAATCTCGCAGTCATAAAATACCCTGAGATTCATTTGGAGTCATCACAAGACATAGAAATGTTGACTTAGACTCCTTAAAATGTTTATATAATTTATTATGTATATATATATATATATATATATATATATATATATATATATATATATATATATATATATATATATATATATATATATATATACAGACATGACAGACGAAGAATAGACACTAAGATAAATATTGTTCCTAAGATTAATATATGCTTATTTATATATACAAATAAGAATAGCGCTGAAATAACTTAGAGTGTGTATCATTAAAATTGCATCTAACGACATTGAATCATGCTATGAATCAAAGGAGTATCAGACCTATCATAATTTTTGCGAGGACAAACCGTGGGTCAATATAAAGGTGGTCTATGTCAACACAAAATAGCAGGACCTTTTTCAATCCCTCTTTCTACTGTTAATAGAGTTATCGTACAATTCACAAGAGAAAACAAAGAATACACAAAACCTTATCTAGGTCGCCCTTCTGAAAGAATCTTGCGTCTTGTGAAATGAAGTGTTGAAGAGAATCCTTGGTGAAAAACTTCTGACATTGCAACACAAGCTAGTATTAATACTACAACAGCCGTCATGTACCTTCAGTAGCTGAGTTACTATTGTACAACTGCAAGAAGGAAATCTCTTTTTCGTCCTATCATATCAAGCGCAGAAAAGATTAGGCTCGTTAAGTAGTGGAGAGAACTATGACCTTTTGGACCGATGTAATTTTCTCTGGTGAATCACGATTTACATTAATTCCCGACAATGAAAGGGTATCGCTATGGAGTCCCCCTCAGCAAGATTTTGACTTAAAAATACTGCAGCCAACGCTGGAACATGGGGTTTCTTGGTTATGGTGTGGAGTGCAATTTAGAGTAATGCTTGTTCAGTCATAGTAAAGTGCGAAGGAAACATAAATTCTACTAAATATGTTTCAATGTTGCATGAAAGACTTCAACCAATATTCTTACGTGGTAAAATCAACCAAGTTAACTCCCTATTTATTGAAGGCGGAACTTTTTGTCACTCTGCTAGGGCGACACAACGTTGGTTTAGCCAAAATGGGATTAATAAACTTCTTTAGCCAAGTCAGTCTCTGGGTATGAACCCAATTGAAAACATTTGAGTCATATTAGACCGGAAACTTCACAAAAAGAAAAGGAATCCATTTCCTATGCCTGAAATTTTAGCATTATAGTGTCAGACATAGCAAGAAATTCCTCAAAATGATATTCATCAACTAATCAATGCCTAGAAGGGTCCTAGCATTAAAAACAGCAAATGGAATGTCAACTAAGAGGACCATTAACGAGTGTGGGTTTTTTATTTTTTCCCCAATCCAAAGTGTTCTTTTTAGGATGATCTAGATTTTCTCACATTAAAAACTGACTTAGGGGCTTACTCTGTACTCGTGTGGATAAAATAAGCAGACACTCTCAAGCAACGTCCAATATTTACAGATATGTATTAAAAATAAAAAAAATACATCCTATTGTGATTCAATTAAACGTTAAATGTGGTACAAATACAAATATATGATAGCATCAAGTGATGATGAAACACACGGCTCATGGCAGCAAGCTGAACTCTTTAGACATTACGCAACGCACAGTTCCTAACAAGGGTTGACTTTAGTACACTCGTTGGCACGCCATTCTTTTTTCTAAGCAAAGGCTGAGACAATAACTTATTAGCCAGAACTATTGAACTCTAATTATCGATAAGCGCAAAGGTGACTTTCCATTTGGCATTTGAGCAAATGTGTCACGGTCACGTTCACTTCACCAAAAGTAATTTGATTGTTATCTATAATTATAGCCGTCAATTGCAACATTCTATCCGAATCTAATAATCCTGGCAGAAGTAGGTCTCTGTCTCGTCTGTTCTCTCTTCAGATTGACAGCTAGGAGGAGAAATGTCAATCATTCACTTTATAATAAAGACGGATGGGTAGGTATTTGTATGCAGTTAAATCTATGCACTTTTATACACTCACGCAAAAGTTAGCTAGTAAAACACGTGTTCTTGTTAATACACGGAAGAAATCATTTAAAATAGTGAGGAGACGCAAAAATGCAAACAGTAGGACAGACAAACACTTCAGACTTACCTCGCCAATTGAAATTGATTCATCAATTGAAATTATTCATGCACTTGTATACACTCACGCAAAAGTTAGCTGGTAAAACACATGTCCTTGTTAGTACACGGACAAAACCATCTTAGACTTATGATTATATTAATTTATATATGAGAAAATAAATCTATGTATATAATTGTATGGTTATATATGAAGGTTTTAGTAATATATGCAGATAAATATTGGGTGCTAACACTGGCAGAAGGATAATTTGTTTCCATCATGGGCACTAGTCTCTTAATATAAAAGGCGTTATCCAAACCTTCACTATACATAAAATAACAATGACAGAAGTGGTCTCTCTCTCTCTCTCTCTCTCTCTCTCTCTCTCTCTCTCTCTTTATGTATATATGTACGTGTGCATGTTTGTGTGTGAGTGTGTGTGAGAGTGTATGTGTATCTTCTAGCTTTCATTGACCGAAAAGTTGAAAAATGTGAATCTATATATTAATAGGCGTAACCAAAACCTACTCTTACATATCTAATAAGAGTGCCCTTTCTATTTGTCTTTATGTCTGTCTTTTTCTCTCCTATCTTTCTCTATCTCTCTCTTATTGAATGCACTAAATAAAGATGGATAGAATGAGAGATAGAGATCTCTCATTCTATTCATCTCTCTTTTTCTTGATTTGTATCTTCTCACGATATCCGTTTTTCCTCTCCCTCTCTGTTTGTCTGTTTCTCTTGTTTTGTTTCACTCTCTATCTTTCTCTGTTTATTTCAGTGAGTTTCACAGATATTTTCAGGACATTGCAAGCTTAGAATTGTTCAGTATTGTGAAAAGTATTTGCTTTAAACTAAGATAAAGAATAATTTTAAAATAGAATTACAGTGACTATATTCATCAGGATTGTGATTTCAAAAGTTTGAAATACTTTTAAAATTTTATCATCCATTACTTTATTTTTAGATGATCAGAATAAAAGATATGTGACCATGAATGTTTTGCGCTGTCATGGATAAACAATATCAGCTTAGAAAATGTGTGGATGAAGATTGAGTAGTGATTGCTTTAATGAAAACACCTCATTGAGCTGACAGTTTTTCAGACAGTGACCATTACTTCTAAAGCCAAAACTTTAAATGCAATATGAACAAACATCTTACTGCTAAACTGCTCATCCAGATCGACCGCTAGCAACAGTTGCTCCTTACAGTGGGAACATGTCTAACAAGATTAAAATAAGTAAAAAGAAGAAACAAAACGTAAATAAAAGACAAGTGTGAGTTTAGATATAAATTCCATAAATGTTCGTTCGTCTGCGAATCGATTTTAGCAAATTCCATAGGTTTCGTGTGGACAATTTGCTCGAAACGATGTATAATATTCATTCGAGTCAACAATGAGGAGAAAATAACTCTTTTATTCAAACTATTTAATCTTTTCCATATCCGCTGACGCATGCATGTCTCATATCATGTCTCACATACGTTTCTTTACCTAAAAATGTCGATGAAAGATCGCCAATCATTATTCAAGAAATCGAATTATTGAAATCACAACTTTTGTTTCCAGACTAAGCAGCGAAGCATGGATAAGATTACTTCTATATTAAAGTTGAAAAATTCCACTATCAATAGGGTAATAAAAATAAATTATTATATTCATATGTAAAAAAACAAGGTATATACATCTCTCTCTCTCTCTCTCTCTCTCTATATATATATATATATATATATATATATATATATATATATATATATATAAATTAAAAATTACACTTAAATTTACACAAATGATCCAAGATGGTAAAATTAAAGTATATTATAAATATTAAAGAATTAATATTCATAAAATTATCTCAACCAGATGTAAAAGCTCGATAAAACCAAATAGGAAATAGAGCTTATAATACGAGCAAACAGTTAATAAAACATGTTAAAAACACTTTAAAATGAGTTAAAACATAATTAATCTGAAAAGGAAACACTAGATAAGTGGATAGTCCTTAATCCGCGGAGTTTCGAAGAAATACTTTCCTTCTCATCAGAGGGTAGGAATTAGCAAAATGCGCGATCGGATTTTGCATGCAAAAGTATTTGATGAAACAAAAAGTCAGTCAAAGATCTTCAGTGCGGCTAGACAGGCAACTACCTCAATATATATATATATATATATATATATTGTGTATATTTAGGCAGCATCTTCTCATTTAGACAAATATTATTGAATAGCACGGAGTTATTCTGTTTTACAATTTTCCTTTTTATCTTCTCCAATCTCCGAATAGTCCTTTTTGTGTCCTTCTCGAAATTGTATAAATTGGATCTATAATCGCGAGCGCTTTCGACAGAAGTGCTTCTATCATCCTCAGGCATATTGTAGAAATAAATGTAGAAATTGTTTTTTCTTAAATTACATATATATACATTTTTTCATAGTCACGTGGTAGCTTGTTACAAGTTAGGTGGGTGGACTTTTTTTTATTATATTTATATTAAATATTTTTATATAAATATACACACACATATATATTCAAAATTTATCCCAAACATTTCCAAACTCATAATTAATATTATTTATCTGAGGCTTCTTTGTTTTACTGTACAAATTACTTAATTAGCATTCGTGGAGTGTCAACCATATGAATATGGTTGGTACCATAAAGACGGGAAAGACCTAATGAGAGCCCCAATGAGAGACTCAGAGAGACAGCGAGATCGGGAGTCGATGACAACCCAGCCGACACCTCTTCCAGGGACGGTCTCCCAATGACTATACCAACGGACTCTATGTAAATATTGTATATACTTTCTTGCTTTAAGTATATCTGTTCTATTTTTATTTTGTGTTGTAGTTATTTATTTACATGTGTTCAGTTGAGTTTCAATAATAATACAATAGAAAACAAACACAAAATATTTTTCTGGTGTAGAATATAAATCTAATAATGATAATAATAATAATTGAAATAGATTTCAATTATTAACACGCTTTACTTCAATAATCTAATGTATATTATGGCAAGAAACATTCATAATCGTGTATTAATCAGACATAATAAAGAGGAAATTTAGGAATATAAAAGGAAAAAAAGAATATTTTTAATGACTTTTTATAGCATTAAGGAATATCCATAATACAATATTGATTAGAAAGAGTAAACTTAATAAGAAAAAATACTTAACGAATAAATAAATAATTTTAGATTAAACCAAGTAAAAAGTTCAATTATAATTAATTTGATGAATTGAATTAACAAAATTGCTTCCATTCAACAGTTCATAAATCTTTTATAGAAAAGAAAAAATATCTATATCCAATAATCGACTTAAATGATAAACACGCTCAATGTATATTCAGTAGTGTAAAATTTTTTAAAATTTATTAATACAACATTTAATCTTATATTTAGTGTTGAGGTTAACAAGTAAATTTATTAAATTGATTAATTTTAAGCATCCAAGCAATTCTTCGCAAAAGTAAATGAACGAAAATCAAATCTGTAGTTTTTAATCTAATGGAAATACTATAAATGGAAATTCTTCGATAAATTATGCATAATTAAAACAAAACATTATTGTTCGACAATGGAGTACAGATCACTCTTAAATTCTTTACCTTAATCCATAGATTTTAAATAAAAGTGCTTATCTTCTCAGAAGAAATTTTTTTAGCAAAATAGATATCTGTAATTAGGAATTTTTCTTATTAGCACATGGCTTGAAAATTGAAATTTACATGATAGTGCAAAAAAGATATCCAAAGTCGAAGTAACGAATATACTGAAACCGTTATAAAATCCAAATGAATAGTGGTATATCTCTAAAAGACATTGCGGGTGTTTTATTAGCATATCTCAGGTCATGCATATTTGGTAATACATTACTTTCGAATTGGTAGAATCCTTTCAAAATTTCACTCCAACATTTTTGACTAAGGGAGTATTTAGAGGACTTTCTACCAATTTGAAAGCGATGTATTACAAAAAGTGCATGACCTAAAATATGATGACAAAACACCCGAAATTCATTTTTGGAATGTACAACTGTTCATTAAATTTTTTGACAGTTCTAGTATATTCGTTGATTCGACTTTGGGTACTTTTTTTTACACTATTATCTCAATTTTAATTTTCAATCTTTGTGCTAATAAGCTAAATTCATAATTAACGATATCTATTTAGCTAAAAAAATTCCCTCTGATAATATAAGCCATCAATTGAAAAGTCATGGGTTAGTAAAATGACTTTAATAATTATCTGTACTCATTGTTAAGCAATTGATTGTGTTGTAATTATTCATAATTTATTTCAAGATTTCGATTTATATTATTGCTCTATCTCTTAATATTGAGATTTCCTTATTTACCTGGGATTGTCTTATAAATATTGATACTAATATTTATTTGGACTTTATATTTGCAGTATTGTACAACCTGTATCATTACTGAACTTCATTGTTTCACACACACGCACCCCCACCCCCACACACATGTATTTATATATATATATATATATATATATATATATATATATATATATATATATATATATATATATATATATATATAACACTGTAATTTGCAATCTGTCCTGATTCATACGGATGGAATAAAAATAGGAGGCACAACTTTTAGAAGACTCAATTATATATATATATATATACATATATAATTGACCTTATATATATATATACATATATATATATAATTGACCTTATATATATATATCCATATATATATAAAAGTGAACGTGTCTGTGTGTCTGTGTCTGTGTCTGTGTACATTTTCCTATGCAATAACTCTGTCAATTTTTAGTCTACAGACTCGAAATTTGATATACAGTGTACTGAGATTTGGGAAAATCGATGTGATCGGTTTTAGCCAGAAATTTGGCGATTAAGGGGTCAAAGTTCAACAATTTGACCTTTGAGAACTCTACCAAACTCTTCCGACAATGTTGGGTCTAAACACTTGAAATTTTAGATATAGGTTACTTGGACATAGATCTAACTTAATAACTTGGCTTGAGCCCAAAACAGTAAATGTTAAGGGGTCATAATAGGGGTCAAAGTTAAAAAAAATATTGACCTCTGCGGTCTCTACCAAATTACTCTGACAATTTCTGGTCTAAACATTTTAAATTTAACATAAAGGGTATTCAGAGATAGGGCAAGCTTTTTCATCAGTTTGGGTCGAAAATTTTTAGTTACCAATATATAAATGTATGTATGTCTGTTTGCATGTCTGCCTTAAACTTTCAATAGAGGCGACGGATTTTATCAAGATCAGTATTGTTTAAAACTTCGACCTTTCATACGACAAATATCGAAAAATTAGCTAAAAACATTAATATCTTCCCCTTCAACTAGGCACTTTTCTACGGGGGGGCACTTTTTCCGCCGATATTTTTTAAAGTTATCCTCTCCTTTAGATTGTCTAACCTTAATTTTAAAAAATGTCGCTTCCGGTTTGGCGGTGGTCGTAACAGCGTAAGCGTTAGGTTTTACCCCGTTCTTTTCCTCCTTTGCGGTACGGGTTTGACTCTGCCTTCCTACTACCACCTTTTTTTTTTTGCTCAACATACACATCCAAACACCCGGGCAACGCAGTCCTGAAATGCTAGTGTATGTATATATATATATATATATATATATATATATATATATATATATATATATATATAAACTAGCATTTCAGCCGGGCTGAAATGCTAGTGTGTGTGTATATATATATATATATATATATATATATTGCCCGGATGTTTTGTAGGTGTATGTTGAGCAAAAAAAAAGCAGTCAATTTTTTTAAATTTGACCCCTATTATGACCCCTTAACATTTATTGTTTTGGGCTCAAGCCAAGTTATTAAGTTAGATCCATGTCCAAGTAACCTATATCTAAAATTTCAAGTGTTTAGACCCAACATTGTCGGAAGAGTTTGGTAGAGTTCTCAAAGGTCAAATCGTTTAACTTTAACCCCCTTAACAGCCAAATTTCTGGCCGAAAACCGATCACATAATTTTCCCAAATCTCAGTACACTGTATATCAAATTTCGAGTCTGTACACTTAAAATTGACAGAGTTATTGCGTTGGGAAATGTACACAGACACACACAGGCACGTCCACTTTTATAGATATACTAGCATAGGGCCCGACGTTGCCCGGGTGTTTGGAGGTGTATGCTAAGCAAAAAACAAAAAACAAAGACAAAAGAAACAGTCAATTTTTTTAACTTTGACCCCTATTATAACCCTTAACATTTATTGTTTTGTGCTCAAATCAAGTTATTAAATTAGATCCATGTCCAAGGAACCTATATCTAAAACTTCAAGTGTTTAGACCCAAAATTGTCGGAGGATTTTGGTAGAGTGTTCAAAGGTCAAATCGTTTAACTTTGACCCCTTAACAGCAAAATTTCTTGCCAAAACCGATCACATAATTTTTTCCAAACCTCAGTACCCTGTATATCAAATTTCGAGTCTGTAGACTAAAAATGAGAGAGTTATTGCCCAGGGGAATTTACACACACACACAGACACACAGACACGTTCACTTTTATAGATTTCGGCCCGGCGTTGTCCGGGTGTTGGGATGTGTACGCTGAGCAAAAAAAAAAAAGAAAAAAAAAAGGTCAATTTTTTTAAATTTGACCCTTATTATGACACCTTAACATCTATTGTTTTGGGCTCAAATCAAGTTATTAAATTAAATTCATGTCCAAGTAACCTATATCTAAAGTTTCAATTGTTTAGACCTAAAATTGTCGGAGGTGTTTGGTAGAGTTTTCAAAGGCAAGATCGTTGAACTTTGTCCCCTTAACAGCTAAATTTCTGGCCGAAAACCGATCACATAATTTTCCCAAATCTCAGTACACTGTATATCAAATTTCGAGTCTGTAGACTAAAAATTGACAGAGTTATTGCGTAGGGAAATGTACACAGACACACAGACAGAAAAACACGCAGACACACAGACACGTTCACTTTTATATATATAGATAGATTGGACCTTATATATATATATATATATATATATATGTAAGATGACCTTCTGAAACTTATGCCTCCTATTTTTATTCCGTTTAAATGGATCCAAAGGGATTTCAAATTGCAGTGTTTTGATGACTGAACGTATGCATTCATGATCTGAAAGTTTCATCTCTGTGTTGCAAATATTCACGGTGTGAGACTCTAAAAACGCAACCGCTTTAATGGAGTGCGTCAGAAGCAGATATTCGTCATTGAATTTCTGGCAAAGTGTATTGAAAATTGTGGTGACTACGTAAAAAAATAAATCATAGAGCACATCGTTATAATGATACCACTCGCGTTTCCTAGCTTTTTAACCTTTTTTTGGATAAAAATAGGAGGCTTTACTTTTGAAACGACCCTCGTAAAAACGTCTGAGTGTTTGCAATCCGTATTTAACAACAACAAAATTTTTTTACTAAAATGTAAAACGTATCAATTCCCTTGGATGAAGCGATAGAAAATATAGTTAGATTACATACTGTTGGATTTACATCGCAAATAATAATCCATTTTTTCCATGGTTGCTATATCGATCTCCCCTACCGATAATCCAATCAGTAAAAGTTATTGACACGCCACTCCCTTCTGATCACAGTACGTCGACAGTGATTCACCCACCTGAGAAAAACACTCGATTGATATCGTTTTGGAAAATTACTCGTAGCGATCTCTTTATTCATTATGTGATGGATGACAAAGATAATGAAAATATATGTAAGAACTTCAGATAGAAAAGAACAAAAGCGCACAAACAATGAACGATATATCGAAGCCGTTATGCTCGCAACCAAATAGAGTTATTAGATTTTGCGGAGATGAGGCGGGATGTTATTTGATTGTAACAACGATGGTGGAGAACTAAAATGGTGCACTACCCGGATATTATAAGAAAGGTAGAAAAATGGTAGCATTAAAGACAAAACGAGCATCTACGTTTAAGATGCGTCCACTTAATCTGCACGGCATATCGGTTCTTGTTAGATTACCGAAGTGAAGTGACGGTGAACTTGTTCAGTACCGAATGAGTGACTATTTAAAAATAACAATTTATTGTTGCTGCTGGGGACGATTCATTCATTTAGTATGAATCAAATGATTGTTGGCAAGGTTATTAAAAAAAATGAGATTTTAATAAAGAAACATGTTAAGTCAGTGAATTTATTTATTATGATTCGTCTTTGATATAATAAATCATTGCATAGCGAATAATTTATGATGGGCCCAAATATATTTTCAATCTACATTAAAAGAAATATAGCAACAAAATAAAAAAAATAAATGTTATACTTCAATTGACAATAATAATCCAAATGTAAACATTTCTTAAAAATTATTGAAATTCAATTTAACGAAGGCGCACAGCCCTTTTCTGCTGCTGCTTTTGATGTTGAGCATAATTCATTCTTTTCGAACGGATCAGATGATTATGGTTGGAATTCGTTCTCCGATATCTTTCTAGTTAGAATTCATTCTAGAAAGATATTGAGAGACCACATGAAGTTTGTCAGCATTCGTAAGTACAGGTGTTTCTATAGAACTAACTGGATCCGAATGTGGCAGTCTATGTTGTTAACCACTCCGCAATCGTCACATTACAGCATTGTATGTGGGAGAACGGCGATACCTCCCAGCAAAACGATGCTAAAGACGAATATCTTCATCTTCCCTACTGCAGATATATATTCAACTATGGACCGTTTGTAGAGAAAGCCGGATCAACCGGCCAATAATGAACATCCAACTATGTATCAAGTATCACTCAACATGTTACGAAAATTATATCTCAAACCTAATCGTAACAAACAGATATACGGACGAATAGATAAAAAGGTTGTTATAGATAATCCTTAAACTGCTATTTAAAAATAAATCTCCCTAAAGAACATACGATTTTAAGTTGTGATCAATTACGATTATCACATGCGTTCAAACTGGTTGATATGTTATTTTTCTGTATCCACACTTTTTTCCAAAGTTTGCTAATCCGGCCGTTAACCCCCAAACAAGAAAAACTCACCGAGAACAATGAAAAATATTTATTGGAACACAGTTTTGTAATAATAATATATACAAAATTAAAAATATGCTGCTGTTGTTAGAGAAAGAAGTTGTCGAAGATAGTTGTTGTTGTGTTATTCCTTATAGAAGGTTGAGTTGGTTGGTTCGTTCGTTGGTTTTGTTTTATGGCATATCAACCCTTTTCAGGTTATTTAATGTCAAATCCAGTGATTTTGAAGAAAAATTTTTAATATAATATATATATATATATATATTTTTTCAAGTCGGTTTCTATTTAACCCATAGTTGGGACCCTAACAGGTACTATCACTCCGGATCAGAGTGGACCTGGTAGCAATGGCAATTAAAGTGTGGCTCCATACTCTCCAAAGCCCGCAAGCTGAGACTACCAGCGGATGTAGTTTAAGGTCATATCCAGGACCAGGTTGAGTTGGAGAAAGTTTAACGAAAACGTATATTGTCAGAAAAGAGGGAGGTGCATTGATTAATATTATAATTGTGAACACAGTCGAATGTTTAAGAAAAATATTATTTTAAACTTACGTTTGAAAGATCGAATAAAATGCCATTTTAGACTTAAGCGTGATAGACCTACCGATAGATAAAGTATTTTATATAGATGGTCTGTTTTGCTTCACGGCATATCCAACATTTTCACAACATGCGTATTTTAGTCTAACAGCTGCGGAGGGTATTTGACACTTTATTTAATCATCATAATTAGTATTCTTAATGTCATTATGGCTGATATCCAAAACGTTTCTCGCACCAGATCAAGTGCAATTCCAACCAGGCGTTTTGTAATTCATTAGCGTGTATTTTATTACTACTAACTGTAGTGATAATAATAATAGTATTTGAATTATTTAAATTATTGGTGGTTTATTCGCAACTACAACCATAGCAAAGATCTTTTCTTTCTCTCTCTCTCTCTCTCTCTCTCTCTCTCTCTCTATATATATATATATATATATATATATATATATATATATCTTATTTTGCTAAACACCAAACAAAACTCATATAAACAAATTTTATCTATAACATGCCCTCTGTGGAACAAGATACCACTATTCTGCTTCTCACCCGATTGTCTTCAAGTCTAATGTAAAGAAATAGTCGTTAAGCCGCCATTTTGGATAATCAATGCCTGTCAAGTAATCTTCTGCACATCCTCTCCAGTGTTTACTATCCTTTCGTGTAGGCAGTTCCATATAATAAGGTAGATCCATATAATAAAAGTAATAATATAATTTCGGCTTTAGACAAATTTATACCTACCTCCCTTGGTAATAGACGTTCTTCTGACAACAACATTATTTATTACTATTAATTTTTTACTAAATACTTACGTTTTCTTTAAAACATCATTGAATAAAACCCAAATAACATGCATTCAATTTATTCAGTAATTAACGAAAAGCTATTGCCTATTTTTTAAAATATGTTTTTTCCTGTTTCACTTCAAACAAGGCGTAATGCCATTTGAACGTGAGAAGCAACTATTTAGGATCATATCTACATGGGACTATGTGGGGAGTTGAGTCATATACTGTCAGGTAAGCAGGAAACAGGGAGAAAATTTCAGAGTCCAGCAGTTCGAGAGAGGAAACTATTAGAGTAGAAGGTTTTTCAGCATCTAGGGACCTCAACAGTGAAGAAGTGGGATTTTGTTGCTTGTCAGTTTAGTCAGGGTAGGATTAGGGTTAGTTAGAAGTATGTTGTTGAAGATACACAAATGATATGAGTTCATCAATGCGCATTCCATTAAAGTATTTGTAAAACAGACACATAGATACAATATTGCGACGATAGGGGCAGGGGTTGGAACTGGTATAAATAATAGAAAAAATTGTGTTCTCAATAACTACTTCCGTATGCTTTGCTGTTCAACAAAAGATCAGATACGATTTTACATATACTCATTTCAAATCCAGATAATTATTTGTATATTGACTCTCGCGATCATAATCACAGTATTACAAATATAATGCTTGTCAGGGACATTTAAATTCTATGTTAAATATTTTGTAGTAAGAAAGTTAATATTATTCCTATGTTACTAAGTACAAATTGATTAAGGCAAGAAACTTCCAAAAATTAAACAACTAAATTATCGAATAATTTATAAGTGTATTTTTTATTTGTTTCTGCACTAGTAATTTTCTTGTCTGTATTGAGATTAATTGCTAGAATTTCATCTGTTATATATTTTTTAATTTTTGAGTTCCATTTAAATTAACTAATTTATCGTTTGTACTTCAGTTTCAACTAATTTATGGTTTTTCTTTCACTTTAAAATAACCTTTTAATCGTTTCCTTTTCATATTAAACTCACTTTTCTTAAATTTTAAAGTGATTTATTTATTGTTGTTTTTATTTTGAAGTAAATCATTTCAGTTTTTAAACTACGTATTTATCATTTTTCATTTTAAAATAATTTATTTATCTTTTTTTTAAACTAACTTAGTTATAACTTGATTTCATTTTAAACGGTTATATTGAAAAGGTTAGTTTTTTCAAATAGCTGTCAACTTTTGATTATTTTGTCTGATTTTCCAGCGGTAACAGAGTAAATTAATATGCTGTTTAATGTTTTTATTAGGTTGGTGCAAAAATAATGTTATTTTTATATATAGTTAAACGTCGTCAAACAACATTATTTTTGCACCAACCTAATATCTTCGCGGAATTCTTCTTTGTTTTGCATTCGTTTGTTTATTACATTATTGTTTGTTTGTTACCTAAATTTATAATTATTAATCATAATACAATCTTCATTAATTGATTTTGCATGTTTTTATGTTAGCAACTTCTATAAAGATATTTTCAAATGAATTTTACTCATTTAAAATTTATGAAACAACGTTATATTTAGTTACAGCAACAACAGCCAACTGAACTATTCATTTTGTATTCTCATTATTTTTTAAATTAATATTAAACAAGGTTCCATTTTAGTTTAAATTAAAATTAGATGGTGTTACTTTCTTTTTTTTTTAAAAACTCAATTTTAGGGTTTTAGAAAGCTATCATTTACTATTGGCATCTTACCTTTTCGGTATGTCTTAAATGCATCAAAATGTATGATGTCATTTTCGACATGCTTAACGACGGTCGTTGTCATAACCACAGAAGTAAAGCTTGTATCTGGAAGAAACATTATGTTCGTAAGTGGACAAAACAAATTTTGGGTGAGCAAACTCAAAATCAGAGATTCCCATATTTTTGGCGATTTCTGTTTTCTTGGTTTAAAAAAAGGTCACTCTCAACAATTCGGTTATTTAAATTCATTTCAACTGTGCAACCCACTAAAAATGCAACGCCTAGTGCATGTTTACGCGCGTTTCTTTCGGCGCCTTCTAATTCACAGGATGTTGAACACATATAATTTTAGTTAATATTTTTGATCAACCAAAAGCGTTATGCCTCTACATTGAATCATTTTTTATCGCATCCTGTCAGCGACATAATCACATTGACACGCACGATTTTCGTTAGATCATTGAAGTTAAGCAACGTTGTTTCTAGTCAGTATCAGAATCGTGAAATGCGGTTTATGAACATGATGACATCACAGTGCTAAAAAATGCAAAAAACAAACGCAAATACTATCATCATCAAAATTATCTCTGTTAATTATGATATGCATTCGACTGGGCACTGCGTGTAAATTTAATATTGCCTAGAAAATGGAAGTCATCTACACTTAACTAAGGTAAAAGTTAATAGAATAAACGTAGGTTAAAGGTTAAATACGAACAAAAACCTAAGTATGAGACCATCAATTACTCTCTATACACATAGAAATACGGCATAATCACATTGACAGATATTGACGTTAAATCACCAAAGGTTATAAACATTGAACAGATGATCATTGAGGAATACTAGGAACGATATGTAGGAGGGCGTTGACGCTTCCGGCAACTTTTGCATCCTACTTGGCCTCCAGTTGTCCCAACCCTGTCCTGTCGCTGAATCCGGCTTGTTGGTACGAGAAAGTAATGCTGGCTCTGTGCAAACCAGCTTCACTTGAAAGAAGCTACTAGTTCAAGTTGACAATCATCCCTAGGATGAGTAGATAGTTTCGTTACGCCAGACGAACCGCTTTATACAAACAAATCAGTAAAAAATCAAGTAAAAATAATAACTATTTTTAAAATTCAGTATTATGAAAATTCTAAATTGTTAACACTTAAAACGTTAATATTTTCACTTAAACAATAAATTATTAAATTGAAAGCATCTTGAATTTATTTTGAACCAAAAACTAGAATCTTATCTTTAGAAAAAGACAAATGTCTTAAATATTTATTGTTTTCATGTTTTGGATTTTTTGGATTTTTTTAGATGAAAATTGATAATTTATATTATTTGGATTATTCCAACTACTTTTATTTGCAAAAAGTTCCGGTCGATGTAACATACGACATTCCTCAGGTGAATCTACGTGTTGTAACGGATAAAATTGTTGAGTAATTAATCAGTTCCAAATGACAGTTTTCTTAAGATTGAAGTTTCAATTCACATTACAAGGGATATTAAGAATAAAATAAAATTTATTGAAGAATTCTACAAGATCATGGCCGTCGGGACGAGAACAATCTTCCCTCTGTCATTTAATAAAGTGTTCAGTTTTAAATTCCATTCAGATTGTCGTGTTCGACAAGACGTCAAAATGTTGTGAGAATAACATAAGCGCTGAGGACATTAACTAATTTTCTATCTTTTTCACCACGATTTCGATGATCCCTAATTGGTCCTAATAGAAATAGAGAACACCTTACTTTAACCAACTTCTGGGTGTGACCTTCATTTCTAACCTGAAATGGAAAAATTATACATCATTCTACCACTCCAGAAGGTATCTCACTCTCGACACAATGTTCTACTTATATAAGAGCAAAATAAGTCCTAAGATGAAGTACTGCTCCCATATCTGAATAGGAGCTACTAAGTGTATCCTTTCCTGTTTTAATGGGGTTCAAAATTTGCTTAGAAATATTACATGAAGAGACATAGTGATCCCATCTTTGCTTGATCGTTATTTCTATGGCATGTGTTCAACAAAGCTGTTATCTATGGTTCTCTCCTCTAGCATATTTGCAGCAGATACTTGACTAGCTACAACAATTACCAACAATTTCCCTTAATATCCTCCTGTGCTTAAAACTAAATATAAATTCTATGAGCAAAGTTTATTTCCTAGAACTATCCGTTTGTGGAACACAATATTGCAGGACTGCTTCCCATCTGACTACGATATGATCATTTTCAAATCTAATGTAAACATGTTCCTGTTAAGCCGCCTTCTTAAATAAACAAACATTATCCAAGTTACACCACTGTTGTCTCACCGGACACTTGACACTCATTAATTCTTATCCAAATAATACAAATTATTGTTTGCATGTTTCTAATTTAATCTGTTCATCTAACTAATGGATGCTTTTTTCTAATTCCTTGCAGAATGTGGTAGGTAACGATTTCGTTATCTCAGTGTTGTCCGTTTCTTCTTCTTTTTATAGCACTTCTTTTTTTTTCTAATCAAACACATTTAACACATTGTTTTATTTAAGAGCATGCAGTCTTTCTAGCGCACATTTAACCATGTAGAAAACCACCCTTTAACTCTCTAGCTAGTGTTTTTTCTCTACACTTGATGCTCAAAAAATAATCTGGCACACCTTCCAACTGCATGTCAGTATTTTTCGCACAATATTATTTGCCATCATTTAAAAACTAGTTATTACATTTTCCAAAGTGGTTTCGTCTTCAATTCTTTCACGTTATATTGTTTTAACACCATTACCAAAGATATTGGAAAATGGTAGATTTATTAATGTTTGTCTCTTTCGCCATACATTCTCTTTCAAATTTTTAAAGAAAATTAAACATGTTTTTTCTTGAACATTTATTTGATGTATATTCCTAAGGATGCAGTTACTCTTTGAATATTCTTTATAGCCGTCGTATTCAATAGTAAGTTTACAATTAAGATTGTTTGAATTATAGAAATACCCTTAAAAATGACAGTACCTTGATAAGACGGGAGCCGTATCAATCTGAATGTTTTTGATTGCGATTTACGAAATAGATAACAAAAAATAGTCAAGCTGTCGTTGAATAGTCAATTGGCTTCGATAGTAAATTAAATTAGTTGTTCATTTCACCCCTGATTTTAGGGTAGTGTTAATTTTTCCACCTCATCTATCATAAAAAGTGGGGTCAATAATTTACTTCAAAACACTAAGTAAATCAGATGTATTTATTTATTCATTTGGAGGAATGTTTTCTTTCCCCCCTTCATTTATTTGATGGAGATAACATTTGTGTTAACCAGAACTAATCTAATTCGAACAGAACAAAAACGGGGCGTTTCTATTTGCAACTGTCGCAATTTTCACGGCTTTTGAATCATAAACGGTTCTTACAATTTCCAATTTGTTCTGCAAATTACAATAGGAAACATTTCGCCCGATATGGTTTCCCTCTTATAGAAGTACCAAAATAGCTATAAGGCAAAAATATATCTAATCTAGAACTATAAACTAATTATCTAAAATACTAATTTTATAAACTAACGTCGGAATTTTTTATCAATAGATAGCCACATTACTAGTAAAATAAGTAAGATATACCTACAATATGATCACGGTCCTGAATATGACCTTAAACTATATCCGATGATGAGGCCCCAGCTTGCGGGATTTGGGGAGTGTGGAGCTACCCTTTCATTGTCATTGCTCCCAGGTCCACTCTGACCCGCACTGATAGTACTTGTTAGGGTCCCAACTATGGATTAAATAAAAACCGACTTAATATATATATATATATATATACATATATATATATATATATATATATATATATATATATATATATATATATATATATACTCTATTAAAATTGCTCCTCCAGATCGATGGATTCAGCATTAAATAACCTGAAAAGGGTTGATATGCCGTTAAAAAAAAACAACCAACCAATGTGATCACTTATTTTCTTTTTAAAACTTTATTATACTTTGTTTGATACTACATGCTAATTACAATTGTAAAGACTTGCTGTGTGTTTCGTTATCGTAATGCGATTTCGGGTGTAGTGTTGATATAATTATTAGGTGGAATGGGATACACGGTACAAGTAACCAGTATAAAACTAGGACCAGATAAATCCACATGTTTGCATAATGATGTGATCATAAGAGATTTGAAGTTGAATTAGTCGCTATTAAATTCTTATATAAGCTAGACAAAGCATGAGTTTTTAAGATTATTTTTTATGGGCCAGGTTGCTCCTATAATTATTGGAACAATGTAGGTCTTCCTAAAATACCAGATGCTTTTCATGTCATGCAAAAGACCGTGGCATTTTGTTTTCTTTCCCCTCTCAGCTCTATTTAACCCCGCATCATTGGGGACACTAACTTCTACCAAGGTTGCTTCTTTCTCCTTCTTGCCCCCTATCACTATATCAGGTTGATCAGCTCCGTTTTCTAGATACGTAGCTGTACTAATTACACAGTAGTGGATAGTGTATGACGTTTCCAACTGTTCTTTCTGGCATATGTTCCCAAGATTTTTTTTACACAGGAATCACCATTTATCAAGGCCCGGAAGCCACTCGAGAATAAGAGTTAATGGATATACATTAGTCAATGTGATTATAGCGAAGTAAACATAAGTAGTGAGAATTTTGTAAATTGGATTACTTAGGGGGACGGTTCATCAAGAACTTGTTTACGTTTGACTTGAAGCTTGTAGTGAGCTGGAAAGCAGGCAATCCTAAGAGAGTTCCACAGGCGTGCAGTTCTAAGAAATAAGCTTTGTTCATGGAATATACATTTAGGCACGGATAAAAAGTGTGGTAAATTCTGCTGCATACAATATTAAAGTTCTTACTAATCATCCAATTATTGTGTCGCATTGATCCTCTTAGTTGATCTATAGAACCTTCCTTATCTATATGATTCTGAATGAATTCACTCATAAAATACTTTGCAAGCTGTTGGTTGGTTCATTCTTCCATTTTTTTTTTTTGCAACGGAATTTCTTGGTGCATTTTTGTCGACTCTACATAAATCTTGGTATTTCGTTATCTTTTCAGTCTCATCTCTGTTTAACGAATCGTCACTGAGGACACCAACTTCTATTGAGATTGCTTTTTTTTCTTCTTGTCTCATATGACCATGCCAGGATTAACAGTTCCGTTTTCAAAGTAGGTAGCTGTAGTAATTGCACAAATTATGAGGTTCCATATGTTAAGTGGCTAACATGTATTAAGCGTCTCATTCTTCATAACTATACCAGCTTTGTATGGAAAGTATCAGCAGACGATCTTCTGTCTGTGTCTTATTTACTACTAAAATTGCTAGTTACCGTGCTCACTTTGCATGAATGTTAATAAAAATTAATGGAGATAAAAATAATGGTGACGAAAAGGCAGTATGGGGACAATTAAGAGTGAATACTACTACTACTACTACTACTACTACTACTACTACTACTACTAATAATGATAATAATAGAAGCAGTGAGGGAAATGGAAAGATGCCAATAAGCAAAAGGAAGAGAAAGAAAATAGAGAGAGGAGGGAGAGAGGGGGGAAAGAAGAAAGAGAACGGAAAACGTTGACAATGAGAAAGAAAAGAAGATAAATGAGGTTCTTTAGAAGTAGGTATATAATAATATTATAACGTATACGAACTTTTACTTTGTGATGGAATTATGCAACTCATTAAAATAGAAAGAAGAGATAAGTGATAGAGAGAAAGAAGAAAAATAGGGAGATAGAGAATATTTGTCTATGATAGCACAATCTATTCTGATTCTTGCGAATTTTTTTGATTTTATAATTCTTTGTAAAACATGCTATCAATGAATATTAAAGTTAAGAAATGTTATCAGCCAATATTAAAGTTAAGCAATTAATAGATAATTACATTTAATGCTAAAAAGATATTTTAATACTAACAACTCATTTTAACAATTATAAGAAAGTTTATCAATCATCGATTTAAAAAAAAAAATGTTATTTTGTATTCAATTTTCACCCCAAACAAGGCACCGTGCCACTTTGAAGTAGGGGACTGCTATAATTTGCGGGGGGTATTATGAAGGGAGATGAGTAGAAAGATGTTTGTTCACATTACACTTGAACTTCTGCATATCAGTACAGTTGGGAAAGCAGAATCCCGGAAGGGAGTTCCAAACACTTGTAGTTCTGGGGAAGAAGCTATTAGAGTAAAAGGCTTTCTTGCACCTAGGGATCTCTACTGTAAAGGGGTGGATTGTCATAACTGATAACATCCTTATCTTCGCAATTATCGGCTTAAAATCTACAAGTAACATGATTAAGAATAAATACATAAAATACTTCCAAGCCTGTTGCAGAGAAGATGGGCTCTTTCTATTTGAATAGAAAACTTGTCACATTGCCAGTATCTTAAATATTTATAAAGCCATCTTTCCTGCATACATGGAGTATTGTTGCCACATCTGGGCTGGTACACCAACAACTAGTCTTTTCTTCTTGAACAAAAAAGAGCTTCTAATCTAATAAGTCCCACACTATCCATGAAGTATAGCCTTTATTCCACAATGTTGCATCTCTGTAATTATTTTGCAAGTACTTCAACGGAATGTGATCCGACGAACTTACTGCAGGTAAATACCCCTTCAATGTAAATACCCCAAACTAACCGAACAAGAAGAATAATCTTATTCATTCATTGTAGTGGTATTCAGATACCTCATACCTTAATAGCTTCTTTTCATAAACAGCTTAATTTGGAACCCCCTCACTTGTCCTTGCTTCCCCTATTGTACTAACATGTAGAAATTTATGTAATATAAACAAGTATTTTGCTGCATGAATCGCCACTTAGGATACTTCGGTACATCTAGCCACAAATTCTTAGTAGCGCCTTACGTCCCAGTGACAGTATGTCTTGATTGAGGTCAAGTGTCGTAAACAAACAACACACAACCACACACACATATATACATTATATATATATATATATATATATATATATATATATATATATATATATGTGTGTGTGTGTGTGTGTGTGTGTGTGTTTAACAAATACTTACTGAACAGGTCATGGTTTTCTAGTGTATTACAATACTGATTTCACTAATTATAAAAATAGTATTCTTAAACTACACCATGTGCAGTATGTAAAAACGAAGTATAAACGGGGTTAAAATCCTAACTATGGTCTGTTGCACAAAACAAGCTGCTATTATTTTGGCAATAGTACTCTAAGTTTGCAAAGTGGAAGATTACGTCAAATGAAATTCTGACAAAGAAAACCAAAGAATGTGCTCTCCAAGAGTAGAAAAAATACACTGGACATACATTGGCATATACATAATAGAAAAGTGTATTCCTAAGGGAAGCAGGGAGCGAATACCGTCTTATCCAAGAAGAAATGAGACGAGAGGAAAGGGTTAGATGGGCCATGGGATATGCTCAAGCTAAACATACCAAACAAGCAACAGAAGACAGAGACCTGGAGGGAAGTATTTTCCACTTCTGTCCATGCAAGTGTAATGCTCCCATTAAGAAAATAACCTAACAAAAGTATAACAGAATGAACATATTCAATAGAGCTGAATTAAAGTATATGAAAGCCCTATTATAATTCTCACAATTTTCATTATCGACCAACACACCATACCATAAATAGAGCAAAAACAACATCAACATTTACATAGCGATCTGGACAAACCAGTCTGAGACTGATCCGGCCATAAATCTCTTTCACCACCAGGATTCTTTTTATTAAGTGACTCCTCGATTAGTCTCCTACTACAAACAGTTGTCTATTTACAACTACCAAATAGCTCCTCACTATATACTTCCTCACATTCATCACTGGGCCTACTGCGAATACTTGGATCACTTAAGCAGAAATGACCGGAATCAGTAGATGAATAATTGGCCCTAGATGAAGAATTTGATAATACGATGGAGGAAGTTCAGATGATGAGGCTGGAGGGAAAACCCTCAATTGCCAAAATCAGAAACCTCAAGGGCTATAAATCAGTAATAAAAATAAACATCGCTCTCCAAAGACGTATTCTATCACACTTACAGGAAAAGACTCCACCAATTCCAAAAGCAATTGAAATTCAGAAAACTAAGCAGAACACCACCTTAGAGACTGAAGCTTAAGAAAATATAACCCATGCTGAAAAATGTTATTTTAAATCAAACAATTTATTTCTGCAGAGTCAGTTCCAAATACTACACACATAAAGACGGAATTTAAAAAATGCGAAATAGCTTGACGGCAAAATTCCAGCACTTGTTAAAAAATACAATCTTAAGACGACAAAGATAGGTGAAAAAACAAAAGTTTCCAAATGAATACAAGACCATTCTATAGGAATTTTCTATGAGATATATTATGGAAAAAACAATCTAAAATCAAGAACAAAGAAACTACTGACGGTGTCTCAGAATAAAGGGCCATATTATCAAGATTATGATCTTGAATATAGCTTAAACTAATGAAAACAAGGCTGCAATTTCTAGCAAAACGTAACGCGCCAAATGCTAAAGAGAAAACTGGATCGATTATAAAAAACTGACAGACACCTTATCCAATTTCTGACTTGAACAACTGATATGATTTCAATGGTCACTATAATAGTTGCTTCACTAAACTGTTGAGGGATGAAAACGTCACACTAGTATGGCTGGTAAAAGACAAAACAGCCTTCATACCTAAAATATACAAGGTCCTATTAAATACAGACCAGTCTCTATTCGTACTATAACCTACATTTCTTCACTAGACTGTTTGAAGACAGCTCTTCTCGAGCGAACATCAGAAAGAAAATGAGATGTTCAAGGCAATAAGGATCAGTTGTTGATTAATAAGACTATCCTTGAAGACTGTAAGAAGAGGCTGATAATAATAAGCATGAGTTCGATCGATTACTAAGAGGCATATGATAGTGTACCCGACACGTAGCTACTGCGATATCTTGACTTGTATAAGATCCATCCAAGAATCTAGAAAACGATATCTGTCTATATAAAGATACGGCAAATAACCATAGCATTAAACCATACCAATGAAACTATAACAATTCCTGACGTCAAAATCAGAAATTAAACTTTTCCAAGAAGATAGCTTATTCCTTTCATTCTTTTGCTTGGTAATAGAATACGCTTATGAATAAAGCTGGAATGCCTACAACCTTATCCAGGGATCTTAAACAAAACGAGTTAACTACCTACTATTCATGGTTTACTGCACGCTGTATGCCAGCTCAAATTTAAATCGACTCTTTAATTTGTACATAAATTCTCTTGAGAAATTGAATGAAGTTTGGCCGGGAAAAATATGAGAAGTGCTATTTAGAGTTGAGAAAAAAGACAACATACAGCTTTATGAAGCGACTTGTATCAAAGATCCAGAAGAGCAGAAATAATACAAATAATACAAAGACGATTAAATTCATGATACCAAAGCGAGAGAGAAATGATAGAGAGTATGTACGCCGTGTAATAAAAATTTGTAAAACACAGATTACAAACAAATCAAAATAACTCTCATGCCAATGATAACATCCAGCGTTGGTATTATTTACTGGCCACAAAAGGACATTAACATATTAGACACTAAAATGAGAAAACTGTTGATACTGTACAGAAACAATGCCTACCATAGCTTTATCTGCCAAGAGGAATAGGAGATGTGGGTCTCTCAGAAATCAACCCACTATTATAAGCACCGGTCAATATTTGATAAGTTGCCAGAATTCAAACCTTGTGATGGTACATCAACGTCAAAACCAGGAGAAAAGCCCCATCATAAAAAATATCCAAAGCTTTTGACAAGACTGTATTATGATGAGAATATATTAATAACGAAAGCTGTGTAGAATGGCTAAAAAAAAAAAGGATCGCTTCACTGTGATCAAGAGAAGATAATAATGGCTGCTCAATATCAAACATTGATGACCGATGCTTTTAAAATATGAGTGTTCTAAATAACAACAAGTGCAACTTCCGCCACACAGAAGTAGAAAGTGTGAGGCACTTGACGTCCAGTTACAATGGTCTGCTGGGAAACGGTTACTTTACTATGCGATACTGTTGATTGGGCCATCTGTGAAAGTTGAATATCCAGTTAAACAGCAAGTCCTGGGAACAGAAAGAACTATTGGAAATACGTCATACACGATCAAAACTGACAGTAATATAGATCACGAAAGCGAAATTAGCAATCTTAGCTGAAGTTAATGTCCTTAATAACATTTTCATTAAACGGTGCTGAGAAAGAGAAGATAACGAAATACCAACATATTATGTACGATATGAAAAGAATCTGGAATCTTATAAAGAACTGTATCATTCTAGTAACTATAGAAGTAACCAGGTTTGTGAAAACAAATTACAAACCCGTTAACCAAGTGCAAGAGACATACAAAAACTTGCACTTAAAGGGACTGTTAGAATCTGAAAAAGGATATCCTAGTTGGAGTCTCTGAAATAGCGGGTGAATATCTAACATCTGGTAGAATGTCCCATAAAACATACAACTGAAATAACTGTTAAAATAAGTCATAAACGATCTACTATCACTAATCAATTTGTACGGCTACATATCTAGACAACGGAGCTATTTAACAGTGATATGGAAGAAGAGGGCGAAACAAGTAACCCTAGTTAGAGTTAGTGTTCTTAATGATGCTGGTTAAACTGATACTAGGAGGGTGAAGATAACGAAATACCAAGTCTTATGTACGACATGAGAAGAATGCGGAATCTTAGGAAGATCTCTATCATTTCAGTAATTATAAGAGAGACCGGTTTAATGAAAAAGAATTTTAAAAATTACCTGGCGAATATACCAGAGGAATCAAGCGTAAGTGCAATACAAAAATTTAATTTGCGCTTAAAGGGGTGGTTAACATCTCAAAAAAGTTGTTTCGGTTAAAACTGAAATTGCGGGCAAATATCTGGCATATAGTTGGATGCCCATATCCAGTAAAGACAAAATAATAAGAAAATTGAAAAAAAAAAAAAATAAATAACATAAACGTCCGTTCATTTCGATAAGAGGATCGTCTGTTAGTATGTGTGTTTTTCAGTCTGTCACGCTTAATTTGGCATTTTATTTTCATTGGTAAACGCTCAGACTGTATAGACGTTCGCAACATTTAGATTATTCGGAAAACCGTTCTCATATCGAGTGTTTTTTTCACAATGTTTCGCGAGGACCTATAGCGTAATTGATCAAGTACTTTGTTAATTCCAGTTGTAAGTGACACTCTTCTACAGGTTAAAGGTTCAATCCTCAGTCTGGACTATACTCAGGATACAACTGAAAATTACTTAAGGCTTCTTCCTGGTCATGACTGACAGAACGAAAGCATGCTATCCCCGTTGACACACAGAGAACAAGAAATTGAAGTGCAGCATCTGAAGAACAGATACTACACTTTGATCTTGACCCGACCGTTAATCCTTTCGATATACATTTTGAAGTATTCAGTTGGAATTATAGATTTTATCGTTCCTTTTCTTTGTTAATTATGTTCATGATTCATAAAGTCAACACCACCTTTATGATTTCCTGGGTCCCTTTGATAATATACATTTTGCAACCATTTAAATAATTATATTACATCTGGTTTTCATAAAGTAAGACAGGAAGTGTATTGCTTCTCTGTGTTAGCTTTATAAACAATGGCGTAGACCCTAAATGCTGCTTGGCGCCGTTTTCTCCATTTTAAGCTGCGAATGACGTTGGATAGGAATGGTGTAAATCCATTGCTAATAGCTCGAAATGGATACCTGCTTTTTTTTTTTTTTTAATTTTTTAGAGACTTCTCGAATTATATATAAAAAAACAAACTTTTATTTCTTTGTAAATTTATATAGAGATATAGCAGGGTTGAAAAGAGATTATAAGCCTGATCGGATTCAGAGATAAAAATATTTTAAGTCAGCTTAGACATATTGTCTATTCATAATTCTGTTGTTATGTCATAGGTAAATATTGCTTCTATACGATGCTCATAAACTGCTTGCTCATTTGTTAGATGACGTTCACGTGATTAAACATCATTCTGATTTTTTTTGGGTTGTTTACATCGATTAGTCCGACAAACATGGCCGTACCTAATGTTTTCACTTAAAAAGGAAAACGGTCTTCGAGGTAATTTTATTTTTTATACTTGGTTTGTGTTAGGGATCTTTAATAAGAGGACGAACATGGAAATTAATTGTTTTCTTTAGTTTAATCTCATTGTAACACCTGTTCTCCTTATGTTATAAAAGTTAAGCGACATTGAGTCTGGCCAGTACGAAATTGGTGAACATTTGTTAATATCAGGTGCTATATATGGGAGGACGGTTAAAATTACTAGCCGAAATATACAGCTTTAAAGATGTGTTTAGCAATTACTTCAGTTGCTAATCCATAGATATGTTGAGACAACAGAACAACCGACATTTGGGTGGAAGTTTTGTCATCAATCATGTGGCGAGGCTCTGGTTACTTCGTAACTCTTCAATATTCTAAAGTTATATTGATTTAAAGCATGCTAATAGAAACTAATATAGGGAAAAGTCAACTATTATTGTTTATTTATGCTTTTAAACCAAATTAAAACAATCATTTTCCTACCAAAGAGCCTGCTTGCAGTAGCCAGAATAGGGAATATATGACGGAAAAATAAAACATAGCGAGTTAGGAACGAATGCTAAGGGCATAGAATTAGAGGGATATATATATATATGTATATATATATATATGTATACATATATATATATATATATACATATACAGAAAATGATATTTTCTTACTCTTTTTCACTGCAAACAAAGCGTATCACCACTTGGAACGCAAGACTCTACTATTTGGGATAGTCTAACAGGAACGATGGATAGTTGAGCAGCGAGATGTCCGTTCGCATTACATTTAAACTTTAGCAATTTAATGTCGCCAGGGAAACAAGGAACAATGAAGGAATTCCAAAGTAGCAGTTCGAGGGAAAAATAATTAGTGGAAGGCTTTCCGGTATCTCAACAGTGAAGGGGTAGAATTTTGCTGCTTGTCGGGTTAGTTTGGAATATGTATACTGAAGGCGCACAGGTGCTATAAGTTCATCGGAGCACATTTCATTAAAATACTTGTAAAACATGCATAGGGATGTAACATTGCGGTGATGGGACAGAGGCTGGATCGTGTCCGACAGTGGTGACCTTGTAAGATTTGAGATCCTGTTTTGGAACCCTGCCTAACAGTGAATGACTAGTGGCTGATATACTAACCTAAATGTGACAATAATACTCCATGCATGGGCGAATTGTGGCTTTTAAAAGATTTCGGGTGCTTTTTGGTAGGCCTGTTATTTTATGAAAATATTTTGATTCAGATACTCTATTATTTGAGCTGATTTCGTTTGCCTGATTTACGGCATTGCAATCTATTGTTTTGGTCTTAGATACCTAAATATATTTTCAACGATTAATTACTTGAAAATAAATTAATAGGAATTAAAGCACGGCGTAGTTAATTTCATAATCTACAAAGGGATCGATTATGTCATATTTTCGTTTCTTTTAATGTCACATCTATAATTTGACTAGTTCTACTTTCTTATTCTCTGCAACCTCTCTTTCATAGTCATGATGCTGCGAGTCTCAATCTTTTTTATAAATACTATCATGACATGTGTTCTACAGAATAATTTAATTAATTCTTTGCTTTCTTTGTTCAAGCCTGTTTGCTCGTTGATCGAATGGTCGTCACAAATTCGCTGTTTTGATACGTCATTGTAATACAGCTTCTTATTCCAGCAACTTCTTTTCAAGAACAGGGGGCTTGTGAAACACACTTCCTGCTGACTGTTTTCCTCCTACCTATCTTTGATCTTTTTAAGAGTGAGGTCACTAAGTATCTGTGGTTCTTTCGATAATCATCTTTCGTTCTTGTTAGCTCCTTACATAAAGAGGCTTCCCGCCTAGTCTGGAATAATTTTCTTAGAAATAAATAAGTAATCACCCAGTTTATTAAAAAAAGAATTTTAATATTAAGATAGATGAAACGATATAAAACGTTTATGAAAATTTTAGAGATATTAATTAAAACCTATAATCTATTTTAACTGTTAATTCAATAGTTTGCATACCTATAGTTCCAAATTGTCCCTAAAGTATTACAAATGAAAAAGGAATGCCTGTATTTCCCCATCATTCAAGACTATAATCACACTTTTGCATATTTCTTTAGACTTTTGACAAGAACAAAGTATAGTATATGTTCAGATCATACAGAGTCTATACTGTCCTAGGTCAGCGAAGTAGAGGTCGTTTTAGACCGAAGTAGTTTTCATTTTTGTTCCAGTCCAGAGTGACCCTTTTGAAGGAGCTGAATTTTCTCCAAATTAAAAACTGACTTTGTGTCGAACTTTGCCCTTGTGAGGAGGCAAGTGTATAGGAACACTTTTTTCACATGTTTTGAATCGTTCTTCCACTGCATCATTCTTATTCACAAGCATTTAAATATATACAACTAGAATAGCGTTTACGATAGAAATGGCAACATCTAACTTACATAAAGGCGATTCAATTTTAGTTTTAATAAAATGTCTTATTTACTTTTAACTTAACTATTTGCATTTGTCTTCCATTGCTCGGGTGAGTCATGTTATTTGACGAAAAATAATTGAAAATATAGTCACCGTGCTTAGAAGTAGTTTTTGATAGAATCTTTTAAGCTGGATTTTCTTTTTAATTTTATCTCTGCGTTCAATAAATATTCGAGTAATGTTAGTAAAAAAAGTAAATAGTTTGTGTATTTATCAAAGTTACGTATAGGCATAATCACGTTGACACACCGTTTCTCATTAGACCATTAAAGTTAGAACCTGGTCAGGACTACAATGGGTGGCAACTTGGGAATACCAGGCGTTGTATGTAATTTCCGCTTATATTTCCCGTCGTTTTGAACTTCTTGCCACTGTAATTAAGCATTACCAACATGTGGTTAGTAATTGCGCAACCATTGTTTCATATGAACTCGGGCAGCTACCCTTAGAGGGGGAAATTTATAGTCTCTCAAGATTGAACGGGGGCGATGGTCATGGGCAAGAAAAACACGTACGTAAATACGGGATCCTTTGTCTTATTTGGACTACTATTTTCATCTTGGTTGATATTCTCACAATTGATGTACGTTCTGATCTTCGACGGATACGTTTCGTCGAGCTGAGAAATCTACATTTCTAACTCTGGTATCTATACGGATTTTCAAACTGAACGGTTCATTTAATCCTCAGAGTAAGCTTACTCTCGTTTCGCAAATCAGGAAGAAATCTTAAGTAATTATTGATTATATTTTGGTATCGCCTGTAATGATGATAGAAGCTTTAATGAACAGATATCTGTCAGTTAGAACGGATTAATTCTCAGAACTTTATCCGTTGTGCAACGGATTCATGTTACTATCGACAGCGTATACTTGAAGAAGGTCGTATGTTTCCTTTGCAGAAAATAACATACAAGATGAAAAACGCAGTCAGAATAATATAAAAATAATGCAAATTATCAATCCTCATCAAAAAAATCCGATGCAAGACTTTGTCTGATAGTTTTATCAATACACAAATTCGTTTTGCTTTGATGAATATTTATAGAAGTGCCCGTGGAAAGAGATAGACGGTTACGAAAGCGCAAAAGCTACCAATTATCTTCCACAAAGCATTTCGCATCAGCGTTAACTTCGAGACTTGCTGAACGTTTCAATAGAATAATCTTGTTTGAAACCTAGTTACATTCTGCGAATGAATTCAGCACATTTGATAAATGCATACAAATATGAATACCTTCACTGTGTGTGATTGTGCATGCATAGAATAGACTTTTTTTGTGTTCCAATTCAACTCATGGTATTGCATTTGAAGATGAGTAAGTTGTAACTTTAAAATTAGTTTGGATTTTCGTGACTGTTGTTAATTTGGATAAAACATTATACAGTTCGGTGCAAGGATAAAAAAGTATCTGTTGCGTTGTCAAACCGAGAAAAATAAATCTTGAAAAACTGAAACCATTTTGAATTTTTATTTCTAGTCCAGATTGCTTCTTGGAATTTTTTAATATTAAAATTAACATTGAGGCTAACTTATCTCTCGTAAGGAAACGAGATTGGTTTTAGAAGGTGATACGAATTATGACGAAAAGTGTGCTATGTTTTGGAAATTAGTGATAAATTTGTTGATGGAATCCGAATACAATACTGTGTGATTTGTGAGTCGATTTGAATAAGTGATTTGTGTGTAATTTAAAATCTATACAAAAACAAAAATGGGAGAGATACTAGTTAGGGAATCAAAATAGATAAGAGCGGATTATGTGATGGATATTCAAAGCGTCTTCCTTGCTTGCTCTCGCGACAAGTAGGGGGTCTTGGAATATTTTTTCTCTTATTCTCCAAAAAGAATAGTGTTACTTTGATGTGAGGGACTACTATTTGGGACCATGTCTACATGGGCATATGTGTGACTGCCGATGTTTGCACCTCGGTGCTAAAAATGAAATGTTTAAACTTGTTTCTGAAAATCTTAATTTGCGCAGGCATCCACCTGAATTAATAACTATGATTATATTTACGGCCAATCAGGGGATTTCTGAATTTATTAGAAATGGCGTTTTCTGGGAACCACTTCAATCCTTTAAAAGAGCCAGATTTTCTTCAATAAACCAGTGGAGTCCAGTTGACCCGAGTCCATAGACCGACATCGCTCAGCACCTCTCAGATGGGACTTGAACCTGCTGAATCTCTCCCCTCACACAACAATTATACGCAAATATAAACAAACACACAGACACACTATTTTCAACTCACGTTAACATACACTGTCACACGCAATATTAACAGATGCACGGCGCAGCACACACACACACACCAACTGGTTGAATTCCTTCATTCTCGTCTGCCCATTTAAAAGCCAATTTATTCATTAAAATTGAAATGTGAAACAAACATTATCATTGAACTTTCTTCCTAATATGAACACCGATGAACATTGACTTTTATTAATAACTTTTGATGAAATATAATTTATATAAATCAGTGAGGAAGTTTTTATTACGATTTTCTGATCCCTGTAATACACGGCTCATAAACTATCGTTTCTGTCTTCTTTGATATATCAGCTAATGAAGCCCTCTTGTTTTTACAAAAACTCTAAAAATATTAACGAACATTCTATGTTTTTCGATTGTCGCAAACTTCCATTTTAAACAAATATAAAATATCTTTTTTGTGAATGTATGCCTTCTGAACTTATTATTTTGTTTTTGTTTATCGTAAAACATGCCTCTTATTTTCTCACATTTTATTGCTAACCGTGTATCATTACAGATTAGGTGGTCAAGATCTAATTTATAAAACTCACTATAGCTGTCTGTCTGTCTCCATATTTTACAACTATCTCTTCCGAAACTAAAAGTCGCAAAGCGGCACTATAAGTCTCAAATGATTAGATTTTTATGGACCGTCCTTTTATGCGTCTTTACCCGGTTAAAATAGTATTTAAGCGGCCAAAAGGATCGTTATATATTTAGTCCATTCATTTCAGTTTAATTTTTATTAGTTCATATACGTTGGTTCAGTGGTAACGTAACCAGCTTTGAATTTTACAGTTTGCTTCGGTTTCGATTCTACCTGATAGCACCCAAATACTTTTTTTTTACTTTTGAAATCACGACTCTATAATAATATATACGAAATATGGACAAATTAAAATATCATATTTAAGCGTATGTTACGACCGGGCAAAGCCGGGCGGGCGTCTCCCCGCTAATCAGTTCATGTGTGTGTCACCTTGGTACAGTGGTAACGTCACCAGTTTTGAATGCTATAGTTTTGCTCTCGGTTTCGATTCTAGCTGATGGCACTCAAATACTTTTTTCAACTTTTGAAATCACGACTTTATAATAATATATCCGAAATTTGGACGAATCAAAATATCATATTTAAGCGTATTAACGACTGGGCAACCCCCACGCTAGTTAGTGATAACTAAGGATGTGATAACAGCATTTTTTTTGTTTTTTGTTTTGACTCTTGAGTGTATATCCGTTAATATCTTATATCTTTTTATATAGATTGATGTGGTTCTCGGTTGCTTGACTGTATCTGACTGTGTCGGATATATACTTGAGAGTCAAAAGAATGAAAAGAATATTGTTGTCACAGCCCTAGTGATGACCAGGGATATAGAAAAGGCAAAACAATAGACGTTGAGTGAGACAATGGGCCATATGCAAGCTGAGTGAAAGGTCTAACTATAATAGATTAGTTTGGTTGTTTTGTTTTACGGCATATCAAATCTTTTCATGTTATTTAATGCCGAATCCAGTAATTTTGGAAAAAGTTCTTAGGCTTCAAGGAATTTATTGATTCAGATTTATGTTCATGAAATTTTAATGTTTTCTTTTACGGCATATCAAATCTTTTCAGGTTATTTAATGTCGAATTTAGTAATATCAAAGAAAGATTATATTCTTCAATTTCTTTATATCTTTAAATATTTATACATAGTATTTTGTTTGATTGTTGTGTTTTTAGATATCTCAACTATTTGGAGGCAATTTAATGGTAAATCTAATCGTTTTGGAAATTTTCATGTTTTAAGTTCTTTATATTTGCAAATATTTATTCATTGAGTTTGTTTTGATTTGGTTTTGTGACAAATTGTTACGTTTGTTTTGAAATTGCAGAACATGATTAAGATTTGCAAAGAAAAAGGAAAACAAAAATAACACCAATGCTTCGAACATTTTAGGTCAGGAAGCCAGTATATTCAAATAGCCTTATATATTAGTATCAGGGAATATATAGGAAAACATTATACAATGTATAAGGCATAATTAGGAAAGTGGCAGGGATAGAGAAAAGGCAAGCATAATACACGTTGAGTGAGGTTATGGAGCGAATATGAGTGGAATGAAAGGCGTTATTATGATAAACGACTTTAACGATTATGCTTAGCGCGTTAGAGTCCAAAAAAGGAAACCGCTTCCGAAAGTTGTCAACGGAACGTATGCTTATGTATTTATGTTAAGGGCTTGTTCAAGAGCTGCGCAATGAATGATTGACCAACCAGATTCGGCCAACGATTATTTCTAAATATAAAAACGTGTGGGAAGGGAAAAGAAGGTGGCGGAAATTCATATATAAAAGATGATTGGCGCTGTATATGTGTTGTCGATGCGTCTATTGACGCAATGGTAACGAGAAATATATGGGAATGTAGAATTAATTTAAAAAAGGTAATTAAAAAAAACACTTGAAAAATTAGGTAGGAAAATATATATCATTAATAAAAGAAAATTTGCGAGTTTATGTATAAAACACGTGTGATTCTATCAAGGCTATACTCGTATCAGGCCTACTAGTTATGACGACTCTATAGTTAATGGAGGCTTATTAATATGTCAGTGAAACAAGTATTTTCCTCGTTTTCTCTTAAACAAAGACAAGCATCTGCACATATGTATACACATGTATAGCAAACTCCTCGGATGTTAGTGCAACATGAAAATAACCTACACTCCTCCATCCCATCTAACACAGACTTGAAGTCTATATTCGTAATACCCTCCGCTTGACTAGGGAATCCAAACTAAAATACAACGACCAGGCCTTTATACGTTTTAGACTAAACTTACAACATAGCGTTAGTTACTTGTATTTTCCCTCCCGTTCTCTCTCGACTAAAACCAAATCAACCACGTCTCTGACAGCATAGATGCAGCACTTTTCCTAGATACTAGTCCAAGTACATGCATTTTGTGAGTTTAGTGTCCACCACTGTAATTGACTTGGTTTCTCTAGTTACACATATGTAGTAGGTAGCATCACACATAGCATTTTCTGTATTGCAATTGTTCAAATAAATTGCACAGACTTATCCAACATAAATCTAGTAAAAATAGTCAAAAGTAAGAAATAATTGAAAAAATGAAATAGTTATAGCCAAGAGAAAGCATGTCGAAATCACTAGAAAACGTATAGAGTAATAAAAGTTAGGAACTCGCGATTTTTGGAAAATGTATAACAGTGAATGGACAGTCAACAACTCGTAAACTATCCTTGAGGTTGTTTGCACGGATACTGAGAAAACTAAACTGCTTGCCCGACGGTTTGTCTCCAATTCTACTTTGGACCTAACGAACCACTCCGTCCCAGACTTTCCTGGCAACCATGTCAAAATCACTTTTTTCCATATTCGTGATATCATAAATACCTAGACATCGCAAATGCGTGTAGGACTGATCTCATCCCAGCTATACTATTTACAAAATGCTCCACTAAAATTACTATAATTCTCTCCACACTCTTTAACAATGCTTTACCAAATCTTGATTTCCGGACCGCTTGAATACTGCTTTTGTGGTACTAGTTTTCAAGAATTCTGGTGAAGAACTGGCCCACTCAATTACTGCTCTATTAGCATCCTCCCTCTCTCCATCAAAATTTTTGAGTCCTTAATTAATCAAGCACTAGTTCACCATCTCATACGAGTATAGTAAATTTCTTTCCGACTAACAGCATTTAGGCAAGCCTGTTCTACAGCAGATATCATAACTGTAATCTCTGAACGCACTGGATAAAGCAGGGGAGGCTAGCGCAATTACCCTATGTATATATATATATATATATATATATATATATATATATATATATATATATATATATATATATATTGAAGGCTTTAACAGGATTTGGTACGATGATTTTCTCATGAAAATTAAATCATACTGCATTTCTGGAGATAAACATATACTTCTTAATTAATAATGCAGATTGTCCACGATGATCGTACGTTAAAATAACATAGTATCAATGCGGATGTGCCCCAAGGGTCGATCCTTGAACCTTTGTTATTCTTCATATTCATAAATGACCAATCTGATAAAAATTTCTCCCAGATTGGTATATTTGCTAATCATACCACGCCTTATAACATACATGGGGAGAAGAAACGAATGAGCACATATCTAAGACAATGTTTGAAACCTTTGAGGAACACCTCCAATCTGTAGTGGAATGGGAACGTAAATGGATGGTAACATTTAATGCTGTCAAGATTAAGCGCCTCTCTTTAAATAATTTCATGAAACCTTAACTAATAGTAATAGCTAATGATACACTGAAAGCTCTTCATTCAAACTTCTTTGCTCAACATTCACAAACAGATTGGATTGAAACAAATGCATCGATGACATTGCTAAAGCTGCTGTGAAGAACTTGGACTCTCTCTAACATGCTAGAAAATGACTCACACCTGAGAATATCCTGTAACTCTACATCTGTCAATGCATAGAGTATTGTTGCGACACTTGGGTTGGTTCATCTGCCATTAGGCTCTTCTAGATAGTGTTAAAAAATCGCCAACCAAATAGGTCCAGCGCTATCAACAAAGCTCCAACCTCTATCCCTTCAGCAAAATGTGGCATCTATGTGCCTGTTTTACAAGTATTTTAATAGAATATGCTCTCACGAACTCTAAGCACTTGTAACCCATCGATGTTTATACACCTGACTAACCGGACAAGCTGCAAAATCCCACCCCAATAGAGATCCATATATGTCGGAAAGTCTTCTTCTCAACTAGTTTCTTTCTTCAAACTGCTAGACATTGGAATTCTTTCTTTGTCCCCTGCTTCTCTGACTGTACTGACATGCAGAAGCTCAAGTGTAATGTGAATAGACATCTTGCTGCTTAACTCCCTACATAGTATCCCTGTAAATCTGGCCTCACTTTGTAGCCCCTTACGTCAAATTGACGCTGTGCTTTGTTTGAGGTGAAATAATAGTAAAAGAACGAGTCGAAAATAATTTATTTCAAAATATATTTGTATGCACAGAATATTGTGCGCATGCTTATGTAAATTCAGAAAATAAACTTATTTTCTTTAAAAACGCAAACGCCAGACCGTGAAATTAATTATGTCTTTATCGTCACCATGTAAATACTCAACTGACAACTATGGTTAAAGAATAGAAAAGAATGGCAAAGACGAAAACGTGATGCAAATTAATAAACAGATGGTATATTTGAATTGATGTCATTGCTCGTGTGTTTATCCATCTTAGATTGGATATGGGTGGAATAATATACCGGAAGTCGTAAAGAATGACAACGCACAGCTAAAAAATGAACGCTCGATAAATGTTTTGTTATATCGACATGTGCCCACGCAGTTATTAAAAAAAAACATTTAATGGTTGATCAAAAAGACTTTCTCCGATATATTTCTAGTTGAATTACTTCTAGGAAGAAATCATGTACTTACAAAAAGGACCAGGTGAAGGTTGCCAACATCCTAAGTGAAAAATGTTTCTGTGAAACGAACTGGATTCGAACTTAGCACACCCGGGCCGTCAGTTCGTGTTGTTAACCATTTAGACACTATCACCTCCCGTGCTGATGATGAAATTGTACAATTGTTGTATAACTACTTAGACATCGTCACCTCCCACTCTATATATAGTAGGTTCACGTTAGAAAAATGGGCGTAGGATATTCTAATACAACTGTTGTAATGATAAGTTTTAGTGTGAAAGTGCAAATCCAATGAGGACATTATCTTATTAACCCATAATAAATGACAGCCGACTTGTTTAAAATCTCCTTCCTTGCTCGGGGCAATATTAAGACCATATAGTATGATAAAGGCTGGACGTTAATAAAGATGATTTTTAAGATTATTTTGCAAGATTTTATTAATTAAACAAATGATTAAAATGACTACACGGATAGATTTGTCAGAAACAAATAATCAGTTATTTGGATTAAGCGGATTAGAGCCAAAGTCTTTTTATGCCGATCGTAATGGCCGCCTTTAAATATGGTAATCACGAAATGACCTCCGCGCGATTTATTTGACATTACCTCTTTCCAATAATAACTTACTAGAACTTCAGGCAAATTCAACTTTGATTAAAAGTTAAATCCAAATTAATTTAACCAATTAATGAGCAATGAAGAATTTATTCTTTGATTTTTGTTATGGAATTTGACTTTATTAGTTTAAGCCACGGATTATTTTTTATTCATTCGCACTTATTTAGTTTCAATTTTTTAGCATTATTTCACGTTCGTTCCATCCATCTCGGAATCTCATTGATCGTGGGGGCGTCAATTACCTCTTTCCATTCTCTATTTTTTACTACTATTTACTCCAAAACAACATAAATTAACACTGAGACTGAAAAAGTTTCTGTGAATCAGAGACCATGTTTACAGGGACAATCTAAATAGGGAGTTGGACGTTGGAGTACATTTAAATTTGCTGCGTGTTAATACAGTTGATGAAGCAGGAAACAGACAAGGAATTCCAAAGTCCAGCAGTTAGATGGGAGAAACTATCAGCGTATACTTTCTGGCATCGGGGTATCTCTACAGTGAAAGCATGGAATTTTGCCGTTTTTCGGATTAGTTAAGGATATATACGTTAAGAGGGGGGACCAGTACTAAGAGTTTATCAGAGTATAATCCATTAAATTACTTGTAAAACGAGCACAGGGATTCTCTATTCTCTGACTTCCTCTGTATGACACTCAACTTTATATCTGTTCATTTGTGATGTGGTCTTTTCCCATCATTCTTGCTATTTACTTTCTTTTTTTTTCATTATAGTGCTCGTTGTATTAGCTTAGTACGCTAGATTCATCGTATATCCTGAAACTGCTTCAGTAGTTTGCATCGTTTAACTGTACCCAGACGTCCGTATAGGTTGGATTTGTCCAGACTTTCTCGTTAATAATATAATAGACAACGAAAAATTAAAAAAACGCATTTAACTTCGGTATCAAAATCCATATTGTATAGATAATTATTGAAATGTTTTCTTCCCTATTGACTACGATGTGTGGCTAGTCCTGTGCAGTTTTAGGGGGCCCAACCCTAACATCCCAGGCTTTGTATTCCTTTGTGGACATTCACCCTACACGGATTGAACAAACATTCTTCAAAGGATGAAACGTAAAGGGAATAAAAAAAATCACAAGCGTTCCCAAGTCGCATGTATATCCAGGTCAGGATATATTATGACCTTAGATTTTTATTTTCAGTTCTTGCGTGAGAGGTGTCAACGTTCTCGTACATAAACCGGCTGGTATTCCCATAGGATCACCCATCTAGCACTATCCAGGCTCAACGTTGCTTAAGTCGGGTGATCTAACAAGAACGCGTGTGTCAACGTGATTATGTCATATATGATCAGAGCTAAAGACTTTAGGAAAACTAATAAATATGGAAAGTATTCACGGAGAACCAAGTAGAAAAAAATCAAAATAATTGAACTTAAGGGAATGGGCAGAATCGTTAAAACAGCATTCATTCCAAATCTGCAAACTACAGTCGATTGTTTGGTATTTAGAAAAATGCTTTGACTAATAAAAAGATATGATATAAACTAGACAATTTGCAGGTTAAAAAATGGGGAAAAGTTATAGCACGTTGAGATAGAATGAGTGCTTTTTGCTAAATTGATGGTTAAATATCATTAAATGTGTGGTCATTTTTGCATGAAATACTAATCCCTATTAATATTTATTGATCCCTATTAATCTATAACTGTGTTCGAATGGATACTATAATACTTAGTTCGCTGCACCTTAGCATAACAAAGATATATATAAAATTTCAGCCAGTTATGTTCAGTAGTTTCCGATAAGACTTCTAGAGTAAATGTTATATTATAGTGACTAATCCTTATCAATCCCTAACTGTGCATCGAACGGATACCATAACAATTATCTCGCTGTACGTCACGATAGCAAAGGTCCATGCAATATTTCAACTAGATAAACTCACTAGATTTCGAGAGAAAATGGGACGGACAGACAGACAGACAAACTAAGAGAAATATAATATAGATAATAAAAAATAAATAGCCTTTGATCTAATTGTAATATTCATATAGTTTAAGGTAACTTTATGTGTTGTGAATACTTCTATAGAGTGAGCGATTTGGGGGAATATTTGAGTTTGAATTTCTCATTGCATGACACTGCACTAAGCTGTGGAATTTGGTTGCCCGTGCACACATTTTCATATTTATTCAAGAAGACGTAACAGTATTCAGCTGAATAAATGAATGCGAGTAAAGATTGGACAGAATGTCAGTAATGATATCGTTAGATGGAAGGAAAGCTATGAAAGGCACACAAATGACTATCGACAACAATAGTTGGCAAACAGAAAAGTTACAAAAAATCATACAGAGGAATCAGTTTGATGAATCATCTCACAAAAGTCTCTTTGATAATCCTGCTTGATTTTTTTTATGCCGAGAACGAAGAATAGAAGCTTTAAGGCTTGGACGTAGTGCAAGAAAACAAATTTTGAGCCTTAGAATACTGCATGAATGGCATCTTCAGTGCCAGCAAAATCTTTACCAAGTTTTCATAGAATTCAAAATTGCATAATCAGAGTACACACCATCAATATCAATTGGAATCGAATCGCAAATACTCCCAACTAACCAAATAAGCACCAAAAATCCCATCTCTACACTGTGGATATATCCGGATGCCGAAAAGCCTTCTATTCTAATAGTTTCTTGCTTCGAACTTCTAGACTTTGGAATTACCCTCCCCCAATTTCTTGCTTCCCTGACCGCACTGACATGCAGAAATTCAAATGTAATAAAACGAACACTTTGTTGTTCAATTCCCTCGATAGTGTTCCTGTACATTTGGTGCTAAATAATAGCTCCTTACGTCTAAGTAGCCCTCTGCCTTGTTTGGGTTGAATGATAGTAAGAAAATAATGATAACGAATATCTATGAACTAATGCAGTTAACTTCAAATAATTCAAATTTTATCTTCTGCTCCTAAGTTAAGTTGAGCATCTCTCTCTTTCTCGTTCTTTCTCTTTCTCACTCATATATACAGGGTGTCCCAATAAAATATAGACACTCTTTAAATGACCATAAAACCAACATTTATTATAAGAAAGAAAAGTTTCATACATCGAAATACTGTGAACGAATATAGAAAGCAACTAATCATCGAAATTGTTCAAATTATTGGCTATTGTGGTCTATGAACAGCTGACGACGCTCACTGATTGGATCGAAAACATTCCTAATCAGTTCAATTGGTATACTGACACATCTTCTTTCAATTGCTGCTTTCAATCCATTCATTTTAGATCGTTTTGTGGTGCGAACCCTGTGTTTTCCAACGGGGTGGGGGCTCAAATCCGGTGAGCATGGACAGTACTTGATACTTTCTCTTCGTCCTAACTATCTGTTTCGTAGGTTACTATCAAGATATGCTCTTACATCATGATAATAGTGGGGAAGTGCTCAATTCTGCTAGAAGTGATATTCTTTATTTTTAAATATCTCTTGGGAATGTGGCATAGCGTATTCATGTAGCAAGTTGGGATAATGTAAAGAGTGTATATACATATATATAGGTGATTATTATTGTATTACATTCACAGCAACACTCGCCTAGGTACAACTACTGTTAATAATTTCCCCATCTCATTATTTGTGCCAAAAACTAAACAGAAAATTCCATGAGCACAGTTTCTTTCCTAGACTTATACAATACTGCGGGTTGTTTCTCACCTGACTAAAGCTCTTGTTGGACCGTCCTTCTAAATTAACAACTTCTACCTAATTTCAACCACTGTCGATAATTATGGTGTTGTCTCACTGGCTATTTGATACTCAGTGATCTTTCTCCTCGAGTGACTCTTGCGCTTTGATATCCAGTTTACTCCAAAGTACAAAAAACAATACATTTTAAACATCTTCTTTACAGATGATGCAATGACCGAGCCTTAACGAATAACAAGCGCAAGAAGTTGAACAATTACAAATTGATGTGTTATCAATCACATAAACAGTCTAGCAAAGAAGGAAAAGTGGCTCGCCGATTTGCTTCTTAGCTTAGCAGAACATCTTTGAAATATCTTCAATTATTTAAAAATTATTTGCATTAGCCTTGTTACGTTTTAGTTTCTTGGTCTGTTTTACAGGATATCAACCGTTTTGATTTTTAATTTAAGCTAAATCAGTATACTTATTGGAAAAATATAATTACAAAAATATAATTTTTTTTTACCTATAATAAATTGTAGGTTCATATCTTTTCCAACAGTATTCAAGCCATTACCGGAAATAATGAACTGAGACAGATTTGGACTCAAATAATACATTTTTATATACTAATGAGTCAACCTGTGCCAAGGCCAAAGTAACTAGAGGATTAGGGTTCATGAGGTAAATCGTTGAATTGTAAGTAATTAAATTATGACTATCTCGTTGAGATACTCGGAGTTATACTTAATTAACCCACCATATATATATATATATATATATATATACATATATATATATATATATATATATATATATATATATATATATATATATATATATATATACACAAGCCAATTTTCATTTACTTCTTATTTAGATTTTATTTAAAAATCGTATTTTAGTCTGTTTTTTTCCTGTCTGTTTGTTTTTTTCACACTTTTATTAATATATATATATAAGCTATAATGTTTGACAAATAAATTTTCATACTCCTAATGGGATTTTATAAGCTTTTATTCAACATGCCTCTCTATATGCTATTTATCCAAACAGAATCTGCATTCAAGACGAAATCTCATTTGCATATTACATTAAAGAAGATCTATTTTAGTAATTTGTTCTGTTATTTACCGTATATAACAATATAATTTTTTAATTATTCTAAGAATATTAATTAAAGTTGATTTATTTAATTTATTAATTTAATATATTTAATCTGATTTCTTTTTTGCTTTTACAAACGGAAGTTTTTTCCTCTTTAATCTATGAGTTAGGTAGATCGATTTAAATAATAATTTTCAATAGGTAATTGCATTTTTATAGATCTGCAACATAAATTTTTAGACATCAGTAAAAAGAAACTAATGAAACCAATTACAGAAAATATAAATAAACAGATGCGGACGGTTAGTTACGCGCTACCTTTCAAATTGACGATCAAAAGATTTGTTTATGCTTTCAAATATTTTCAATTTTTCAATTACGTTTTATATTTTATGAAATGTATTTTAAATTGACAAATTATTTTTCTGTTTCGTAAGTTATTTTTCCAGAAAATAAATTTCTTTCGGCATATGACGTCTAAAAAGAGATCTGTTAACAGAAAAAAAAATCGTGAAAAACTTTTTTAAAAATTTGTTTCCATTAATCAAATAATTTTAATTTGTGTATTTATACAGAATACGGACCGTGTTGAAATAATAGCGTCATTGTTAAGAAAGACACTCCTAACATGGTCAAGGGAAGGACGTATTCTAACTATTATGTAGTTTCACCTAACAATTACAAAAAATACCGTAAAACTTAATTTAACTCGAAAATCCTACCCCCCAACAGCATTTTAATATTCTTCGGACGTGTTTTTTTTTTGTTCTTTTTGTCCCATTCTGTCATCTTTTTAAATAATTGTTTTTATAAGCATCTTTATTAAAATAGCGGACAGAACAATAAAGGGGTAAGTTTTTTGGCATTAACTTATTTTAAAGTGTAATAATCAACAAAACAAAACGAGGTGAAGCAATAAATATACAACAAATAAATGTTTCCAAAGGCAAGCGAACTTACTCGTCTACCTACCTGGATAAATTTTTTTGATATGAGGATTGATAATTTGTATTATTTCGATTATTCGGACTACTGTTCTCATCTGCATTGTTATTTTCACAACGTTTCGTTCGATGTCACTTCCGAACTTTTTTAAGGTGTATCCTTCGAACTCAATGATCTTTTTGTTGAACTCGGTAATCTGTACGAAAATTGGAACGGAACTCTTTAATTAATTCGTGGGGCTCCGTCAGTCTTGACCGGGTAGAAATATTTAGTAATTCACATTGTATTCTTAGTATCGCTCTCAGTCAGAATTGAATTTTCAACGTTTACTGATGTCTTAAAATTTAATTTTACTTATTGCTGATACGTTATTTCTGCATCACGAGTCCGAGTTCAACATTATATACCTGAAAAAAGTCTAAGGTTACATCGTCCGAAACGTTGTGAGAATAGAAGATTAGAAGGATAGTGTGAATAATCCAAATAATCCAAATTAGAATTTGTCTTTTTTCTCTCTCCGACCACTAGGTTGATGATACGTTGAAAATGTAATTAAAGGCCTGTTCCCTTATCAGACCATTGCGTTCGGTGCAAACAAAACGAGAAGAAAATAAAAAATGCTTGCTGCTTCTCTTTATATGCTAGCGATCGTGTTACCTCATATGCAAATGAGACGCTTTCGGTTTAAATAAAAAGCGTGAATTTTTCAGAGACTGTGGATTTAAATTTAGATGTTGAGTAGCAATTTTTGACAGCAGTGTGTCGAGCTTTAGAGTAGTAGGTTTATATAGCAGAGTGTCGAATTTGAAGCAGTGAGTTTTGGCAGCAGTATGTAAAGTTTTATTCCAGAAATTTTAGTTGGAAGTTCAACATACTAAATCCATCAAAAAAAGTATAGAAGAGTTTATACTTGATTACTGAACCACTGAAAGTTCCGTTATACTTGAGCTATAAAAGATAAAGGGCGCGATTCTTTCGTCTTATAAAGAAAATTGGTGTTCAATATTCTTTACCATGATTAAGATATCTAATCTTCAAATATTTTTACAAATATTCTGCTAAGTGTTAAATATAATTGATAAATATTATTATTTAATCATATTTTTTCTTTTTCTCTTTTCTGCTTCAATATATATTGGAACCAGGGACAGAGGGTAAGTATTTTTCAGATATATTATTTTTTCTAAATAACAATAACAAATTTAATCATAACATATATTTTTTATCAGAAATCGAAACGTGTCTAACTACACTGTTTATTGTTATATTTTTAATTCAAAATTTGCCCAAATTGGTTCACTGATTAGACATTTCTTTTCGGACTGTGCGACTATTTAATATACAAAATGTTTATGTTGTTTTTTTCCGCAAACTGAAACATCTGATTGATTAATGAAAAAGATAGATCAATATCTATAGGAAGAGATCAGTGCGTAGCAGACCTAAAATATAAGTTAAAAGAATGTATATACATTTGGATAATTTTTCTATCATTATTTATTTATTGAGGGTCGCGAAATGTTGATAACAGGATTCTTACGAAGCGAAAACAAAAAATATTTTAAATAAAAATCTTACAATTCAAACAGTAAATTCAAATTTCTCGGTTTGCCTTTTAATTGGCAGAAATATTTTTTTTAGACTCTGATTATTTATAATTAAAAAAAAAGTTGAGCTCTTGCTAATTAAATAAAAAATATGTGCTTTGAAAATTATTCTTCCCAGTCGCATATTCTTGCTTGTCCGGGAAGAAGGCATTTTGGTGAACGAACATATACTACACTTCTTCCCTAACTTAGAGGATGGTATAATGACGAATAAACACTATCCTCTCTCAGAAATAGGAGATAATTCTTGGGTGGTTCTCTTATGAAAACAGAACTGACACTACATTACTCATGCACAATGAAATGATGATACAGTAAACGAAGATAAAGTACCTGTGAAGACGATCTTATGAACAACATAATCGATACAACACTACCAGTGCAATAAAAATTATTCAAATCGATTTTATATTCATTTAAAAACTAGCGGGGGTACTCGGCGTTGCCCGGGTGTTTGTATGTGTGTGTGTGTGTTTGAATAAATGAAAACAAAAATCGTTGGTCGTTTAAAAAAAAAGACGAAGCCTTGACGCGCAATTGGAAAATAATAAAGTGTGAAAAAAAAACATGTGACTTGGCAGGTGCCCGTTTTTGACGGGTGAATGACGTCAACTCTGAGTGCGGGACAGTGTTTTATTTACCGTGAGTCTGTTCGCTTCTGTTTTATACGAAAAAGCTTAATGCACATGCGGCGATCGAAAATTGCTGAATATTTATCTTTTGAAAGTCGGGCAAATTAAATAGACAGGCGACCCTGGTTGTTAACTCGTAGATATTATCATTTAGGTGCGATATAAAAAGTTTTAAGAAGTTGTGAGGCGACCGATCGGTTCTCGGAAAAAAGTATTTTTTGGACATACACTAAAACGCACACACACACACACAAACATTTTCTCTTTTATATTTATATATGTCTAGTCACAAAAACATTATGTTTTTAAAACCTTATGTTTTTTTTATAAAATCTCTCTAAATAATTGCATTAACAATTATAATAATAGTATTATCAGTAAAGCGATTAAGTATATAGGAGAATATTTGTCAATATCAATTAAAAATGCAGGTTATTAATTTATTAGAAACTTTTAAAAGTATACAAATGAGCAATACCGAGATTTGTTTGAAAAAGTTTGGAAATTACTAAAAATACGATTTTTCATAATATCCATGTACCATTAGAATTAAATAAGGATGAGCTGTTTTGATGTCAAGATAGTTAAGATATATGAATCAAAAACTTTATCGTTTATTTATTGAGATAGTGTAAGTTCCAGAAACGACTGCCCAATATACGAATGTTTCTGCTCTGAGATAAAAATAAAATGTTTACATGGACTATTGGCAACCGTTCGTGAAACTGAAAGTCGCCTGCGCACGAATCCACCTCCACTCGTGTGCGCAGATTCATCAAGGTTCATCATAACAACGGCGTGGCATGCTCTTTCACGTAGAAATCAATGCTAACAAAAAACAATATCAGACACGTTAATACTTTTGATTAACAGGAATGGCGTTTACCAATTGTGGCACATTTGGACACATATAGCCTGACAATAACAGACATCTGTAAAAGCGGTTTGATGATCTAATTAAATGAACACTTTGCTCCAATTTGAAAGTTAGAAAAGCCGTTATCAGTTTCTGCGTTTTGCTTAATATCGTTAGTTAGCTGTAAAAGTTGCACGGAGAATCGTATTTGTACTGCAATCAATTTGTTGAATTAAAAAGAAATTAAGAAATGCGAAAGAGTTTGGTGAGTTTGTTGTGGTTGCTTCCCTTGGATGTGTGACAACTGGATGAAGCAAAATGTATTTCGCATTATTGAAGATCAATGTTGATGAAATAAATGATTTCTTTTCATCGACTTTGACTAAATTTTCGACAAATATATTTGTTAGGGTTGATATGTCTGTTCTACGGCTAGTCAAGCCATTTTGAGATAAAATTAAACTAATCCTGATTATTTATGGCAGAGGATTCAGTGTATACGGCCAATTGAACACGAATCACTAAGTTACCTAAAGTTGTGGAATATTGAAAACTATTAGTACCGAAATAAACAGAGTAATCTCAATCGGATTTGAACTCTGCATTATCGCATATATAGTAAACGACTCCATCAATTATATGAAAAACATACCTCGCGATATCAGCACATATTTACATATGCATCCCTTAAATCTCTTAACGCCTATAAAAAATTTGATCCTCCTATCGATTTAGACTATGAGATTGACTCGACAATTAAGAAATCCACACAGGTGAATTGTTTATTGTGGTAACAGCTTGTGTAGAACCACTCACACTTTTGGAGCAACTGCTGATCTCAGTCGGTGCAATTGAATGCCATGGAGTTTTTCTCCTAAATGCACGTCTTAACGAAAATTGAGGATGCATCTCTCCCAATAGTCTTTAAACCCGTCCTTAGATACAAATCTGAAAATTTCTACGTAGTACATAGAGCGTCTAGCATTCACAAATGGACACCTAGCTAAGATTTTCTTTCTTTTTTATATAGTATCGAAGTAAAAAATTCGGATAACTTGTGTTGTAAGAGAGATAACTATATTTAACTTTACTTCTTTTACTCCTTTTCTTTTTCTCTGACTTGTTTTAAATATATTTTTGTTGTTTATCTTTTTTTTCTTTGTAGTATGTAAGAGGGCTAGCTGGGCTTAATTTCATGTATTTTTTGTTATACCTTGTGGCTATAATATTCTTTCTTTGTAAATGTAAATTAATATTTATTACTACCTCTGGTCGGAAATAGTTGGTGCACAAAAATTTTCGGATTGGTCGGAAATACTTGGTGCATACAAGTTTCAACTTTTATAAGACAGTACTTTTGAAAGGAAATGCAGGTTAACCAAATAATTATACTTAATTAAATTGACAATTGATTGTACGTACATTCTTACAATGTATGATTAAATAAATATACAAAAAAAATAATGCAAAAAGCTAAAACATCTAAGTATTTATTCAATTGTGTTAATTTACTTTTCAATTCTTCTGATATCAAAATTGAAGGTGGAAGTTTTCCTTTTCTTTCTAGCTGTGCTTTTGGCATATGCTGAAGCCTGTAATTGTTGCCAAAATTATTTGTTCCATTGTCCCCTACAATGTCAGGAAAATGTTGTTAAACTTTGATTTTTCTAATTCTTGAAAGCTGGTTTCAACTGCTTCAATTAATGCATCAATATTCTTTGGAGCCTTTTGGTGTTGAATGGATTGGATTGTATTGAAGTAACCTAGGTCAAGCATATTCAGATCCGGACTGTTTGCAGGCTGGTTAACCAGTTCAATGTTCAGCCCTAATCTCTCCGATTCTTGTTTGAACACCGGGTCCGTTGAATGTACGTGTGGCTTAGCATTGTCTTGCTCAATTATGATTCGTTGTGAAATGGATCCACTTGGCCATTTGTTCCGTGTGGAAAAAGGACCTTTTCAACAAGGAATTCACGAATCTGAATTTTCGTGATTTTATCCATGACTTTAGTTACCATTGTTCCAGCAGGCCTGTTTCTGCTGTTACATCTAGCCTCCTCTTGTTTGACAAATGGCCAAAGTAACATTTGCGATAAGGATCCCAACGGGGTCGAGCTACGGCAGCAAGAAACATTACCTTTGTAATAAAACGCTTTTAGTGGTTCTTAAAGGGTCATGTTCGTCTTTTTTTTTTTTTTTTTACAAAGGCATCACCACATTATCAAGGCCCAGAGGCCACTCAAGGATAAGGGTTAAAGAGTGTATGCACAGTATAAGTTGGTCAATATAGTAATCATTAGTAATGAAAATTTGATAAATTTAATAACTTATATGGAACGGCTCATCAAAAACTTATTTACTTTAGACTTGAACAAAACCATATTGTAGTCAGCCGGAAAGCAGGAAAACGGAAGACAATTCCACAGGCGTGCAGTTCTAAGAAAGAAGCTTTGTTCATGGAATCTACGTTTAGGTTTAGGCACAGATAAAGAGTGGGGGGAATTATTGAGTGTTTACAGCTAGACGAGTGTTTCTTGTGAAAGTTTGGCGAGGGGGGACCATAGATTGAAGCTCAGTTGAACACTTTCCATGAAAATAACGGTACATCAGAGACAAACTCGCAACATCTCTTCTGTGAGATAGAGGTTGCAAGGATGAGAAAAGGACATCTCCTACGAGGCTACGGAGTCTATTTTGAACTATATCAAGGCAGGACAAGTCCTTTCTAGCAGCTCCTGCCCAGATGTGGCAACAGTATTCCATCCTTGGACGTACCTGGCTCTTATATAGATAGAGAATAGCATCAGCAGTGAGATATCTACTGGATCGATAGAAAGATCCCACCATTTTTCCAGCGGCCTTGGCAACAGATTTGATATACGTGTTCCATTTAAGATCAGGAGTAATGGTCAAGCCCAGAAGCTTGTCAAAACTTGAGGCCTCCTGAAGACGAGAGCCATTCATTTCAATTGATGACAAATGTGGATTAGAATGTTGATGATGTAAAGAGAGAAGCTTGGTTTTAGATGCATTAAAAGTAACCAGCCACTCCTTTCCCCATTGTACTACGTGCTCAAGATCAGAGGAGAGAGAATTGGAGAGAACTTGCTCGTTTACAGTCTTAGATGTGGTACCATAAATGGTAGTGTCGTCAGCATAAATGTCTACAAATGATGTAAGGATATGATTTGGAAGATCATTAATGTAGATCAGGAAAAGAGTTGGGCCCAGGATGGATCCCTGAGGGACACCGGCATTAATACTGTGAGCTTCTGATTTTTGCCCCTCAACTACTACTCTTATGAACCTATCAGAAAGAAATGATTTAATAATTGAGAAGACTTTTCCAGCTATACCATAGCTAGCGATCTTATGAAGTAAACCTTTATGCCATACCCTATCAAAGGCTTTAGATATGTCAAGAGCAATTGCCCTAGAAAGATTGCCACCGTCGAGAGATTTGCTAATTCTATGCGATATAACTGTAAGGACATCTGCTGTAGATCTAGCAGAACGGAAACCATATTGAGTGTCACTAAGAAGGTTATTTTTGTTGAGATGTTTGATTACTTCTGTATTTAATACAGATTCTAGCAACTTACTCATGACGCACAGGAGACTTATTGGCCTGTACTGAGAGGGGGATGAGCGATCACCTGAATTCTTAAATACAGGGCATACTGATGAGATTTTCCAGGGAGATGGGAAACTATTCTCCTTAAGACAACGTTTGAACAGTTTTGTAAGTATGGGCACTAGTTCAGGTTGAAGTTTTTTGAGTACTATAATTGGAATACCATCAGGGCCAGTTGCTTTACTGGAATCAAGGTTTTTGATTAGCTTGGCAACATCACGTACAGATATACGTATATCACATAGCGTGTTTTCTGATACAAGAGGAAATATTGGGGGTTGGCGGTCTTGGTCGCAAAGGGTAGAATTAGCTGCAAAGTTCTTGACAAAGAGTTTGGCTTTGTCTGATGCTGACGAGATTACCTCAGGTCCATTGATAATAGTTGGGATGGAGCACACGCTTCTGTTCAGGATTCTGTTTGCTATTTGCCAAAACTGGTGGGAACCAAGCCGCTGCTCAGCTACTTTGGACTTAACAGATTGAGCATACAACTCTCTTGCGTTCCTTATTACTTTCTTACAATGGTTGCTGGCAGTCCTGAAAACGGCTTTAGTTTCCATACATCTATTACGTTTGAAGCAGTGGAAAAAGTGATTTCTGTGCGCAATGGCAGCAGCACATTCTGGAGAGAACCATGGCTGGCTGTTAGGTTTTTGCTGAAACTTTTTAGAGGGTATGAAATGGTCAATACCTACAATTAACCATTCAGTTAGGTCTAATACTATAGAGGACACATCCTTTTTAAACATGGAATGCAGAGGTAGATCAGATATAAATGTACGGAAGCTATCCCAGTCAGCCTTAGTGTATCGATATACTGTACGATGAAGAGGTACGTCTGGGGACTTATTACATTTCATTTTTATCTTAATTGATACAACAGAGTGGTCGGAAGATCCAAGAGGCGACAGAACAGAAACTGAACATAGTTCAGGGCAAGTTGTGAGAAAAAGGTCTAGTAGGCTCGCATACTGGCCGTCATTATCGGGCACACGGGTAGGTTCCTGAACAATCTGAGTGAGGTCATAGGCAATGGAGAAATCATGACAGAACCTCCCCTCATCATCGGTCTTGTTTGAGTGGGTCAACCATTCGACGTTGTGAACATTGAAGTCTCCACATACGTGAATGTTAGCTGAAGGATAAGTAGAAAGGACTTGGTCAATTTTCTCAGATATGCTTTGAAAGATAGTAACTCCGCTGTTGTGGGGGCGATAGAGAGTAAATATAAATGCAGTAGTGTGAGCTAAAGCAACCCGGAAGCACATATAGGGTAAGTTAGGATCTTCCCTGGAGATGTCCCTCCCACATGGAAAGCTATCTTTTATATAGGCACATATTCCATGCCCATGGCGATCTTGGGGGTCAGATTTAGAAGTTAAGTTAGAGTATCCTGTAATTGCAAACTCATCTAGAGAAATAGCCTGTCCAATGCCAGTTTCACTTAAAAATAAAAGGTCTGGTTTAGTCTCCTGTAATTGGGTTTCAACCTCTGGAAGGTTAGAACGTAGACCCCTGATGTTGGAGAAGGAGACATGGTAGTAGGGGTCTACGTTGGAAGTTGGAGAACCGGGTTTAATCGTGTATTTTTTCTTGAAACTTGTCATGATGAAATTTTGGAATTTGTGGACTAGGTCGACAGATTTACTTAGAGCAGGACAGAGAGGGGAAACTAAGAGAGAAAAAGAAACGAAGAATTTTTTTTTTGTACCACATGATAAGGTAAAGCCGTCACAATTACCCACTAGTATGGCATCGAGAGGCCCCACCAGAAGCTACTGCATGGTCCAGATTCCATTCACCAAATGGCAATACAGCAGCCCCAGTACTTTGCACCTGCTGATAGGACAGCCTCCTTAGTGGTTAATCCAAGGTTCGGGTCCCTGACTATCAGGCGGATAACGTCAGCCCAGACAAAACGTTTACCTCCAGCACCCTTACTAGTGACATGGCTACAAGGATAGACATAGAAACAGAAAATTTCCACCAACTCTGCCAACTGTTCGCGCAAAAATACTGCCAACCTAGAAAACAGCTTTTTCTTCTCCATTTGTCAGAAAAATCACTCATTTAAAAAGTGAGGACTGAGGGACAAATAAGAAGAAGCGAGAGTAACAGGAGCTGCCGATAACGCATCCACAATGCGTTTTCTACTCTCCATTAAAAAAAAAATAAATAAAAAATAACTATTAAGTATTGTACTTAATAAAAGTCCAACGGACATGTTTAAGGGAAAGTATGGTGATAGATTCCCCTCCCACGAACTAAAAATGAGTACAATTAGGTAATCTATTTTTGCAATCAACTCGGTAGATAAATAAACATTTATGGACGAGGAAAAAAAAAAATTAAAGCTAGCATTTAATACAACAGAAATACATAAATTAAATACTGAAATAAAATGTAGTTATTAATATTTGAATCTTAAAATAAAAAGTGCGAATTAGTAGAGAAAATCACTTATCACAACAACGCATTCCGTCTCCAAACTAGTGAAGAATTTAACTTTTAATAGCGTTCAGAAGATTTTTTTTTTTTTAAATTAACCGTTAAGAGAAAGAGTGATTTTATTCTGAACTTTAACTAATCACGTTTTAAGCAACTTATGATATAAAACAAAATCGGATGGGGGGGTTCTTCCGAAGTTAGTTGGTGACGTTGCGTCATGTAAAACCATTTCTCATCAATATGTATGACATCAAACATTTCTCTCACAGTTCCCCGATTTAAACTTAACTGCGAACGGCAAAAATCAACGCGACATTTCATGTTTTCTATTGTGAGAAGCGGTTTTACAGCATTTGAATGTGCCCGAATTTCGCCATCTTTCATCCTTGCAATCAACGTTGTCTTAGGTATTCCACATGCTTGAACAGTAGACCTCAAAGTGGTTCTTTTTCTTAAGAGAATGGTGTTTATTTTTGCCAACTGTGAACTATAGTCCTTTTTTCGGCCATAGAGAAACTTCCGGCTCAAATAATCCATTGGCACCGATATATCGGACGAACTGTCTAGTGCTCGTGACCAAATTCTGCCTACAGTATTTCTTCCTGTACCGAATTTTGTGGCAACATCTTTGATTGCACCTCGTTCTAGGATGCGCCCTTTAGACCTTTGTAGCACCACTTTCAGAACTGCTGTTCGTCTTGAATTTGTCAATTCTCTCTTATCACTTCTATTTTACCTTCCACATTGGCATCAACTACATTTTCCATATTTATATAGCCACTGCGGGTATTTTTAAAAATAGATTATATAACAGTCAACAAATTAATGTGCATAGATTAAACTCTAAATGACTTTTAGAACGAAAACTGTTCTTTTTCAATTAAGCACCCTCTAAAGTACTACCAGTTACCCCCTAAAACATTCAAATGGTAGGTGACAAAACCTAAAACGCGGACAGTTTTAATTCTGCACCAACTATTTCTGACCGGGGGTATTATTATTATTATCATTATTATCATTATCATCATCATCATCATCATCATCATCATCATTATTATTATTATTATTATTATTCATTTATTTATTTATTATTTCTTCTTCTTCAAACTATCGACGTAGCTAAGATTTTTTTTTATTATAGTATTGCAGTAAAACTCCGGGTAGCTTATGGTGTAAGGGAGATAACCGTGTTTAACTTTATTTCTTTTATCTTTTTTTCTGACTTGTTATAAATATATTTTCATTGTCCATGTTTTTATTTTCTATTTTTATTTGTGTTAACATGTAGGGGGCTAACTGGGCTTAATTTCATGTATTTTTTGTTATACTTTGTGGCCATGTTAAGCAACTATATCAAGCCAGGATTAAATTTCATACAGGGTATAAACACCTGTTCGAAGTGAAAACCAGACATCAAAAGCAGAGTGTCATTCGCGCTCAATTATACAGTAATTCGAGATGATGAGGAACGTTTAGAAATATGATAAGTGCAATCCAATTTCAAAGGGACAAAAAACAGTGACATCAAATATATAAATGGTCACAATAAGAGAAAAGAATATAAAATATACAGAAATAGAAAAATGCGTACATTGATACAGAATTTATATACATATAGTATACAGTTGGGCTGCATATGTGGCTATATGTTTGAACTGTGATCTCGTTCGAAATCCAATTTCCTAAGACCATTAACAGAATCGCAGCTGCAACATGTGTATATATATGTAGACAATATTATTTTATTCATAAAGAAATTTAAATGTAATACAGTTCTCCTTATTATCAAGCACAATTTTATTAACACTAAAACGTTATCGAATTAACATTTAAGAAACAGTAATACAATCACTATATATATGTGTGTGTGTGTGTGTGTGTGTGTGTGTGTGTGGTGGCTTCAGTCTTGATAGACTATGCATATCAATTCTAAGGGTGCCTGCGTGTGAAGTTTTTGTGGCAAGAGTTGCGCAATCTTCTCCTGAGTTGACATTGTTAAATACCAGTGGCAAGTGAAGGTTCAGAACGAGTGAAAACAATAAGATAAGCGGAGAGCACACACAACGCCTAGATTTCCCAAATAGTCACCCATCTGGTACTAGCCAGGCTCAAAATTGCTTAACTTCGGTGATCTGACGAGACACGGCGTATCAACGTGATTATGCCGCTGACTTCCTGAACAGCCAATGGGCAGTCACTTACAGGACAAAGTTGACATTGGGTTCAACTACACCTAAGTTTAAAATAGGTAAACTCACTAGATACCTACGCTTCCCTCTAAAAAAGCACACACAAAGGAAGGGGTGAACCCAAGGTCAACCATGTCTTTGTCCTGCAAGTGCCTACCTATTGGCTGATTAGGAAGGAGGCGGTGGAAATTGGGAATCTGCTTGGCTAACTAAAAACTTAATAGAATGTGCGTATATAAAAACGCTAGACAACCACAACTCTTAGCATATGCCTGACGAATCCTACCGTGGATGAAACGCGGAATATTCTGTGTAGCTTAATTGCCATATATGTTTTTATAACTTACTACCTAGCTCTACCTATGAATTGAGCACTGCTGAAGTAAATACTTAAAGTTTACACATAAAATAATACTTTCGTATATTAATTTATGTGATTAAATGAAGTGGTCATATATATATATATATATATATATATATATATATATATATATATATATATATATACAATGTCGATTGATATTTTAGTTATGCTTACAAGTTTTATATAAAAAGAATGTGTCGCTACTTTTTCGATGTAAATTCAATGGCACTAACAAGACGTATAAAAATGTGTTTTCTAAAGAGAAATTTAAATAATCAGTTTTTCATGTTCAGGATGTGCTTTTTTTTTCGATCATGTTTCGACCGCAAATTTGTGATACAGTAAATATGACAAATAAATGTACGAGTGCATATGTGTCGCGTAAGAAACGTCGACAATTACGCAAATAGTACATGATTACAGGTTAAAGGTCAAAGCCGTTATTCTTATTCGTCAGAAACGATTTTTATTTTATCATATTCGATTAACGTAGTGTTTTCAAACCAACAAGAAAATTAAGGAGAAACTGCCATCGCCTGTTTACAAAATAGCGACACTAGTTGGATACACATTTATAGCATCGACTAAACTAACTTCCACCTCAAATACAGCATTTTGTGTCAGCTAATCATTCTCTATTCGTATGTAAATTGTTTTGTGGATATTCAAATTCTTTTTGCGTCGATGAACAGTCAAATCATGTGTCGTCGATTTAGATCTAAAATGTAAATGTTTTCCTTCTGAAGTACAAATTTATAAAAGAAAATATTTTTGTTAAAGCAATCTGCATCTATAATCATCATATTCCGTTTAATCCTGTTGAGATTGAACTCGTGTCTTTCAATCATAGACGTGTCCTTTTTCTTCCTGAGAGTCTTATGGGTCGAATACTGTCATATTTGGTCTGGTGGATTATTGTTACATTTCTTGATAAAATGCAAAAACAAATCTGTAATTTGATTAGCCCTACCTTTCTTTCTTCTCTGCAACCCATTTCTCATAGATGCGATATTGCTAGTCTCAATCTTTTCTATAAATACCGTTTTGGCATGTGTTTCTTCAGAATTGTCTTATCTATTCTCTGCTTCCTTTGTTCTGTCTCGTTTGACTCGATGGTCTAGTAGTTTCCATCAATTCGCTATTTTTATACCTCATTGTAATACAGCTTTTTATTCCAGTAACTTTTTCCAAAAACTGCAAGCTTGCGGAACTTTCTTTCCGCTCATAGTTTCCTCCTAAAGATAACCTTAGTCTTTTCAATAGGCAGCTCCTGTTTTTCTGATAATCATCTTTATTCTTGTTAGCTCCTTATACACTGGCTTCACGCCTTGTCTCTAGTGAATTCCCTTAAAACAATCCACATGCCTTTACTGTGAACTTAAAAATCCGGAAATCAAACGAAAACCTCCCTGAAACAATGTAATAAAACAAAACAAAGAACTTTTAAAGCATATCAAAATAAATATTTAAAACATTATTGCCGAATTTATTCCAGCTTAACCTGCATTGAACGATCAAAATACAAACAAGTACAAGTTGCACCTTTTTGTTTAATTCTCTTGGTTTTACGCCATATCAACTCCATTATTGATCATTTAAAAAAGGCCAATACTTAACGGATCGTCCACCGCAGTAGATAGGAGACGTTAATTGCATATATTTTATTAGAAATTTGTCTAGCGAGAGGTTTAAGTCATTATGTAATTAAAAAGAAATGAGACCTGAATTCATTCGGTTAAATGTTAATTGTAAAAATAATTTGATCGCAAAAAGAATTCTTGGTATGACATTATTTTCCTATTAGCGAAATCTTATGTGACATTAATCTGAATTTAACAGTTTGCTAATTTAGTTTTAGACAATTTGTGGAAGATAGTAATGTGAACTTATTGCAACTTAATCATGGGTACAGATGTTCATAATTTGGTTTGAAATTGCCTTTGTATTTGTTGAAGAGTAAAATTGGATCAGAAAATATATATTCACAAAAGAGGTATTTTAAATATATGTTTAAAATGGAAGCTTGCAGCAAAATCGTATTCAAAACTTCTTTGCTCATTCATATAAACTGTAATGTATTGAAAGTTGTTAATGTTTATTTGTTTTTATATTAGAAAAATAGTTCAGTGAGAAAGCTTGGAAATATTTCAATTTATGAGTTGTTTTAGTGGGCAGATGATATTAACGGATTCAGCCTGTCATTGTGTGTGTCTGTGTGTTCTACTAATGTTTGTTAGTGTGGGAGTGGGGAGAGATGTTGCAGATATGAGCACGAAACAGCGACACCGATCCGTAAACTCGAGTCAACTGGATTCCACTGATTAATTGAAGAAATATCTGGCTTGTAAAAGGGTTTAGATGACTCCCAGAAAAAAAGGCATTTCAAATAAATTCGGGAAGCTTTCTGATTGGTCAAAATAAAATTATTTGTTTTTATTCAGGATAGTGTATGGGCAAGCGACATGCGTACAAACGCGTTTACGTATTTTGATTTTGGACACCGATGTGTGAATATCGGTGCTACGCGTAATTGGAGTGAGAGTTTAATACAGATAAGAATAAAGATATCGTTTCCATCATAAGATAAAACGAATTACTTTCATTAATGCCTTTAAATAGTTTGTTCAGCATGGCTGTTTTAATTCTATTTTAGTAAAGCAGGTAAGAATATTTTCACCCTTTTTTTTAATGAGTTAACAATTAAGAAATTCATTTTGTAATCTAATTGTTGATTTTTGATGTAATTTCTATCTTGTAATTTTGTGCTACCCGCAGTTGGTAAGTACATATTTTAGGATTTTTCAAAAAAATCTATACGCCATTTTTACTGCTAAAATGTTATTGTTTTGTGCATAATTGTTAGCGTTTGTTGTGATGTTCGCTTCGTTTATATTGTTATAATTGGTACGCTTAAGCTTTTCCATTGACATTCACTAATGCCTTACATCGGATGCCAAGTTCCTTCTCCATTGTTATTATTATTATTATTATTATTATTATTATTATTATTATTACCATTATTATTACCATTATTATTATTATTATTATTATTATTATTATTATTATTATTATTATTATTATTATTATTTACGTATTATTTTATTTTTATTTATCTACTGCTGTATATTTTGTCTGTTTGATGAGCTTTTTATTATCTGTTTACATCATTCTAAATCAGCAGCCCAGTTGACCGTAAATGGTCAAGCACCACTGTGAATAGTTTCGGTTATGTTTGTTTTTGTTTTGTTTGTTTGTTTTTTCTACGTGTTTCTCCGCATGTAGTAGGCTAAATGTTAAAAGCTTTCAGTAATTTCTTTAGTGTGGCCTTACATCGTTATCTCTGACGTTCACGTGAGTTGTTTTTGTAGTTTGGAGAAAGACCTATCTTCAATAGTTTGAATTACTTAATCATCCTATCTTTGAAATTGTAATATTATCTCTATATCCGTTTTGGGAACAAAATGGGAAAATGTGCATAGTCTTTTAAAATAAAACTTAATTTTTTTTAAAACATTAAAAGTGGAAAAGGGCCTTTATATTAAACTGTAAGAAGCCTTTTTTTTAAATTGGTTATTTAATTAATCCACATAAAACAATAGTAATTGAAATAAATAATTAAGTTGAAAAATGACATGTTTAATCTTGTTCACTAAATTTTTACAAATATTGAATTAAATTCTCTCTATCTGAGAATTATTCCTTCAAACTTCTCGGCTTAACGTTCACAATAAATATGAACTAGAACAAATACATTGGGGACATTGCCAAGGCTGCTGCAAGGAAGGTGGGCTCCCTCTATCGTGCTAAAAAACTAGCCACACCTGAAAGTATCCTGTACCTCCACAAAGCCACCATACACCCATGCATGGAGTATTGTTGCCATATCTGGGATGGTGCACTTACTTCTAGTTTTTCCCTTTTGGATAGGGCACAGAAAGGGTTCCAATCAATTTGTCAACTAGGCTTCAACCCCTGTCTCATCGCCGCAATATTGCATCACAGTGCCTATTTTACAAGTATTTTAATGGAATGTCCTCTGATGAATTCATTGCACTTGTGCTCCCTCGACGTACATATCACCGACAACCCCGCTTGGCAACAAAATTACACCCCTTCACTGTTAAGTCTCTAAATTTCAGAAAGTTTTCTACTCTAATAGCTTCTTCTCTTGAACGGTTTGACTTTGGAATTCCCTTCCTGGTACCTGCTTCTCAAACTGTACTGATATGCAGAAGTTAAAATGCAACATAAATCAACGTCCTAATCTTTCTTAAGTATCATCCCAATTAGTAGCATCTTACATCCAAGTGGCAACATGCCTTGTTTGGGATGAAGGCGAGAAAAAAACAATACGACATTGAATTTACGTAAATAAAACATTCGAAAATTTATTTTTCTAAACTTTAAAAATATTACGAGTCATATTATTTCGATTATTCTCAGATTGGATATTCACTCACCTTCTTCTGCTGAATCTTGTCAAATTCAATAATCTTTATGACGAACAATAGATTAGGACAGTACTAAACATTAATATGTAGACGTTACTAACATCTTTAGATGTTAAGATACTGAGATAGATACATACGAGTCACATGTAAATATGCCTTTATCTTATTGACTATATTCTTTTTCCCCTTCTATCACTGTACACGTACATCACTCAATACACTGGGAAAGATTACTACCCGGTCATGGCTGACGGGACGAGAATAAGTTACCTTTGTGGATTAAATAAATGATTTTTTTCGAAAATCAGTACGGATTTCCGAGTTCGACATAAACGATACAATTACTAATTCATGTCTCAAAAATTACAAAATCTATTACCGTTTTATTCTGTTCTATTTTTAATACTTTTTGTTTAAAGTTAAAACTAAATGCTTAATTATAGATTTTTTTACTTTCATTTCGGATGATATTCGTTTTATAGATAAAACTGATCAGCGCTTTAAAACTAACATTTTTTTTTAACTTTTAAAGGGTGTGAATTATAACAAAAAAAATGATTTAACAACAAGCGGCTCTGCTATTTTTTCTTATATATTTCTTAGACCAAAAACAATTTCATTCTTTTAAAATTTTATTACAAAAAAAGAAGAATCAACTTTTTGACACAGAAAATAAACTTTGATCATTACTTTTAAATACACACAAAAGAAAACAAGTTTTAACGGAAATTCATGAATTAAAAAAACATGCAAAGGTTAAACTATCTGATATTTTCGTTTAGATGATATACTTTATCTTTTCATGTACGTAAAAATTAGATTCGAAATTTGTGTTATAAAATTCTAACATTTCACAGGAAATGATTTTATCCAACATGCTGAGCAATATTATGAACGAGAACATGCCAAGATGAGGGAGAAGATTAGTAAAGAATATGTACGCCGGGTGAGGAAAATATGCAAAACCTAGCTCACCAATAAAAATAAAATTACTGCCATAAACCAGCTTGCTATGCCAGTAATAACATACAGCTTTGGTATCATTGACTGGCCACAAAAATACATCAACCGGCTAGATGTAAAGACACGGAAGCTACTAACGCTTCATAAAATAATATACAGAAATCAGTGTCTACCAAGGCTGTATTTGCCCAGGGGAGAAGGAGGTCTGGGACTCTCAGAGATTAATCATCAACATAGGGCAACTATTGTGAGCACCGGTCAGTATCTGAGAAGCTCCCAGAATGACACCCTCTCAATAGTATATGAACATCAAGAGACAAGAGCCAGCAGAACAACATCAGTCACCCAGCTGGCCAAGCATTTTGGTCAGAGTTGTCTCTCAGATGAGGACGAAACACCAAACAAGTGTGCCACAGAAATAGCAAGAAAGAGCCGGCAGAAATATACCGAGACCTTTCAACAGATGAACCTTAAAGAATGGGAACAACATCAGCGTGCAATGTATTTTCTGGGGGAACTCTCTCAGGAATACATAGATAAAGAAGGTTCTTTGGACTGGCTCAAAAGAGGATCCCTCCACCACGATCAGGAAATGGTCATAATGGCTGCCCAAGACCAGGGATTGATGACCAATGCATTCAAGAAGATGGCAGGGATCAGTGATGACAATAAATGCAGGTTCTGCCATACATAATTGGAAAGTGTTGGTCATCTGATATCAAGTTGCAAAGTTCTTCTAGGGGACGGCTACTATACAGCGAGACATGATGGAGTACCCCCACTGGACCATCTGTAAAAAATTAAACATCCAGTGTAGCAGCAAGTCCTGGGAACATCAACCTGAAAGAACGGTTGGAAATGACTTATATACCATACATTACGACCATGTAATCCCTACAGCCACCTACCTTGAAAATGCTGCTGTGAAACCTGACATAGTTATATGGAATAAGTCAGAGAGAGTTGCAACCTTGATTGAATTGAGTGTTCCAATGATGACGGTCTTAACAGAGCTGAAAGAGAGAAACAGACCAAATACCAAGGTCTCATGTATGATATGAAAAGAAACTGGAACCTAAAGGGGATATCGATCATACCAGTTATCATAGGTGCCACAGGACTTATGAAGAAGAACCTGAAGTCCTACCTAACTAATATTCCTGGTGAACCAAGTGCAAAAGAGATTCAGACAATTGCACTTAAGGGAACAGCGAGGATATTAAAAAGAGCTCTCGGTTGGTTTCAATAAAAAAAGCGGGACAATGTTGGCAGCTGGTTTGGCTGCCCCATACCCAGCATTACAATCTTCAAAGGAAGAAAAATAAAAAATAAAAAAACGAGAAATAAATCAGGCCCTATTATACCAAAAATTGCTATAAAGCAAAACAAAATAAAAATAAAATCCCACGAATAACAGAAAAAAACTATTTAAATAAGTTTGAAAAATAAACGATATTAGTTTCAAACAAATGTAGAAAATCTAATAAAATACCAGTACGGATGCAGAGAAAATACCGTGCTGAAATAATAACATTATTTTTAACATGGGGAAGGGAGAGTGTTTTGTAATCATTTTGTACTTTCATATAACAATTTAACAAATAAAATATACCATAAATCTTGAATTTAACTTGGAAATACTATCAAAATAGTAGCACGGTACCTTTTCTGCATACGCAACAAAGTACCTTTTATAAAGTATAACATTGCTTTTTCAAGCACATTAACATGTTCATCATTATATCATATGAATCCGAAGATTCTATACTTGGCATTGGTTTCTCCGATTTTTTCTAGTCAGAATTATTTCTAGAAAGCCATCAGGTAATTACCTGAGGGACAATGTGCCGCTTACGAAATCCTAAATGAAAGTGATTTTTTTGGAAAGAACTGGATTCAAACATGAGACACCCAGTTTGTAAGCCTGTCGTTAACCACTGAACTACTGTAACCTCCCATTCACATATTAAGAGTAATGTAGTATAAATTTTCAATAGAACAATGTTATTCAACATTTAAAGTTTATTCAATAACCTTAAGCCTTAAAAGGAAAAATGTTAACTCATTGAGTTTATTTATGATAATTCGTCTTGCGAGAAACTAACACAAACAGGCCAAGACAGTAGTATGTCTGTATTAGCTATCTTTGCACGTTTAAAAAGTTATTTTATTTGTTTATTTTGTTTTGTTTGTTTTGTTTTGTTTAATTGGTTGTACATTCATCAACTCTGCGGGTGAAGATTTGACCTGCTCTAAAACCGAATACTTCTCAAGCACAAGCCAAGTCAATAATGGCAATTTAGTGTTGGCACCAACAACTGATATCTTGGCTACCTTTGAAAAGATAGAGGAAATTAATCGTGATGAAGTTTAAAAAAGGTAGATTGTGTATGGTAATATTTTCACTAAACCGTGACTAAGAAAAAGCTGGATACGTAAGATTCCCAATCAGTCATCATAAGTTAGTGGATACCTGTCAGTCGTTGTGGTAGTAATAGTAAAGCTATACGCAAAAGAAAAAAAAGACGAAGATAATTATCACCGAGCATAGTTAAACCAGCAAACAGTACACATGAAATGAAAACATTAACATAGCTACGCAATCATATAATGTGTATGCAAGTTTAGCGGGTGAAATAAGTGTGAATATTACCTCTGCCGTTTGATGAAGATAATGTTTTCTTTATGTTTGCTAACCTAATAATATTAAGAACAAAACGTTTGGTAACAAGATCCTTTGCGGAATTTTGTTTAAGAGCTTAAATGTGTATTTAATAAATATTCAAACAGAGATTAAAGAGTTTAAACGGGTTGCATAACGGATGATTTAATGAAGATATATTTTATGCTGTCTACAAATAAAAAAAATACGGCCCAGATATGTTTTTTACAAAGGTAGTTACAGGTGGGACAATGTGAAAGTTACAAAATCCTAAGTGAAAGTGATTTTTGGGGGGAAAGAACTGGATTCGAACTTGAGATACTCAGTTTGTAAGTCTGTCGTTAACCACTGAACCACTGTAACCTCCCATTCACATATTAATAGTAATGTAGTATAAATTTTAATAGAACAATGTTTTATTGACAATTTAAATGCACATATCTTGAGTATTATTGGTGCTGTTCTTGTTATTTTTATGTTAAATCAGTCGGACTTTTACATATAACCTCCTTTTTGCATTGTCTCCTCTTATCAGTGTTAAGTAAATCTTGATCCTATATAAACTTTTTTGTCACAAGAAAATCATATAGACGGAAATATTTCCGATCAAATTTGCAGTGATATCGCCGCATTTCACCCTCCCAAGCTTTTTCTTCTTCAAAACATTCTTTTTCCAATCAATCACCTTAAACATAGTCATTTATATAATCTAATCCTTAACCTAACTCATGGCCTTAAATGACAACCACTCGGATCGATGGTTAGTAGTAAATGGTCTAAAACGATAGAATAGTGCAGAGATGAAGGATCATTTTGTGTTAAATTTGTGTGCGAAAATGATCATCTCTATAAATTCTAAAATAATTATATTTTTGTTTATCTTGTTCTGTCAAATCCCTCAGTATATTACCACGTAATAACCTAAAAGGTAGAATCTCATATTTTTGTATCGTATATTAACTATATTAACTATTTCTATAGCGACAAAATCATAAGAACAAGAACAGTTTCGATCAAATTTGAAGTAATATAGCCGCATTTCACCCTCCTAAATATTTTTTATTAAAAACTGTATTTCTCTTTTTGCATAGAACCTTCGTTTTGTATTGTATTCTCTTATCAGCGTTAAGTAACTCTTGATCCGATATTAACTCTGTGACAACAAAATCATAAAAATGGAAATATTTTCGATAAAATTTATAGTTATATCGTCGCATTTCACCCTTCTCCAACAATTTTTTTCGTGTGTGTGTGTGTTTTGAAAGATTCTTTTTTCAATAAATTACCAGGTAAATAATCGTGACTGTCTTACAACTTAATCCTTAACCTAACCAACATGATCCTAAATGACAACCTTTCGGACTTGGGATTAGCGGTTAAACTTTTGTTAACTACCCTAAATAGTGCCGAGACGAACGATCACTTAAGTTTAAATTTATATACGAAATATATCCCTCCCTCACAAATGCTAAAATAATTGTATTTTTTCTTGTTTTTATTCCATCAAATTTTTTCAAAATATTACGACGTAATCACCTAAAAGGTAGAATCTCATTTTTGCACAGTATATTAACTATTTCTATATGAACAAATAAGAACACGAACAAATTTGATAAAATGTGCGGTGAATAATATTTTTAAAACTTTATTTCTCCCCAATAAATTATTTTCTAAATACTCCAATAAATTAAAACACCTCAAAAAATATTTTTCGAAACATTTGTTATTATTTCTAACCAATCCTAATCTTAACCTAAACATATCTGTCAGCAATATAGACTTAGTGTTAGTGGTAAAAAAATTGGTAATTGGCCCAAAACGCTACAGTGGCCAGGAAATGGGAGATCATTGACGTAAATTTATATACGAAACGAATCACCCGCACTAATTTCTAAGTTAATTGTTTTTTGTTTTTTTATGCTTTCTACAAATTTATCCAGCGCATCCACACATAATCGTCTAAAAACGTAGAATCTCATTTGGAAGAGGAGTTCAATGGAGGAATTTAACTATGAATGTACAAAATATCTTTATTGTTACGTTAAAGAAACTAACGTTGCAATGTAATAATAAGCTACACACAATCCAAAATTAACCGAAACAGAATTCCCCCACTCAACTATTTATCTTACAGAGATTCTTGAACATGTTTCAAATTTAATCTACGCGTTTAGCGACAAAAACGCTACTTTTAAACCGAAGTTTGACAAACCAATACAAATCTTTATTTTGAAATATTTGCTTTTTTCTTGGAAATCATATGATCATACAAATATTTAAAAAGTAAAACGTTGTTCAATGTTCGTCCTTTATTTATTAAATATATTTTTCTTTTCCTTTTTTCACACAACTTTCTTTGGATCTGTAGCAATGCCAGGTATGTATTTATTTATTATTTCCTTTTTCAAATGTAACTTTAAATACCGCCATATTACTTTCTCTGTCAATCTCAAATAGGAATTTTTATTTTAAATTTTTTAGCGTATCTAAAACAGTTTTTCTTGTGTTAATTGTTAGTAATCGGTATGATGCGATTTTCCAAACAAAAAAAAGGGATGAAGAAGTCTGTAATAATTTATACATTTCTCTCTGTACATCCAAGCGGTTGGTGATATTTTTTAATGTGTTCAACTAACATTTAAGACTCAGTTTGATCTAATTATAAAAAGTATACAAGATGCAGATATCAAGTATACAATTTTTCTTCGTGTTTTAAAAAAGGATGGCGCAAAGATAAGTTTACTAGAAAGAAAAAAAATGAAATCATTAGCTTATTTTGCACTCTACCATTTCAGAAGAAATACTTGATTTTTTTAAGTATTATAATTTTATATCTAACAGCCTGATATATATACAACTAAGAGAAAATCTGATACATATATAATTTAAGTTTGAAACAATCTGATATAAGTTTAACTTTGATTTGAAACTATATATATATATATATATATATATATATATATATATATATATGTATACCTATGAAGTCGAGTTATTTTATCGCTCTGACTGTGATATTAAAAGTCTAGGTTTTCCATTTAAAAACTATCAAAACATATTCAGACATGGACATGCGAGCGACTACAGAAAGGTAAACTAATTTGCATATTTCTTTGATAAACTATAGTTTATTAATTACTTTTTCATGTTATTGTTTCTTATTATATGATTGCTTTCATTTAACTATTTATGCATAGTTTCTACATTCTGCATAATTGCATGGAATTTAAGATGAAAGCGTTTTAACACACTGAAATATTTTATATCTGTCTATCTATCTATCTATCTATCTATCTCTCTATGCATATATATAACATATATATATATATATATATATATATATATATATATATGAAATAAAATGGAGGTGGAAGGACCTGGATACTCAACGTTTCGCCCGATTTATGCGGGCTTCTTCAAGAGGGATGGTCATTGACGAGAGAGTCGGAGGATTGGGGCTATATATAATGATGGGGGAGAGCAGCGTGTTTTCCTTATGTAAATTAGATGTCATATATACATGTATATACATTTTATGAGAGAAGAACTAATTAGAGTAAACTAGTGTAGTTGATTACGTCTAAAAGATAAAATATTGTAGAGATTAGAGTTGAAAGATATATAATCCGTCGTTTAATTTTAGAGGTTGTATTCCTAGAAATAGAGTGGTTCATGTGTAGATCGCCTGCTAGTGATTTGGCAATAGTTCGTAAATAAGTTGCTTTGTTTCTAAGAGTCAATGACCATCCCTCTTGAAGAAGCCCGCATAAATCGGGCGAAACGTTGAGTATCCAGGTCCTTCCACCTCCATTTTATTTCATATCGTCGGATTTAATCCAGCTCAACAATCATACTGTCGGAATGGAAGGACAACTTTACAAAAGAAAGCTGCGTAAATATACTAACACACTGATCGCAGCTCACTCCAACACAAACAGGAGTTCTTTCTTACAACGATGCATTGACGAGAAGGTCATTCCCAAATGTACCAATAAGATCTTCCAATCCTCCCACCATATTTTCCCTGAACACATTCAGCAGTATCTAAGCGCATCAGCACAAACTCTTAGAAACAAAGCAACTTATTTACGAACTATTGCCAAATCACTAGCAGACAAGATCTACACATGAACCACTCTATTTCTAGGAATACAACCTCTAAAATTAAACGACGGATTATATCTTTCAACTCTAATCTCTACGATATTTTATCTTTTAGACGTAATCCACTACACTAGTTTACTCTAATTAGTTCTTCTCTCATAAATGTATATACATGTATATATGACATCTAATTTACGTAAGGAAAACACGCTGCTCTCCCCCATCATTATATATAGCCCCAATCCTCCGACTCTCTCGTCAATGACCATCCCTCTTGAAGAAGCCCGCATAAATCGGGCGAAACGTTATCCAGGTCCTTCCACCTCCATTTTATTTCATATCGTCGGATTTAATCCAGCTACACAATCATATATATATATATATATATATATATATATATATATATATATATATATATATATATATATATATATATATATATATACAGGGTGTCCGTAAAGTTACTATACAGTCTTACAAGTTACTATACAGACACCCTGTAATATATTAACAGTACAGTAAGATATTGTATTAAAATATTTATTTGTAACAAAAGAAATAAAAAGAAATAACACCTTTATGTTTATAAAAATCAAGTTAGCTTGCGTGGCATGCTTGATTAAATAAACCTGTAAAAAAAATAAATATTAACTATTAATACAAATACAATACAATAAAACAATAAGACTGTATAGTAACTTTACGGACAGCCTGTATATATATGTATATATATATATATATATATATATATATATATATATATATATATATATTAGCAAAAGTACCCGTCCTTGACTGGGTTCAAAAACAGCCTACAGAAAATCGACTCTGATTTATGAAAGTATGATAGGTTATGAAAAGAAAGGGTTGTAAAGAGAGAGCTTCGAATTTGGGGGTATCAAAACCAAAGCAAAATATGATGAAAGTAAAAATAAAATAGATAAACCCCATAATTTATTATACCATACCTGTTCACACTGAAACACTTATCGCAATATTCTGTGGATCTATATTAAAAAAAACCTTGTTAAACTTTGTGACATATTTCTATTCTATGGAAGTCAGGCGCGAACGAACACCCCATAATTTTATTATACCATATTTCTTCAAACTGAAACATAATTATCAAAGTATACTTACGCAGATAGATATGAAAAGTCTTTATTAAAGTTTGTGCCTATTTCCATTCTATGGAGGCTAGACGCGAAGCAGAACCCACAATTTTATTATACCATCCCTATTTAAGTTAAAACATACTTATCAAAGTATTATTATGTACATCTATATCAAAAACACTTGTAAACGTTTTTTTTTAAATTTTTTAATTTTTTATTTCCATACTTTGTGGACCAGGCGCGTACGCAGACCCCTCAATTTTAATGAATCATCATTATGCCAGATCAAACATACCTATTTCTGTGTCTCGATACATCTTCTATCATTATATGTAATCAGTTTTCTATAATAGTCAACCATATAGGAGCCTAATCGTGACCAGACACACACAACAGCCATTCAGCTTTATATATAAAGTGGCCTTGTTGGTGTCTGTGAGAAAAGTCTATACAAAACTCCTCTCTAAATATTTGGTATACAAAGTTGAAATTTGATATATTGGATATTTGGACCTGTAGCACATTTTTGATTTTGTTTTTACTGCTTAGTGGTCAAAATCGTAAACAAAAAAGTTAAGCTTGGGATGGTTTAGTCGAATAAAACATTACTGCTGCTGTTACTTTTGCCCATGTGCAAAATTAAATATTCAGAGTTCAAAGTTGCTTAATTTTTAACCTTTCGTATCCAACAGTCGGTAGCTCAGACGGTAACACTGGAGAGGTAAATAACGGATATGGTAGGAGCGCTAAAATTCCGGTTTCGATTCTCGGTGACGATACTCAAGTCATATTTTTTATAACTTTTGAAATCATTACTATATATTGGAAAATAATCAATGGCGGATTCGCTCTATTATAATAAGAAAGCCACATGAATTAAAATATCATATTTGTGGATATTTTACGACCGGGTAACACCGGGTAACGCTGGGCGGCTTGCTAATGAGTATAATTTAAGTTATAGAAAATTTTATATAAATGTAGCTCAGATTTAAGACAATCTACTATAAATAAAACTTAAATGTGAAACAATATGATATAAGAATAACTTTGATTTCAGACAATTTGATATCAGTCTGATTTAGATTACAGGAAATCTGATATGATTTAGAATAGAGAAAATCTGATATCAGTAGAGCTTAGGTTATAGACAATCAGATATAAGTATAGGTTTGATTTAGGGCAATATGATATAAACACAAGATAATGATGAAACCCAATAAGCTTTATTTATTTTATTTTTGAAATCCTTTCAGATGAGTAATTTGTATATTTATTGATTCATTTGTGGACTGTTATGCTCATCTTCATGGTTGTTTCACGACGGCTCGTGGCGCAGTGGATAGAAGCGTTGAATTTCTACGGTTCCAGGTGAGCATTGCCTGAAGATAGCGATTTCACTCCTACCCAAAGCCGACCAGAGGATTAGTTGACTAAAACGTGGTGAGACGACAACTACTATAGAAGACAGTAATTACTGCGGATACAATAAAGAGACTCAGTGTCTATATTCCGGTCGCGGTAAACACCTGACAAAGGGCAGAGGAATAGTTGACTGAAACGCCGTGAAACAACAATTATGAAGATGAAGATTATAGTCCGCAAATAAATAAATAATTTAGTTTAGTACCAATGTGAATTATATGAATTGGTATTTTTAAATCGATGTTTTTGGATTATTCAGATAAATATTTCTATCGCGATTTTTTGTATTAACTACGTTTCAATCGATTTAACTTTCGACCTTCTTCAAGTACTTTCTTTTAGATAGCATAAATTTTTAAATCATACTTGGACATTTTTATACCGAACTCGTTATCCTACATGGAATTCTAAGATGAAACTTTATTTAAACCGCGACATAAATTATTCTCATTGTGTCTGCCAGAACTTGGTGGAAGTGATGTCGCCTTCTTTAATATCAATTCTTATACTTCAAGTTAGCTGTTACTGATTCTATGGTGTTGCTTGTCCAAAAGATGTAAATAGCAAAATAATACATATATATGTAAATGACGACTTGTGGCGCAGTGGATAGAGGCATTGAATCTCTACGGTTTCAGGTGGGCATTGTCTGAAGACACCGGTTTCAATCCTATCCAAAGCCGGCCTGAGGATTAGTTAACCAAAACGTGGTCAACTAATTCTTTATGAACATTATAAAACAAAGTTCAGTTTCCTCTACAAATGTAAAGTTCCAATTGACGTATAGCTTTTATTATTATATATCCCTTGAATTAAAAACGCGTTGAGTTGTTTACATCGCATAAACTACGAAAAAGTATTCGGTATATATGCTATACCGAATTACCTCTCCTAGTTCTATATATACATACAGGTGATGGCTAGAAAATAAAAAAAATTCAAACGCTTATTTATGTTTATAAAGAATAACTTTTATGAAGTTTTTCAAATACTAATATTATAATACACTTGCAGGCGCTCGAAGTGTCGTTCATACACTTGATAGTAGCGCCTTAGCTTGAAAACCTAGCGAACGTGGATGTTTTGAAAAGTAACCTGTGTAATATCATTCCGAACTCTTGCCAAGCACGTTTACAAATAATCAATAGAGTCTATTTCACGTTGACATTTTTGAACTTTTGCTAATAAAAAGCTCAAAATATAGTAATCCATGACATTTAAGTCTGGACTTTTTAAGGTCCAATACTTTGGTGTAATGAAATAAGGATAAGATACATATATATATATATATATATATATATATATATATATATATGTATATATATGTGTATATATACATATATATATGTATATATACATATATATATACATAATTATAATTAAATAATAATTATTCATTTTGGCCTACAGACATGTGTTTCATTCTTACGCAATCATCAGTGTAGAATAACAATTCTTGCCGGTCATGAGATTCGAACTTAACTACGAAGCCACCTTTTGTTCCATTTGCCGAGCCACTACCTCAGGGCCACCAAACAATTTTCACCGGAATGGAGAAAATTAAACGCTGAATTCGGACGAGTACATTAGGTCATCTAGAGTATTCGCACGAAAAGAAGTCGTAAACATTGCATAGATGCTAGTTGATTACCTTAATTTTAATTCCGCAGGTAATACCCATCCTTAAGTATTCTTAAAGGGGTTTGATAAGTATAATTAAATAATTATATATATATATATATATATATATATATATATATATATATATATATATATATATATATATATATAATGTCTACACCCCAGTCCCCATGTCGTAGTTCAGCAACATTGAACCTGGGCAGTAACAGATAATCATCAACGAATACCAGGCGAAATCTCTCTGTAAAAATGAAGCTTTGAAGATGTCTTTAGCAAGTGCTTCAGTATAACCCGCTTACGTACACACGCGTCAATACAATGGAATAATCACCTCTAGAGCGGAATCAGTTTTCAATCGCGTAAGAAAGCTCTCCGACTAGAAAATGTTATTGAACATGGAAGTATAGAGAAAACGCGTATTATTTGATTGGGAAATACCTTATTTCTTTTTGGAACTTCCGTTTCCACAGATGTGGACACTAATCTCATTATCTTCTATAAGTACTATTATGGAACTTTTTCGTCAGAATTGTATGATTCGTCTTCAGCTTCCTTTGATCCAGCTCATGTAACTCGTTGGTCTTCATAAATTCGCTGTTCAGATATCTAGTTATAATTAAGCTTCCTGTAGGCATATGGAAATATCTTCATGCTGACTGTTTTCCTCCTACTTATAGCCTTGGTCCGTTTAAGAATAACGTCAATCAATAGACATCTCCTGTCTTTCTGATAATCATATTTCCTTGCACCAAGTTACGAGAATTCTTCTAGAAGTGAAGACTCCTATTTTTAACTCAAAATGTTTAAGAGCTACGAAGACAGGAGTGGCATCATTAAAACGAGCGAACTTTTGTACTTCAGAGTTAATTTTTCTACATAATAACCAGCATTCTGAATGGACATTTGCCATGAATTCAATGATGCATCTCTGCTTCTGACTTACGTCTATGCCAGAGGTTGCTTTCGTAGAGTCCCACTCCGTTAATACCTGCAACAGAGATAAAACTTGCAGATCATAAATGCTTGTTTAATCATTATAACAATGCAACAATGCAATTTGCAATTCCCTCTGACCCATTCGGGCGGAATAAAAATAGGAGATATTACTTTTTGAACACCCCTCGGACTTCGTGCATTGTCTGAGCGACTTCCATAAAAATACTTAATGAGTGTAGACTATCGGATTCCTTTATAAATTTGAGTTTTCAAATTATATTTAGCCTTTATATAGTAGTTATTTCGAAAGTTCAACACAATATAACCTGGGTACCATCAACTAGAATTGAAACCAAAACATACAACGTTCGAGCCTTAGTTGTTACCGTTTACAAAGTTTGCAAGAAATGACGCCACTGTGTTAAAATTTGAGGCGGTGACAAACAAATTCAGATTTTGAGTATAGTAACTAGAAAGCGGCCCGGAGTTATCCGGTCATAAGACACACTTAAATATAATATTTTAATGTTAATTGTATTTATCATTATAGAGTTAATACTCTATTGATTTATCATATTGTACCCAATATATAGTAGTGATTTCGAAAGTTAAAAACAATATGATCAGCTGGAATCGATAACAGCGCATATAGCGTTCCAGCCGTAGTCGTTACTTTTTAAGTTTGTTAGAAATGACTTTATGACGTTAAAATTTGAGACGTTGACAAATTCAAAATTTTAGTCTAGTATAGATAGTTTAAGATAGCGACACAATATGAATTATTATGTTAGTAAATAATTAATTAGCATATATTACTTAATCTACACGTATTAGTAAAACTGATGTGTATATATATATATATATATATATATATATATATATATATATATATATATATAATGTCTCTCACAGAGGAATGAAAGACGCATTTTAATTGAATGTATTTGAACACTTATTCCTTTTTATTCACTTTTATTCACTTATCGATCCATGTATTCGCAACATCTGTTTAAATTTAAAACATGTCGATTGTTTTCGATTGCTAATAATTCAGCACTGTGGTAACTACATTCTCCGAAAATATTTAACCATCGTTTTATCGAATTTGGAAAATTTATTTGTATATCTTTTTCACGAAGTAAGTGTCTGTTTTTGTAATGCTTCCAATTTCGATTAAAACCAATTAATCATCGATTGACTTATCGTAATGATTTTCTTACAAATTGTTTTTCTTTTTTATTTTCCGCAATCTCATTCCCTAGGATGACTACCGGGTAAGTAATCGTTACATACAGCTCGCATATTATTTTCTTTGCTTTCGTTTGGTGGTAATGTTTTGTTGTAACCTTTTTCCTCTCACGTTTTGTTATCAATCTAAAAGCAAAGCATTTTTCCCTTTCATATCTAATCAAGAGAATTCGAGAATATTTATAAAGTTATTAATATTTTTAAAGCTATGTGTGTTCGAAATATGTTCTCTCATAATTACCGTTGATATTTTCGCTCTATGCATTACACAGACGCATTCAGACACGCACATGTATACGAGAGCGTTCCAAAAGTAATGCCTCCTACATTTTTTATTCCACCCAAATGGATTAGACGGGGATTGCAAATTGCATTGTTATGATGACTGAACATATGCATTCGTAACCTGAAAGTTTAATCTCTCTGTTGCAAATATTGACGGAGTGAGACTTTAAGACAGAAACATCTGTCATGGATGTGCGTCAGAAGCAGAGATGCGTCATTAAATTCATAGCAAAAGTGTATTCACAGTAATGGTTACTATGTAGAAATCTACATTCTAGGTCACAAAAGGTCGCTCGTTTTATTGGTTCCATTCCTGTCTTCGTAGCTTTTCAACTTTATGAGTTAAAGAATAGGAGTATTTAATTTTTAAACAACCCTCGTATCTACCTATCTATTGATCTCTCTCTCTCTCTTTCTCTAAAACATATATATGCGTGTGTATGTTTACCGAAGTAAAATAACAAAACAAAACAGGAAAATTATAGGTTTGTTTAATTTCTTAATTATTCCAAAAACTGGATTATTTACGTTTTCCACATTATTAATTTTCTAAAGAGCAAAATTTCATTTGAAATGAAATAATTGACCTTCATTAAAATAGTCTTTTTCTCAGTGTCCGTTTCAATTTGCGCAACGCATTATTTTTATATTTTGAAATACAGTAACTGAGATACATAAAAAATAAATGTTTGTATTTAGAAATAAACACAATAATAATACAAGGCGAAACTTATGACACCGCTAAAAAAAACTAGATACAATTTCCAGAGAGTTATAAAAACAGGAAATTATCAGCAAACGAGACGTCTCGGTTTGGTGAATATTTGGGATAATCAGGAAGGAGATTAAAAGCATTTGTTTGTATTTTAATTGTGTACGCGTAATTATGTTGGGTCGTCCGTTAAGTTATGTGCGATTTTCAATTTTGTGATGAAACTATTTTATTTGCATCATAAAATTCACTAAGTGTTCATGAAATTTGCTTTTTGAAGTTCCAACAGATTTACATATTTAAAAGTTATTATTTTAAGATTGATTTTGATTTTAATGTTTTCCTTTTTAAATAGTATCGCATAACATTTTTAAACTGGAATCTAATTGTTATAATGTTGAAAACCATCTTAGAACCATATTTCGTTTAAACTGATAATACATTTTTGCAACATTTTTATTTTTGTTTTCCATTTGCTTGTCTTAAAAATTAATACTGATCAATGAGATTGCTTTTGGGTGTGATCTATAACAGATGGTTTACTATATAGTAATTAATTCTAAAATATCAGCCACACCGATACTACACGTGTTATATAAAGCCTTAAAATACGCACATGTTGGAAGCGTTCCGAACTTTCAAAAAACACAAGACAAATTCGTATTTACGATGTTAAGTTTTTTATCACTTGACTCAGCAGCGATTGAACCCTTTTCACATGCATCGGGAAATATACCAAACACTGTATATGGATATGAGAATATGTTTTTATTTGTTTTATCAAAATAATTCATGGATAAATAAACAAAAAAGATGTTATTTGCGTATGCTTTCGTTGTGTCATGTTTATAGAATAGTGTTCATACTTGAATTAATTTAATTTTCAAAAGGAATAAGCGAATAAACATTTTTAATGGTAAGAAAGATTGATTCTATCTAGCAATCCAATTAGCGTTAAAACGAAATATTAGCAGATTTGCATTGATGTTAATAGCTTCTGCCTTATTTGCTGCTGCCTTAAACTGCGCCGCACCTGCGCGATTGAATATCTTTAATTGACGTCCGTTAGAACACATCAACATCCTTGCGAAATATAAAACAAAAATTCTACAGTTCAGTTGTTTTATTAAACCTTGTCCATGGAAAACATCTTCATATCCCGTGGCACAAAATTTCCATTAGAATTTACTCAAGCTCTCAACGCAAAACCGTGGGGGTACCTTACAAAAGTTAACACGTCAAATTTCGTCGAATTCTAACCGACTAAAGAATATGTTGGACATTACCCTTTCCACTCAGCATATTGCAGCCAAACAGGACTTACTTCCAAACGTGTTTCAATATGCAATATTTAGAAAATGAGAAGGATGTAGCGGCATTCTTACTCTTTGTTTCATTTTACTTCAGTCGATGTTCTCAGAAATGAAAGGGCCCCTGTGTTGGAGTATAGTTTTCTTGTGTTATAATATATCCTTCTTGTAGCCTATTTATGTTGTTGAATTACAGGACAAGAATTAATCTAATCTAATGGAGTATGGTGAAGTATCTAGCTTAGTTAACTTAATATAGACAACATTAATAAGTATGCCATCTCACGTATAAGCTAGTATTTGGGCTGAAATAATATATTATTTAGAATATTTGGTCAGGTTTTACTTGTAAGTTGAAGTATTCGAATGCCAGGTTGTCCTGACAAACCTCTGTACAGAGAGACCTTATATACTCGATGATAGTCTGTCTGCTGGAAATTCAAGTTCTCTTCAGCAAGCCATTCAAGTTTTTTCTGTTTTTAAATTGTATCGATGAAAGTTTTTTTTTTTTTCAAATTGACGTATAATTAATCGACGGACAAAGCCTCTTAGGAAGATGTATGGATGCTTCTAAAATTTCTATGCTAAACAAAAATACAAGTAATTCAATAAAATTCTATTTCGAATGTAATCATGAGAGACTGAACGGCTCTCATTGAGATGATTTAATGCATGTAAAACTATGAGGAATTTATTTTTTTATAATTCAAATTTGTATTCATATTATTAATATAATTATGAGACAGTTAAGATTTGTGTTTCTCACACGTCAAACTTAAATAATTAAACACTAAATTTTCACTTTCTACGAATTAATCGAATATTTATATAAATAAATATGCAATAATGCGAAGTGTAAATATGGTCTTCTATTTCGAACTGAATATTCAATAACCCTTAGCTCACACACAAGGCTAATACTACTTAGTCAGTGTCGTACATGCATTGTGTCAGATAATCAGCAGCCTCTCCTATCCTTCATCCCTATTTTGTCTCCCTCTTTCTCTCTATATCTCTGTATCTATTTATCTATTTATTAGCATGCATGACGAGTTACAACCTCGACCTATCAGTATTTTATTTTATAAATTTGTTAAACTAAAAACGGTATCCAGGAAACTTAAGCAAAGTACACATAAAAGGGGATAAATGAGTTACATCTTAATTGTTTTAATTATTTGAGTATGAAAAATAAATCAAGTATTTCATACAAAAAATGGATCATATTAAATTTAATATCCTGCCATAAATTTGGTTATTTTTCCTTATTACATATTTATTATATAGCGGATTAAAACAAACATTTTTTTTCTTTTTTCTCTATCATATCTCTTTCAGTTTAGATTCTATTTTATCTTGTTATTTATATTACTCTTTTGCAAGCATTCTCACAGGGATTCTTTTATTTGTCTAAGAGTATATTTCTGTTTACAACAAAGCAAAATTTCACTACGAAAATGCCTTAATTTTTTGGGTGGCGCGTTTTTGTTTCTAAACTGAAGAAACATTAATTTTACAATAAACCTTTCAATAGTGCACTACGTCATCAAGAGTTTTTGGAGCGATTTTTTACTATTGTAATATTAATTAGACAAAATTAAAGGAATATAGATTATACAAAACTCAGTAAGTCCTGAGATCAACTAATAGAAGTACTAATTTTAGGCCAAATTCGAATTTATTCATCATTAGGATAAGACACTGATTGCTACACTTCTGACTTCTTTTCTTGTTTTGGAGAATGATTTCTCTTTATTAAAAAAAATATAACCAAGACTCCAAATCACTTCTTTATTTGGAGTTAAGTATCTTTACTTGGCGTACGTTTTAGTTATTGAAACAGTCAGTACGCGATGGGAGCCAGATCTAGAGAATGGAGTGGGTGTCAAAACAATTCGAATGCAATGCATGCAAGTTTGTCATCATTGCGATCGACTTATAACACAGAACATTGTCTTATTGAAATGGTCTTTTCTTGACGATTTCTTTCGACAAACGTACAAGTAATGCTATATAATATTCACCGTTGATTGTCCTTCTTTCTTCAAAATAATTAATTAATAAAATTCTTTGCAAACATTGCCGGCTGATGTTTAAGTTTTTGGACGAGTTTCGACTGCTACAGACACCTTGACTGGTATGTTGCATGCACATAGTAGTAGATTAATGCAAAGGTTTATTTTTGTTGTTTTGAAACAGTTTAAAACAACGCTCTGCATCGTCTATGCGTTGTTGGTTTTACTTAACTGTAAGCAAACGCGGCATCCGTTTTAAACGTGTCTTTCTCATTGATAAATTCTCACGGAAATAGTGAATACGGTGTCTTCTAATATCTTCAAATCTACTTTAATCTCACACAACTTCAATTTACAATCAACCGATTGTCTTCAGCATCATTTGTGTCTGCACGAAAGCGTGTTTGATAAATAAATTCAGATTTGTCTATATATTTTTTAATTCGCAAAAGTAGTTTAACATAAATAGCTGTAATTTGTAAACTAATAAACCAATTTTGCTCAAATTTTGACATGTATTATTTGAAGCTGTGAAGACATTTACATTTAAAGGCCAGGACTATAAGAAATCAATCGAACGTCTTACAAAATATTGAAATTTAATTCGAATAAATTGAATATGAATTGAATATATAAAATATTTTAACTGTTTTTCAAACGAATACCCGCCTTGTGAATAGTTTTGCATCACATTTGAATCTCTTTACAACGGTTAAAATAGATATATAATCTTACAAATCATTTTATCTAAAAATCTTATTTCAATTTTACTAAAATTTATTTATATGCTTTGGCTTCAAGAAAGTTTCTTAAGCTTAATGAGTCTTAAGAAGAAATAGAAATACAGATTTAATTGGAGTCTAATTACTATAGATCGAATCTGAAATAATTCAATAGTAAAATGAGAGATATCATGCCTTCTAAAAGCCCTTTGAAATATTTTAAACACTATATTTAGATAATAATTATCAATCAATGTCTTATAGCTATTCTTAAAATTTCACAAAAAACAAGATCTTTGAATTTTCATGATGTTTTCCCCCACACCCTTTGACCCTTTTGCATAAAACTGAAATAAATACATATAGCCCACATTACACACCATTACGCTTATCAGCTGTGTTCAAATTTCATAATGATCGATTAATCAATTTAATAATGAATCCTGAACATAAAATATATAAACAGCTTGTTGTGCACGTCATTTTTGCACTAAATTATTATTATTATTATTATTATTATTATTATTATTATTATTATTATTTATTCACTAGGTCATCTTATGAAATTAGTCACTGACAACAATCAGTGGTGTTCCCTAGAGTCTGAGTGATAACAAGTCTCCACAGATTTTCTGTACTTTAAAAAAAAAATGTTTTATTACATTTTCACCCCAAACAAGGCACATTGCCACTTTGGTGTAGGGGGCTACTATCAGGTGCAGCAACTACTGGGGAACTATGTTGGGATTTGGGCAGCAAGAGGTCGGTTCACGTTACACTTGAACTTCTGCATGTCAGTACAGTTAGGGAAGCAGGGACCTGGAATGGAATTCCAGAGTCTAGCGGTTCTGGGGAAGAAACTACTGGAGTAGAAAGATGTTTTACATCTAGGGATCTCTACTGCGTGGGGGTGGGATTTAGCTGTCTGTCGGGTTTGTCGAGGGTGTATACGTCGTGGGGGCACAAGTGTTTGCAGTTCGTCAGAGCATTCACCATGAAAATACTTGTAGAACAGGCAGAGGGATGCAACGTTTCGTCGATGAGACAGAGGCTGAAGCTTAGATGCCAGTTCAGGGCCTATCAGATTGGTGACTCTCTTTTGAACCTTGTCTACGAGCGAGAGACTAGCAGCAGATGAACCTGTCTGTTTGAACTGGACTTATGTCGGTTAAATCTGCGGTATGCATGCTGCCTTTGGGCAATGGAAGTTGCGCAAGTAGAAGTAAACCATTGGGGAGAGTGGGGTTTGCTATAAAATTTCCGCATGGGAACATGTGCTTCAATTGCTGTTTTGAACCATTCAGTGGTCTCATTTGCGCACTGTTCAGCAGGAAGAGAAAAAATATTTCCCCATGGGGCATCTCTGATAAGATCTCTGATGGCTTCCCAGTCAGCCTTTTTATAATATTTCGTTGTTTTGAGCACTGACTCTTCAATTTTGTGTCTAGAGTTTAGGGCAATTTCGTCCATTATCACTGCATGATCAGCGTTCCCGAGTGGGCTGTCAGCATTTGTTATACAATCATCGGGAACTGTGGTCAAAAACAAATCTAGAAGTGATGCGTGTTGTTCTTGCTGGTCAGGGAAACGGGTTGGAAACGTAACCATTAGTGATAGGGAGTGAGATATAGCGAAGCTATGCGTTGAGCTGCCCGCTGCATCTGTGTGAGTAGAGAATCCAAGCCAGTTTTTGTGGTAAACATTAAAGTCACCAAATACATGTACTTGTGCACTAGTGTGGAGGGAGAGTGCTGTGTCTATGCTGTCAGAGACTTTGTTTATTATGGTGCAGTCCTGGGTCGAGGGAGAGCGGTAGAGAAAATAAAAGTAGCTAATGTTATGTTGCATGTTTAGTCTAAAGCACATAAAGGCTTGATCGTCCGTTTCTAGGGTTGTTTCTCTAGTCAGGGGGAGGGTGTTACAAATGTAGACTCCAAGTCCGTGCATATGTCTCAGAGTCCTTACGGCAGAGTGGGAGATGGCCAGGCATGTTAAAGTGGTTACAGGGGATCGAGGAGTGTAGGTTAGTCTCGCTTAGTGCTAAGATATCCGGAGTAATTGTTAGGAGAAATGCTTCAACATCAGCTATATTAGTTCTAAGCCCACAGATGTTAGTGAATGCAAGCCTCAAGGGAGGAGGCAAGTTGGATTTGTTTGTCCCTAGGTCTGGTTTAAGCTTATTTTTTTATTGTACGGTCATCATGTTTTTAAAGGGTTTCAGTTAGGTAAGGAGGAGATGAACAAGAGGTTATGCAGGGTATCTGACATGCAACACAAGTAGACCATTAGCTGACCTTTCTTAAACTAGGACTGTGGCCTCAGGAAAGCCCATCGGGGATGAGTGCAGGGTCTCTTTCCATGCACGACATCGCACTACAAACATCCTGATATTATACAACTGTTGATGGAGCAGCCGCTCTAAGAGCTACCAAAGAGTTAGGGCTCTGTACTCCCAGTCGGAAAAAGCAGCTAGGAACTGTCAATCCGGTACCCCCAGCCCATCAGAAGAAGGTCACCCCAATCTAATTGCACAGGCATGTGTGGTACACAAGCACTCCCAAGTGCCTAGTTTTGAGGGGTGGGATGTGTCGGGAGTGGGGAAACGGCATTCATTGCCCTAGCCAAGAAACAAGATTTACCACTAAGCGTTTTGTCGATTCACTGTGATAGTGTCTCTGCGCCTGACTAATAGGCAAAGAAGGAGTATGGAAGCCGAGCGATAGACAGAGCCTATCTACTCCATAAGCAATTTAGGTTTGGAGACCGGTAATTTTTTTGAGTCACCAGCTCTAGGAAGGTTGTCATCCAAGACTGGAGAGGCCCCCTTCCCATTTGGTTTAGTTTCAGAGTTTTCCTTCTCCTAGACGGGTGATCTGAGAAGATCTACTGGGTCCATCAGCCCTGAGAGGGTTTGCTCCGCGCCTGGGTCCAAATCCAGGTATTTCTGCAACCCCACATGGTTAGTTAATGTTACAGGGTTAGTTTGTAGAGGTTATATATCTAATGAATAGTTACACTCCTCAAAGTGATTTAGGGACATGCAGTGGAAGCAGTTATGTGAGCAGGCTTGTTAGAAAAGCGTTAGTGCGGATTAAGGCTTTTACCTTTAGATTTTTCCATTTTTTTAAACTTTGTGTTAGTTTAGGTACAGGATAACGTTATAGTGTGAGTAGGTACTAGGAATTGAGCTAAGAATTTTGCCCAGTCACTGTATATTTAGATTTAGGAGGGTTAAGATGTAGGTGCAATACAGTAAGGGTATAACTGGAGGTATATTTTAAGTCATGGCGTATTCCGTATGTATAATTAAGTAAATAGATATTTGGGCAAGTTTTCAGCAGATGCAAATAGATAGAAGTTGTGTTAGTGTTTCCACTATTGAAGGGAGATAATTTCAGTTGTCATTTAAGAGTCATCGAGCGTTTTGCATAACAGGGAGTATCGGATTTGGTTTAGTATTGTTCGTTGCAAAAACCATCTAGGAAGAGGCATTGCTATGTAATGAAAGATCGCTTTGAATCCGAGTACATACTTTAACTGGTAAGTATCAAACTGAATAGGAATGAACTCTAATGCATGTCAGGTAGAAATGTATAGATGTTTAGTGATGACTGTTAGGCGGTTAGCATGTGAGCTGGAGGCTAAGGATTCCACTACTAAGGCGTGTGTAATGTAGGTTTTTAGTAGCAGCTAGAAGTGGGAGCAGATTGCTAGCTTTCAAGGGTCAGGGTTATTAACTTACAGAATACAGTAAAGTTTCATTAGGATTTAGAGTTTCAAGTATTGTTTAAGCTTGGGAGAAAGGAATAAAATTGTCCCTTCTTTTCCCCTATTTTGCATGCAGGTTAGACATAGGCAGTCGTCTTGGAGGTAAAGAGAAACAATTACTTCGTCGTTATTCGGAATTTATATTTTTAGGTAGTCATTAAGGTTGAGGACAAAACATCGTATCTATTCAGAAAAAAGTCCTAGTGATGCAGCTAAGATCACTGTAGATTTCAGTTACAAATTATAGTAACAGTTATTTATAAGCTATATCCAGAGGTTTGGTACAGATATCAACGAGGCCTCTTTATTAATACAAGCGAGCATATGGCAATTGTAGATATTAAGTATATTACTTAAATAAAGTTCTTCTGATTTCTACGGTAGGAAAAATAAATCCACGTTTGTGCTAATTTCGGAAAATGTATCCTGCCTAAGGTATTTTATCTCTAGGCTTAGTACAGAGCGTGAAATTAATCTTTTAAGCTGAGAGAGAACGAGGTTGGTGTTTTGCTGGAGGGGCAGGGGAAAATTTAAACTAAGCATAGAAAACAAAAAGACAAATGCACATATAAATTATTAAAATACACATAATTACAAATTACAAAATGAAATAAGAAATTTAAAAGAGAAGAATTAACAAAGTTAGTATTTTTATGACTAGGATGATTTAGGAGAACACTTAATTTGCTCCGCGCACCACAGCACTTCCAGTAACACGGCTAACCATATTTGGAGGAGGGGGTGGAGTGATTTCTCCACGCCTTTCGATAGTCTTTGCAAATAGATTTGCATCATCACAACAGTCACTTGTGATTGATTTTCTACCAACTACCTGGAATTTGAGTGACAATAAGCCTCCCCTATGTCACAATCCGTTGGAGGTCAATTTAATGCCGTCTCTGCTCACGCTTTCCATTTTCCTTGACTTTTTTCGACTATTTGGTTAATACCGACACTAATTTTTTGGGGGGTGGGTGGGTTGAAGATATTATTATTATTATTATTATTATTATTATTATTATTATTATTATTATTATTATTATTATTTTAAATAGCATTAACACTTTTGAAGTCTTATACTAATAAATAATATTAATAATCACATGTATCTCTTACTAAATTCTTACTTGGCCTTTTTGGTCAAGATCAAAGTGTAGCATCTGTTCCGGCAGATACTGCACTTAAGATAATTTGTACCAGTCAATGGAGGGGAAACCCTCTATACTGGGACAATTATTTTTGGTAACCAGAGTGACCCCTTTTAGGGGAGCTGGTTTTTGCCTCACATTAAAAACGGCCTTGTGCCTAATTTGCTCAGTGGGGGAGCAAATAAATACCATCTCTTACTAAATTCTTAAGCTTTTACATACTATTTTGAAAATGTATTTATTGCAATTTCCCTTTAATTGACTATTTCAGACAAATGATTAATGTTTTGATTCTTATTTTCTCATTCTACAAATCATGCTTACTTCCTATATATATATATATATATATATATATATATATATATATATATATATATATATATATGCATATACATATGTATATATATATTTCATTCAATGGTATGAATATATTCTAGATATAATTGACACTAAATTATATAAGCCACCAGTGAACGATATAAAAAAGAAACCTAAAAATGTTTGTGTAGTTTTGTATGAAAATAAAGGTTTAGATTATGTAAATTTACCTAAAATATTTAATAAACAAAAAACTATACAATTACTACCAAATGAGTTCCAGAAAAAAGATCAAAAACCAATAGTTACATATAAACTAGGGCCAACAATACGCAATAAGATTTTTAATTATAAGAAAACGGTAGAACATATAAATGTAAAAGATAATAATATAAATATTCCAGAATGTGATTGTAATTCCTCTCAGTTCTGTAATAATGAGATAAAACATGTAATTACAGGAGATTTAAATATAGTAAATAATCCTAAATTAAGAAAACTACTTAGTAAGGGTCCAAATTATAGAGAACCTAAATGCCTAAATTACACTAAATGCGTTAAAGAAGTAACTAAAGCACTAGAAGGTTTTATTATGTCTATGGTAGAGAAATATAAATTAGCACAGTCTACGTTTGATGCATGGAAAAATAGTATACTTGAATGCGTAAACAAAAAGGTTAAACATATAAAACAATTTAAACACCCTAGAAAAACCAATCCTCTTTTAAAAAATTCAGAAATACGGGAGGAACTTAAAATACTTCAAGAAAAGTTTGTAATAGTTCCGATTGATAAAGCGGCTAACAATATAGCTTTTATATGTAAAAAAATATTATGTACAACGTTTATTGATAGAAGTAGGACTTATAGGAAACGATTCGGATACTTATAAAGTAAGTAATAGTAATTTAGATAGCATTATTTTGAATAATAGTATTATAAATGAAAAAGTAGGATTAAAGTTAGAAGACAAACACAAAAATCTTCCATGTATGTATTGGATACCTAAAATGCATAAAAATCCAGTTGGTGCTAGATTTATTGTAGGTTCTAAGACGTGCATAACTAAACCTCTAAGTAAAGCTGTATCTAAAATATTTAAATTAATTATAAATCAAATAAATAATTTTCACCTGAAAAGTAAATTCTATAGTAGGCACCGCCAAAACTGGGGGGGCAGGTCAGTACTTTTTGACGGACCGTCTTTTTAAAAATCTACCAAAAATCAGGTAATTATCCGATCAATACGAAATTTTCAGCGATTATTAGGAGAAGAATGAACTTTATAACAGTGTACTTATTTTTCATAAACGATATTTATATATATTTTTTTTTGCTTACAAAACCCCCCCTTGTTTTGAAGTGGGAACAAATATGCTTAAAATAATCATCTGAAACTGCATAAAACATATTGTGTTGTTGTAAGGGACAGAATTATAAATTAAAAAAAAAAAAAAAAAATTCGTTTGCATACCTTATTTTGAGGTCTGAATATCAGAACTTCGATTGTGTTTAATTATCCCGCTTTTGAGTTTTGAAGTGTGAAATTCGGTGAATATGTTAAGTAAAATAATTAATTTAAGTTAAACAAAACAAAAAAAAAATTTTTTTAATATTTATACGAAAAAAGCCATTTCAAAATTTTTGATAAATAAATTAACAATTTTTTTTTAGCGAGCCGAATAATGCATGACCATTATTAAACAGGGCATGCTTTGAATAATCGATACCAAAAAAAAAAATTCGATAAATATTGTGCCCTTTGTGTTAAAAATAGCATCATTTTTATCGATCTCGTTTGAAAACGTTTGCCGCCTTTCGACTACGGTGGACCAAACGCGCTGAAATAATTTTTTTTTATTCTGCTTTAAATTGCCCCCCCCCATTTTGGGGAGCCTGGCCCCCACACACATACACATTAAAAACCAAACTCATACAAATGGTCACCCATCTGGTACTGGCCAGCCTCAGCTTAATAATACATTGAAATTTTCGTCACTGAAAAATAAGTTTTTTTGGCCTGTTTGGTCTTCCATAGTTTTCTTCCCATCAAAAGAAAACGTAAACAGAGTCGATCTGAACTCTACGACGATGCGAAATATCTGGTTACCTATATGAATAAGTGGAATTATTTGAAATTCAGGTACTTATATTATAATATTTTTGCATATTCTCTTAGAAAATCATCCTAAATCTTAGTTAGACAATAAATAAATTAATTAATTATTTCAAAAACCCTTTTTTTTTTAATATTTAAGTACGTTTTTTGTGCAAGACAAAAAATGTCAATTGTTAACTTTTTGGGAAAATTTAACATTTAAAATTGAATTAAAAATAGTAGAAAAAGTTTTACATTATTCTGTTTTCTATATGATAAAATTCAGGGTTTTATCTTTCTGGAAAAATAAAAGTTACTCAGAAATAATGGATTTTAATAAATGTAATTTCGTTTTAAAAAACAACAACAACTTGATTTTGCGGCCATTTTTGGCGGTGCCTATTCTATAGTAATATAAATCTATTTTGGGTAGTAAATAATTCCAAACCAGTAAAAGAAAAATTAGATAAAATAAATTCCAGAATAAAAGCAAAATCTATAGCTACTTATGATTTTAGTACGCTATATACAAAAATTCCGCACGAAAAACTTATAAAAGAATTAAATGATACTGTAGATTTAGCTTTTCAAGGTGGAAAAGGTAAATATATAGACTTTTCAAACTCTAAAGCTTTCTGGTGTAAAAATAAAAATAGCAAAACTAGTGTTTCTAAAGGTATTTTAAAAATACTTGTAAGTCATCTTATTAAAGAATGCTATTTTCAAATAGGAAATAAAATATTACTCCAAACGATAGGTATCCCAATGGGATTGGATCCTGCACCATTTTGGGCAAATTTGTATTTACATAGACTCGAGTATATATATATGTCATCATTATTAAAAACAGATATATCTAAAACATACAACTTTCATGGGTGTAGGAGATTTATAGATGACCTTATATGCATAAACGATAATGATGAATTCGAAAAAAGTAAACATCTTATATATCCAAACGAACTAAAATTGAATTGTGAACATAGAGGACAACAGGTTACATTTCTGGATTTAGATATAAAAATTGAGGATGGGATTTTTCTTTATAAAATATTTGATAAAAGAAACGCTTTCCCCTTTAAAATAGTACGTATGCCCCATAAGGATAGCACCTGCCCTGTTTTTGTGTTTTATGGAACCATTATGTCAGAGTTTTTGAGAATAGCTCGCGTTACTCTAAAATTAACAGATTTTATGCCACCAGTTTCTAGCTTAGTAATAAGGATGATAAAACAAGGTGGGGATAAAAATAAAATATTTAAACAGTTAAATAAAGCATTTGTTCGTTACCTGATGCTTTTGAATCGTTTAAGATAAACCAGACTATATTAATAAAGGAAATCCAAAATTATATTAGCAATGTATAAAATGTATTTATAATTACATATAATAAATTTATAAAGAAAAAAAAAAAAAAAAAATGTATATATGTAAAAATAAAATATTTTTAACCTTTATATATCTAATTTTAAATAAATAAGAATGTAAATATAAAAACTACTAATTATAGTGAGGGTGATAAGTAGTTAAATGGATTAATCCAAAGCTTATAAATACAAGACTGAAAAATTAAATGTATCCATTTTAAATGGATAGTACCAGTCAAGGATCCGTCACTTGACAATCAGCCCAACAGGTGAGGGGCCGGGAACCGGCCCAGCACCTGTTGGACTGAGGTACACCGCCTGGGTAATACCTAGGAGGTCCACCCTCCCAGGCCTTGCCACTGGGCTTTCCGGTGGGGCAAGTTTATTGCTTGCTGCCTGAGGCGCCCCGACCGGGGAATGCCGACGGGGTTACTCAGGCAATTTTTAAAATTGCAGGAGTGCCCCTCCTTTAGGGGAGCCTGCTGGGTTACCACTTTCCGGCCTTGTGCCACATTTTGCTGAGTGGACAGCAAATAAATATAATCCATTTTAAATGGATAGTACCAGTCAAGGATCCGTCACTTGACACTCAGCCCAACAGGTGAGGGGTCGGAGACCGGCCCAGCACCTGTTGGACTGAGGTACACCGCCTGGGTAATACCTAGGAGGTCCACCCTCCCAGGCCTTGCCACCGGGCTTTCCGGTGGGGCAAGTTTATTGCTTGTTGCCTGAGGCGCCCCGACCGGGGAATGCCGACGGGGTTACTCAGGCAATTTTTAAAATTGCAGGAGTGCCCCTCCTTTAGGGGAGCCTGCTAGGTTACCACTTTCCGGCCTTGTGCCACATTTTGCTGAGTGGACAGCAAATAAATATAATCCATTTTAAATGGATAGTACCAGTCAAGGATCCGTCACTTGACACTCAGCTCAACAGGTGAGGGGCCGGAGACCGGCCCAGCACCTGTTGGACTGAGGTACACCGCCTGGGTAATACCTAGGAGGTCCACCCTCCCAGGCCTTGCCACCGGGCTTTCCGGTGGGGCAAGTTTATTGCTTGTTGCCTGAGGCGCCCCGACCAGGGAATGCCGACGGGGTTACTCAGGCAATTTTTAAAATTGCAGGAGTGCCCCTCCTTTAGGGGAGCCTGCTAGGTTACCACTTTCCGGCCTTGTGCCACATTTTGCTGAGTGGACAGCAAATAAATATAATCCATTTTAAATGGATAGTACCAGTCAAGGATCCGTCACTTGACACTCAGCCCAACAGGTGAGGGGCCGGAGACCGGACCAGCACCTGTTGGACTGAGGTACACCGCCTGGGTAATACCTAGGAGGTCCACCCTCCCAGGCCTTGCCACCGGGCTTTCCGGTGGGGCAAGTTTATTGCTTGTTGCCTGAGGCGCCCCGACCGGGGAATGCCGACGGGGTTACTCAGGCAATTTTTAAAATTGCAGGAGTGCCCCTCCTTTAGGGGAGCCTGCTAGGTTACCACTTTCCGGCCTTGTGCCACATTTTGCTGAGTGGACAGCAAATAAATATAATCCATTTTAAATGGATAGTACCAGTCAAGGATCCGTCACTTGACACTCAGCTCAACAGGTGAGGGGCCGGAGACCGGCCCAGCACCTGTTGGACTGAGGTACACCGCCTGGGTAATACCTAGGAGGTCCACCCTCCCAGGCCTTGCCACCGGGCTTTCCGGTGGGGCAAGTTTATTGCTTGTTGCCTGAGGCGCCCCGACCGGGGAATGCCGACGGGGTTACTCAGGCAATTTTTAAAATTGCAGGAGTGCCCCTCCTTTAGGGGAGCCTGCTAGGTTACCACTTTCCGGCCTTGTGCCACATTTTGCTGAGTGGACAGCAAATAAATATAATCCATTTTAAATGGATAGTACCAGTCAAGGATCCGTCACTTGACACTCAGCCCAACAGGTGAGGGGCCGGAGACCGGACCAGCACCTGTTGGACTGAGGTACACCGCCTGGGTAATACCTAGGAGGTCCACCCTCCCAGGCCTTGCCACTGGGCTTTCCGGTGGGGCAAGTTTATTGCTTGCTGCCTGAGGCGCCCCGACCGGGGAATGCCGACGGGGTTACTCAGGCAATTTTTAAAATTGCAGGAGTGCCCCTCCTTTAGGGGAGCCTGCTGGGTTACCACTTTCCGGCCTTGTGCCACATTTTGCTGAGTGGACAGCAAATAAATATAATCCATTTTAAATGGATAGTACCAGTCAAGGATCCGTCACTTGACACTCAGCCCAACAGGTGAGGGGCCGGAGACCGGCCCAGCACCTGTTGGACTGAGGTACACCGCCTGGGTAATACCTAGGAGGTCGACCCTCCCAGGCCTTGCCACTGGGCTTTCCGGTGGGGCAAGTTTATTGCTTGCTGCCTGAGGCGCCCCGACCGGGGAATGCCGACGGGGTTACTCAGGCAATTTTTAAAATTGCAGGAGTGCCCCTCCTTTAGGGGAGCCTGCTGGGTTACCACTTTCCGGCCTTGTGCCACATTTTGCTGAGTGGACAGCAAATAAATATAATCCATTTTAAATGGATAGTACCAGTCAAGGATCCGTCACTTGACACTCAGCCCAACAGGTGAGGGGCCGGAGACCGGCCCAGCACCTGTTGGACTGAGGTACACCGCCTGGGTAATACCTAGGAGGTCCACCCTCCCAGGCCTTGCCACCGGGCTTTCCGGTGGGGCAAGTTTATTGCTTGCTGCCTGAGGCGCCCCGACCGGGGAATGCCGACGGGGTTGGACAGCAAATAAATATAATCCATTTCAAATGGATAGTACCAGTCAAGGATTCGTCACTTGACACTCAGCTCAACAGGTGAGGGACCGGAGACCGGCCCAGCACCTGTTGGACTGAGGTACACCGCCTGGGTAATACCTAGGAGGTCCACCCTCCCAGGCCTTGCCACTGGTCTTTCCGGTGGGGCAAGTTTATTGCTTGTTGCCTGAGGCGCCCCGACCGGGGAATGCCGACGGGGTTACTCAGGCAATTTTTAAAATTGCAGGAGTGCCCCTCCTTTAGGGGAGCCTGCTGGGTTACCACTTTCCGGCCTTGTGCCACATTTTGCTGAGTGGACAGCAAATAAATATAATCCATTTCAAATGGATAGTACCAGTCAAGTATCCGTCACTTGACACTCAGCCCAACAGGTGAGGGGCCGGAGACGGGCCAGCACCTGTTGGACTGAGGTACACCGCCTGGGTAATACCTAGGAGGTCCACCCTCCCAGGCCTTGCCACTGGGCTTTCCGGTGGGGCAAGTTTATTGCTTGTTGCCTGAGGCGCCCCGACCGGGGAATGCCGACGGGGTTACTCAGGCAATTTTTAAAATTGCAGGAGTGCCCCTCCTTTAGGGGAGCCTGCTTGGTTACCACTTTCCGGCCTTGTGCCACATTTTGCTGAGTGGACAGCAAATAAATATAATCCATTTCAAATGGATAGTACCAGTCGAGGATCCGTCACTTGACACTCAGCCCAACAGGTGAGGGGCCGGAGACCGGCCCAGCACCTGTTGCACTGAGGTACACCGCCTGGGTAATACCTAGGAGGTCCACCCTCCCAGGCCTTGCCACTGGGCTTTCCGGTGGGGCAAGTTTATTGCTTGCTGCCTGAGGCGCCCCGACCGGGGAATGCCGACGGGGTTACTCAGGCAATTTTTAAAATTGCAGGAGTGCCCCTCCTTTAGGGGAGCCTGCTGGGTTACCACTTTCCGGCCTTGTGCCACATTTTGCTGAGTGGACAGCAAATAAATATAATCCATTTTAAATGGATAGTACCAGTCAAGGATCCGTCACTTGACACTCAGCCCAACAGGTGAGGGGCCGGAGACCGGCCCAGCACCTGTTGGACTGAGGTACACCGCCTGGGTAATACCTAGGAGGTCGACCCTCCCAGGCCTTGCCACTGGGCTTTCCGGTGGGGCAAGTTTATTGCTTGCTGCCTGAGGCGCCCCGACCGGGGAATGCCGACGGGGTTACTCAGGCAATTTTTAAAATTGCAGGAGTGCCCCTCCTTTAGGGGAGCCTGCTGGGTTACCACTTTCCGGCCTTGTGCCACATTTTGCTGAGTGGACAGCAAATAAATATAATCCATTTTAAATGGATAGTACCAGTCAAGGATCCGTCACTTGACACTCAGCCCAACAGGTGAGGGGCCGGAGACCGGCCCAGCACCTGTTGGACTGAGGTACACCGCCTGGGTAATACCTAGGAGGTCCACCCTCCCAGGCCTTGCCACCGGGCTTTCCGGTGGGGCAAGTTTATTGCTTGCTGCCTGAGGCGCCCCGACCGGGGAATGCCGACGGGGTTGGACAGCAAATAAATATAATCCATTTCAAATGGATAGTACCAGTCAAGGATTCGTCACTTGACACTCAGCTCAACAGGTGAGGGACCGGAGACCGGCCCAGCACCTGTTGGACTGAGGTACACCGCCTGGGTAATACCTAGGAGGTCCACCCTCCCAGGCCTTGCCACTGGTCTTTCCGGTGGGGCAAGTTTATTGCTTGTTGCCTGAGGCGCCCCGACCGGGGAATGCCGACGGGGTTACTCAGGCAATTTTTAAAATTGCAGGAGTGCCCCTCCTTTAGGGGAGCCTGCTGGGTTACCACTTTCCGGCCTTGTGCCACATTTTGCTGAGTGGACAGCAAATAAATATAATCCATTTCAAATGGATAGTACCAGTCAAGTATCCGTCACTTGACACTCAGCCCAACAGGTGAGGGGCCGGAGACGGGCCAGCACCTGTTGGACTGAGGTACACCGCCTGGGTAATACCTAGGAGGTCCACCCTCCCAGGCCTTGCCACTGGGCTTTCCGGTGGGGCAAGTTTATTGCTTGTTGCCTGAGGCGCCCCGACCGGGGAATGCCGACGGGGTTACTCAGGCAATTTTTAAAATTGCAGGAGTGCCCCTCCTTTAGGGGAGCCTGCTTGGTTACCACTTTCCGGCCTTGTGCCACATTTTGCTGAGTGGACAGCAAATAAATATAATCCATTTCAAATGGATAGTACCAGTCGAGGATCCGTCACTTGACACTCAGCCCAACAGGTGAGGGGCCGGAGACCGGCCCAGCACCTGTTGCACTGAGGTACACCGCCTGGGTAATACCTAGGAGGTCCACCCTCCCAGGCCTTTCCACTGGGCTTTCCGGTGGGGCAAGTTTATTGCTTGTTGCCTGAGGCGCCCCGACCGGGGAATGCCGACGGGGTTACTCAGGCAATTTTTAAAATTGCAGGAGTGCCCCTCCTTTAGGGGAGCCTGCTGGGTTACCACTTTCCGGCCTTGTGCCACATTTTGCTGAGTGGACAGCAAATAAATATAATCCATTTTAAATGGATAGTACCAGTCAAGGATCCGTCACTTGACACTCAGCCCAACAGGTGAGGGGCCGGAGACCGGCCTAGCACCTGTTGGACTGAGGTACACCGCCTGGGTAATACCTAGGAGGTCCACCCTCCCAGGCCTTGCCACCGGGCTTTCCGGTGGGGCAAGTTTATTGCTTGTTGCCTGAGGCGCCCCGACCGGGGAATGCCGACGGGGTTACTCAGGCAATTTTTAAAATTGCAGGAGTGCCCCTCCTTTAGGGGAGCCTGCTGGGTTACCACTTTCCGGCCTTGTGCCACATTTTGCTGAGTGGACAGCAAAATGTGGCACAAGGCCGGAAAGTGGTAACCCAGCAGGCTCCCCTAAAGGAGGGGCACTCCTGCAATTTTAAATGTGGAAATTGATGAATCGCACAGGTAAGAAATTCATTTTTATACTATGAAAAGGTTAGTAAGTGCAATTAAGAATAGGAAATTGGATAAAAAAATTTTTGTAACATGTCTTCTTCCTACGATTAAGGGTGGTGGTGTTTGATCAACACTGCTGGGGAGCCATGAAGTAATATACTGTTTTGTTTTTAAATCCCCGAAACAGTGTTTCATGGTAAACAACTGATGATCCCTTGAAAAATAAAAAAAAATTGGTATTATAGTAAATTCGAGAGAGTTGATGCAGTGATTGCAGGTGATTAAATGACTTACTGACTAAGTGTTTTTTTTTTTTTGATAAAAAGTAATTTTTTGTGTAGTTTCAAATGTTAAAAAAACTTCAAAGACTATATATATATATATATATATATATATATATATGCATATACATATGTATGCATATATATATGTATGCATATATATATGTATGCATATGTATATATGTATGCATATGTATATATGTATGCATATATATATGTATCCATATATATATGTATGTATATAAATATGTATGCATATATATATGTATGCATATATATGTATGCATATATATGTATGCATATATATATCTATGCATATATATATATCTATGCATATATATATCTATGCATATATATATATCTATGCATATATATATATCTATGCATATATATATCTATGCATATATATATGTATGCATATATATGTATGCATATATATGTATGCATATATATATCTATGCATATATATATATCTATGCATATATATATATGCATAGATATATATCTATGCATATATATATCTATGCATATATATGTATGCATACATATATATTATGCATATAATTATGTATGCATATATATATATGCATGCATATATATATGTATGCATATATATATGTATACATATAAATATATGCATATATATATGTATGCATAGATATATATATGTATGCATAGATATATATGTATGAATATATATGTATGGATAGATATATAGATATATATGCATGCATATATATACATGTATGCATATATATATGTATGCATACATGTATATATATAGTCTTTTTATTATACAAACATTATTGGTTACATATGTGCATACATGTTTCAGTGGAGTCTCAATTAGGGGACAAAACTTCATCAGACCAAAAATAATCGAAAACCGGATTTCGATTCTTTTTTGTTCTGATGAAGTGTTGGTCCTGAATTGGGACTTCAATGAAACATGTATGCACATATGTAACCAATAATGTTTGTATAACAAACAAACTATATACCAGCTCTGTCCTGTATTGAGCACTCTTAATAATCACGCGAGTTTCATTGGATTTACTTCTTGGAAACATACAACTGATATATATATATATATATATATATATATATATATACACATACGGTGTCTGATCAGATAACTTTCTCAACAAAAAAATTGCAATTTTATTGATTCATACCGACATATATCAGCATGTAATATTTTTATACCATCTTTATCAATTATTGCAATCTAGAAATTGAATGTAAAAGTTTCAGTGAAATAATTTCCGTTGTAATTTTTCGATAATGAATGTTACGATTTGGTAATTCATATAAGTCACGCCATTTTGATGACGTGACACAAATCTCTCTGGGTTATGAAGTATTAGTGACCAGTGGAAAATGATTCTATTGTAGTTTTATTCCGACTGGGACGATTGGCAAATATCTTGTTCTGAAGAATTTGGAAACAGTTACTTAAAAATAATCTTATATTTCATTCGAAATGAGGTTTTTAACAAAAAAATCCATTTGCTTTCCGTTTGTTTGTTTGTTTGTTTTTTGAAAGAATAAAAGATGTCTAAAGCTTTGTAAAATATTATTTAAATCTAGTGCTGAATTCAAATAAAAATATTTTAATTGTATCGTATGTATGCATATATATATGTATATATATATATATATATGTATGCATAGATATTTTTAAATTTTTATATCCGTTTTGATCATATATAAAGTAAAGTCAGATTTTCCCTATTTCAGTGACACGTATAGCTTTATTAGCAAAAGTTACATAAAATTATACTTCTTAAGTGACTTTATTATGGTGAAGGTGGTGGAGAAATATAGTCTATCTAGAAAATGACTTTCTTTATATAATATATGTTTTATCAGTGATTAAAGCCAATTTTTTCTGTGTTTTAAAATACTTTTTTTTTCTTTAGTCATAATAATAATGAATAAACGCTGAAGAGTTATTATTCACTAATTCAAATGTACTCCGACTTTCATCAAAATTATCGGAGAAAAATTTAAGAATACAAACACTTTCAGAATAACCGACAGAAACAGAAATAAAGAAGATATAATTTCCTTCGTGTGTTATATTCTCGAAATCGACAGAAAGATTCCCGAGTTCAACAAGATACACCTGAAGAAGGTTGGGGGTTATATGGACTGAAATATGGTGAAAATGATACTCAAGCACAGTAGTTAGAAGAATCCAAATATAACAAATAACCAACCCTCATCTAAAAAAAATCAGATAAATAATAACATTCAGTGTATAAGTATTTATTGCATTAGGTTTCTACTACATAATTTAGTTTCAATGACATTTCTTGTCTTTGTCATGTATTTTATCATAATGATATTTTTCATCTCTGTTGATGAAGTGATGCTTGCTTTTAGATTGTCCAGATATTTATTGCTATCACATTCACCAAGTACTGCCATCATTTTTTGATTCAACAATTTTTTGCCTTTCATTATTTCTAGTTTTACTTTCTTCATCTCAAATCGTACACACGTTTCCATTTAAAAGTTTTACATTTTATAAGTATATCATTAAGTCGCATTATCATTATGATAAAAGTAGTTGAAATAAGACGGCTTCCGGAGAAAATGACTCTGTATTTATATCTTTATCATATGTTGTCCTCCGGCTGTCAATTCTAGTCTTCGTGATATCGTCACTTTCTCCATAAATTTAATAATTGTGTGGAATATTTTGTACATCTCAAACATTCGGGTGATCATGCTCGGAAAATTGTGTCGTGTTTTTCTTGTAGTCAAACCATGTAATGATTATGTTCATTTTATCCACCTTACTTTATCGTCATCATTACCAATGTATATTTTTCTTTATGAATAAAAGAAAAATATACTTCGCCATTATTCGCACTAATATTTATATAAAAACAGAATTACATCATTTAATGTTTGATATATAAATCGTAATTATTTTTAGAACCCAAAACAGAACAAACCATCATCCGTTGACTTTATATTCAGATAGGTGATTTCTTTCAAAATACATTCCAATCGGCGGAAGCTGTCTGACTTGCTATTTGAATGCTAAAATAGATACATGTTAAACTTCCTAAACTTTTTGCTGCAGTACACATTTCTACGCAATTTATGCAAAAATACAAACTGCTCTTTATTGTGGAGCGACGACTATATCATTTTAGTAATAGTATTAGTAGTCGTAGTCGTCAATAATTCAGTAGTTTTCTCCGCACATAAACTCTGCAAATTGATAAAGCGAAAAAGTTTATTTTAATATATGTGATAATACGGTCATTGACGCTACTTTTCTGCGTTTATTAATTGCATTTCCATTTATTATTCATTGTAATTTTAGAGGAATATGTTGGTCTCCCTAACCAATAAATCACGAGGCATAAAACGATTTAATTGAGAAATAAGTTACCAACCCTTATTCTTTCATTTTTTCTCCATTTTTACATTTATGTTTTCTATTAATTAGTGCTAAAAATTTTAAAACAACTCTAATTTTCCATTCAAGAATAAGAGGTGCCTGCATAATACAGAAATAGAATAACACAAGCATACTAACACACACACACACACACACACACACACCACACACACATATATATATATATGTGATATTTACAGATTCATATATATATATGTGTATGAATCTGTAAATATCATATGTATGTATGAATCTGTAAATATGCTATATATGTATGAATCTGTAAATATGCTATATATGTATGAATCTGTAAATATCATATATATATATATGGATCTGTAAATATCATATGTATGTATGAATCTGAAAATATCATATATATATATATATATGGATCTGTAAATATCATATGTATGTATGAATCTGAAAATATCATATGTATGTATGAATCTGTAAATATCATATGTATGTATGAATCTGTAAATAACATATATATATGTGTGTATGAATCTGTAAATATCATATATATGTATGAATCTGTAAATATATATATGTATGAATCTCTAAATATATATATGTATGAATCTGTAAATATCATATATATATGTGTATGAATATGTAAATATCATATATATATGTATGAATCTGTAAATATCATATGTATGTATGAAACTGTAAATATCATATATATATATGTGTGTATGAATCTGTAAATATATGTATGTATGAATCTGTAAATATAATATATATGTATAGATCTGTAAATATCATATGTATGTATGCATCTGTAAATATCATATATATTTATAGATCTGTTAATATCATATGTATGTATGAATCTGTAAATATATATATGTATAAATCTGTAAATATCATATATATATGTGTATGAATCTGTAAATATCATATATATATGTATGAATCTGTACATATATATATGTATGAATCTGTAAATATCATATGTATGTATGAATCTGTAAATATCATATATATATGTGTACGAATCTGTAAATATCATATATATGTATGCACTGTAAATATCATATGTATATATGAAACTGCAAATATCATATATATATGTGTGTATATATGTATTAATCTGTAAATATCATATATATGTATGAATCTGTAAATATCATATATATGTATAGATCTGTAAATATCATATGTATGTATGCATTTGTAAATATCACATATATATGCACCTGTAAATATCATATATATGTATGAATCTGTAAATATCATATATATATGTGTATGAATCTGTAAATATATATATGTATGAATCTGTAAATATTATATATATGTATGAATCTGTAAATATCATATGTATGTATGAATCTGTAAATATCATATATATGTATGAATCTGTAAATATCATATATATGTATGAATCTGTAAATATCATATATATATATATATATATATGTATTTATCTGTAAATATCATATATATGTATGAATCTGTTAATATCATATATATGTATGCATCTGTTAATATCATATATATGTATGAATCTGTAAATATCATATATATGTATGAATCTGTAAATATATGTATGTATGAATCTGTAAATATCATATGTATGTATGAATCTGTAAATATCATATATATGTATATATCTGTAAATATCATATGTATGTATGCATCTGTAAATATCATATATATGTATGAATCTGTAAATATATATCGGTATGAATCTGTAAATATCATATATATATGTGTGTATGAATCTGTAAATATCATATATATATGTATGAATCTGAAAATATCATATATATATGTATATGTAAATATGTAAATATCATATATACATGTGTGTGTATATATATATATATGTAAATATCATATATACATATTTATATATGAAAGTATCATATATACATATTTATGTATATGTAAATATCGTATATCCATATGTATGTATATGTAAGTATCATATATATATGTATGTATATGTAAATATCTTATATATATATATATATATATATATATGTGTGTGTGTGTGTGTGTGTGTGTGTAGGCAGCTATCATATATATATATCATATATAGACGTATATATATATGTAAATATTATATTTTGGAATTTTGCTATTTTAGGGATGACAATACACTGGGGTGTGAATACCTACAACCACACACAGACACACAGACACACACACACACACACACACACACACATATATATATATATATATATAATGCAAATTTCAGCGATTTTCTCTTTTTATTCTTAAACGAAGATGGTACTTCTTTACGTCAGGTTCGTCATTCATACAGACAGGAAGTATTTACAAATGTATCGTGTATTTTCAGAAAAAATGAGTGCTTGCTCACGAGAAGGAGATTAAAACATCCTAAAAACAAGTATCTTACATTCGTATACATTTATGTTAGTACACTATTTTTAAAAGAAAATAATTTAACTCACCAATTTCAACAATTCCATATAATTTTTTTCTCATATATTTAAATAAATATCAGCTGAAAACACCAGTAAACACATTATTGCTTTCAGATTATATATATATATAGAGAGAGAGAACTGGCATCTAAGCTTCAGCCTCTGTCCCATCGACGAAACGTTGCATCCCTCTGCCTGTTCTACAAGTATTTTTTATGGTGACTGCTCTGACGAACTGCAGACACTTGTGCCCCACGACGTAGACACCCTCGACAAACCCGACAGGCAGCTAAATCCCACCCCCACGCAGTAGAGATCCCTAGATGTAAAAGATCTTTCTACTCCAGTAGTTTCTTCCCCAGAACCGCTAGACTCTGGAATTCCATTCCAGGTTCCTGCTTCCCTTACTGTACTGGCATGCAGAAGTTCAAGTGCAACGTGAACCGACATCTTGCTGCCCAAATCCCAACATAGTGCCCCAGTAGTTGCTGCCCCTGATAGTAGCCCCCTACACCAAAGTGGCAATGCGCCTTGTTTGGGGTGAAAATATAATATATATATATATATATATATATATATATATATATATATATATATATATATATATATATATAATCTGAAAGCAATAATGAAATGTACTTAGCTTAACACTTGCTGCAGTTGCTCAGTATTATCTATTATAAAAGTGTCTCAAACTGCCATCAAACTATAAAGCAACGTAAAATGATATGCATTTTTTTTATACATGTGAAGTTTTGTTTCCTGTGTATCTTTATGTATATATTAGCTTGTTTGGAGACTCGCTATCAATATGCACATTTCTCTACTTGAAATACTTAAAACATTAATTTAAAATCAGCATTTCATTCCAAACTTTGTTGTAAGAACGAAACTTACGAATTTTTTTCTCATTCATTCATATAGATAAACGTTGACAATTTGATAATTCTAAGATAAGTTAAAGATATTAGTAAAAACAGAAAAAAAGAAATCCTTTAGAAATATATCATAACTTGTTTAAGATGAAGTCAGTCTAAAGAAAAGAACATTGCTATCACATTCACCAAGTACTGCCATCATTTCTTGATTCGACAATTTTATGCCTTTCAAACATATATACATGCTAAAACATACATACATGCTAAATATTTGTGAAGAAAATAAACCAATATTTAATAACAGGCATTTTTATATTAAAATCCGAAATCATTGAATTATAAAATAATAACAAATGACTGTTAATTAATAAAATACCCTTTTGCAAAACTAAAATGTAAATTAGTTAACATTGCTACTATTATCGCATATACGTTCGAAACTTAATCGTTAGGTCAGCAATCAAAAGCACTTACCTCTTCATTATTACTTTCGCCATGGAAGGTAACGATGGTCTAGTGGTTAACAACACGGATAGGCGACATGCGTGTCCAAAGTTCGAATCTAGTCCGTTTTAGAAACATCATTTTCACTTTCTAGAAATAATTCTGACTGGAAACATATCGGGGAAACAAATGCTAGCAATAGAATCTTCAGATTCATAGAATCTTCAGATTCATAGAATCTGATGATGATGCGCTTCGCCACGAAGTAATATATAAATTCATTTGCATTTACGACTGCCTAGAACATTCAATTCTTTTACAAAGGGCTAATACGTCAATTAGAATATCAGTTCTAAGAAAGTTTCATAATATTTTGGTATCTTCGGACATTGTAATCACTAGAAATCGTCGTAGCTTAAAATAATTCAAACCAATCAAAAACACTGAAAAATGCGTGAATAATCTATGCAACTTTAGTTATGGTCTTATAAGAATTAAGTAAATTAGTTATACTTCCATTCTTATCGATTCAATTGTTTTCCATTAATCTTTGGATCACTTGAGATCTTTCGGGGAAAATTACAAGTCATAATCTGGATCAAGTATCGGCGAAGATCGTGAGAAGTGCTGAATTACGTTCGATTAATGCTTATTTGTATTTCGACTGGCTAAGGAATAGTTAAGCAAATATGATTAAATTAGGATGCGTTGCATCTATGAGAAATATGTTATGCAGATAAGTGTCTAAAAGCTAACTAGTAAAGAAACCGCTTATAAAAAAACTTCAAATACGATAATCTTGAACTAGACACATTTGTTGGAGCATACAGACAATATTAGTCAGCATGTTCAAGTATCCATCTCACTCACATGTTCAAAGATCATGATATCACATTTATGCGATGGACTAAGTGGCACAAAATATCCAGAAGAAAAATATGAACCAAAATGATATCAATACTATATCATATTTTTTGTGATAGTAGAAGAAACTGTGTCATTTTAGAATTTACTATTAAAAAGCTGAGTGGTCGACTATAGTTGAGGACAACCCGATTACTCCCTTTTTATTAGCTAATACACTGCGGTGTTAGGGAGGGCGCAACATGATTTCCGAGATTACTCGACTTACCATTAAATCACCCTTTATAATGCTGAATATTTAGCAAGGGGGCCCTAATCGCTCTTTAAGTCTTTTATATTAACTGGACCAGAATTTACCTCCAGTCTTCCGTCCCATTAGCGAACACTCTTGCCATTATGTCAAACGCTATTAAGCTAACTTCAATAATTATAACTTTAGTTGAAAGAAAAATGCGGGGCTTGTAAAATATTTTAATTCATTAATTTCGTATGAATCAGATAATTTTATTGTTGGCATTGGTTTCTCCGATATCTTTCCGGTTAGGATTCTTTTCTAGAAGGACATAGGGTGTTAACAGAAAAGACCACGCGAAGATTACCAGCATGTTAAAGGACGGTGTTTATGTAGAAACGAACTGCATTCGAACTTGGCACACCTACAGAGGTTAAATACAAGTTTAGATGGAATTTTGAAAATTTAACTCTGACCTACACAAATGCTCGAGTGGTTCAGTCGGCATTCCTCGATAAGTGCACCTCAGACGATTAGTAATAAATTACCTGCATTTAGAGAGAAAGTAAAGTCTGTCATGTCAACCTCCTAGGACTAAATAGAAGCATACATCAGCCCAACAACAAAGCTACTGTCGAAATGATTTGGTAGAATTTGATGAAATTGTTTTCTTTTATATCAATCTACTCTTATATAAAAATAAATTTTGTCTCCGTATGTGTTTGTGTGTATGTGTGTGTGAGTTCCGTCCTAATGGACTCGAAAACAATCGATCGATTTTTTCGATATATATATATATATATATATATATATATATATATATATTGTAAAGCGCTAACGTATTTTATGTTTGTACGTACATTGTCACCTTCCACGCACACTTTAGAAAAGTGCATCGTCCAATTAGCACAGTTTGGTTATTTACCTGATATCGCGAAGATAAGATGCTGAGTTTATACATTTTAAAACCAATAAATTCAAAATCAAACTTGATCCTCTCGATAACTAAAACAGCCCAATTGTAAATAATTTGGATGCATTTGGAAAAGTTGCATTTGTTTATTTTATTTGAAAAATAGTAGATTGATACTTTCCAGTACAAAATACAGGGAATATTCATTGTGTAAAAAAAAGATTTAAATTACTAGGATTCCGAATAACTGAAGAAAGAAGAAACATAATTTAAAGATTATTTATCTAACAACGACAATTATTTTTACGAAAGAGAAAACAGTCGTTTTTTTCTTAATAATTTTGAGACTTTATCATTTCAAATAGTAATCAGTAAATTATACGAGTACATAGTGAATTAGAAACTACTGTAAAATGTTCACCAGATGCAACTATAAAAGGGTGCTTTATAAAAGCGATGAAGTTTAATTGTAGATTTGCAACTATTGGTTATTGTGAGTTCAATTAGATTTGGCAATTCATCACGAAGAGACTGACACTCGAGCAGCGTTTGTAAATTGCAAATGATACGATCAATTTACTGAGAGAAACATTTGATAGAGAAATAATTTCACAAAATCGACCTGTCAGCTGGCCATATTGTTCGTGCAATTCAACCCCATTAGATTATTTTTTTATGTTTATATAAAGTCCCAACCAGACAACACTTGGAAGACAACATTCGATATACAGCCTAATCTTATGCGTAGAGTTGTGAAAATTTGACCTTTTTTTCTACACTTTTTTTTACACTTTTAAAAATACGTTAAATAAATATGTACACCTTTTTTCTCTCTCTAATCTATAGAGTCAAAAGAAGACTTTTAGAGTCAGCACTAATATTAAACACTAATACTATTACGCAAAGAAAGGGCTTCTACATATAGACATTGAACAACCCACCCTTCTCATACACACACATAGTTTCCTTCCTGATATGGGTTGAATTCTAACACTGTTTCCTTTTCATTTACGTATGGTCAATGATCGTTTTCTTCTTCTGCATTTTTCCTTTTAATATCCTTAAAATGTCCTCTGCAATAAGGACGAAACGTTGATCATTTCATAAATTTATTCGGTTTTTCTTTCGTTTTTTTTTCAAAACAACATATATATGTATGTATGCTTCAATAATGACTTACTGCCAATATATATATATATATATATATATATATATATATATATATATATATATATATATATGTACAGCAAGTCATTATTAAATCATGTCTGATTGAACACGACTGAATTATTCTTTTTCTGATTTTTTTTTTTTGGAGAACTTTTCGATTCACTTAGCGGTCTTTTTTTTTATTTCGGCTGGCATGCTGTATTATGGCATATTATGGCGCCCAGTACTTGTTGCTTGGTCATATTCCCCTCAGGCGCTTTCTATCGGTACATCCGACTGTCATCAGGAGTGACTGCTGTTGTCATTTTTTTTATTGGTGTATTTATAGTTAGCTCTATTTTATTTATTTATTTGTTTATTTATTTATTATTTAACAAAATAGGAAAAAAGAATTCAGTTGTATTCCATCAGACATGCTTGAATATATATATATATATATATATATATATATATATATATATATATATATATATATACAATTGTTGTATTCTTGCATATGTTATATCCTAACACTTTATTTCCTTTTTTTTTTCAGAATTGTCCAGATGGAGTAAGTAGCATATATTTTACAAACTTTTCACATTTTTTAATGTTACTGATTTAACTATTCGATTGATATTGAAAAAAAAGAGCATAATTCACCATGTCATTAGCAAGGAAAATAAAAAGTAAACATTATTTCTCCATGCGTAAATTTGTGAAGTAACATTTTTTTACTCGTTTTCATCCCAAACAATGCATATTGCAACTTGGACGTCAGGGCTATAGTTTGGACCATGTGTAGAGCAGATGAGCGAGATATTAGTTTACATTACATTTAAACTTCTGCATATAAGTACAGTTAGGGAAACAGGTAATTGAGGAGGGATTTTAAAGTCTGAGTTTGAGGAAAAAAACTATTAAAGTAGAAGGCTCTCCAGTATTTAAGAATATCTACAATGAAGAGGTAAGATTTTGTTGCTAAACGAGTTTGTCGGGGACATGTACGTCGAGGGGGTACGAGTGCAATGAGTTTATCAGAGCACATTTCTTTAAAAAACTAGTAAAAAGCACAGGGATGCAATATTACTCCGATAGAACAGAGGTTGGAACTTTGTTGACAGTGTGAGACCTATCTTTTTATTTTATTTTTTATTACATTTCCCCCCCAAACAAGACAAATTACCACTTTGGTGTAGGGGGCTATTATCAGGGGCAACAACTACTGGGGTACTATGTAGGGATTTGGGCAGCAAGATGTGATTGCAGTTCGTCAGAGCATTCACCACTAAAATACTTGTAAAAAAGGCAGAGGGATGCAATATTTCGTCGATGGGACAGAAACTGAAGCTTGGATGTCAGTTCAGGGCCTATCAGGTTTGCGACTCTCTTTTGAACCATGTCAAGAAGCGAGAGACTAGTAGCAGATGCACCAGCCCAAATGTGACAGCAATACTCCATACATGGGCGAATGGTAGCCTTATAGAGGTACAGGATACTTTCGGGTGTTAGTAGTTGTCTAGCACGGTAGAGAGAGCCCTCCTTTCTTGCAGCGGCCCTGGCAATGCCTTCGATGTAATTGTTCCAACTCATGTTTCCTGTGAACGTTAGGCCAAAGAGTTTGAAAGATGTACTCTCAGATAAAGAGTCATTGGCCATTGCTATAGGTGGTAGAGAGGGTTTCTTGTAATTATTGAATGAAACTAGTTTAGTCTTGGCGACATTGAACGTGACCAACCATTTTTGTCACCATTCCACTACAGATTGGAGGTCTTCCTCTAGTGTTTCTGCCATTTGTTTAGAAATGTGTTCATTCGTCTTCCTGTCGTGCCTGCCATAGAGTTTAGTGTCATCAGCATATATACCCATCTCAGATGCAATTTTGTCGGGGAGGTCATTTATGAATATCAGGAACAATAGAGGTCCAAGGATAGAACCCTGAGACACTCCCGCATTTATATCATATTGTTTAGATGTACGACCGTCGAGGACAACTTGGATTTTTCTCTTATTTAAGAAGGATTTAATTATGCTAAGTATTCTACCAGTGATACCGTATGATCTAATTTTCCTGAGGAGACCCTCGTGCCATACCCTATCAAAAGCCTTAGATATATCTAGAGCTACCGCTCTGCCTTCCCCCGCTTTGTCCAGTGAATGGTATATACGTTCAGAGATTACAGTTAGGATGTCTGCTGTGGAACGGGCTTGTATAAATCCATATTGTTTGTCAGTCAGAAGTTTAGCATCTGTAAGGTGATGGACTAGAGCATGGTTAATTAAGGTCTCAAATATTTTGGCAAAAAGTGGGAGGAGGCTAATAGGGCGATAATTTGATGGGTCAGTCCTTTCGCAAGAATTCTTGAATACTGGTACCACAGAAGCAGTTTTCCAACAGCCAGGAAAGCAAGCTTCATTAAGGCATTTGTTGTAGAGTTTGGAGAGAACTGTAGCTACTTCGGCTGAGCACTTTTTTAATAGCACAGCTGGGATGAGATCGGGTCCACATACTTTTGAAGTGTCAAGGTTTTTTATGATGGCATGCACCTGAGCAGGGGTGATTTTCAGATCGTCTAGCGTGGCGTCTGTCCGCATAGGAAAGTCAGGTAGGGGGTGGTTTAGAGGGTCCAGTGTGGAGTTTGAGGCAAACCGACTGGCAAGCATGTTAGCCTTGTCGTTGCTGAGGAGACAACCTCGTGATTGTTGGTTGGTGGGGGAATTGTTGATTGCCCATTATTTACTACACTGTTGTAGAGTTTTTCAGAAGTGTCGAGTTCCTAGTTTTTTTGCTTCGATGCGTTGTTTAGTTGTTTTCGTAAATTCTCTCTTAGCTGTCGCTATTTCTTTCTTAACGTTATTTCTAGCTTCTATATACTTCAGTCTGTTTGAACTAGACTTATGTCGGTTAAATCTGCGGTATGCATGCTGCTTTTCAGCAATGGCAGTTGCGCAATTCGACGTAAACCATTGGGAAAGAGTGGACCTTACTATAAAATTTCCGCATGGGAACATGCGCTTCGATTGCAGTTTTGAACCATTCAGTGGTCTCGTTTGCACACTGTTCAGCAGGGAGAGAAAAAATATTTCTCCATGGGGCATCTCTGATTGGTTCCGTGATGGCTTCCCAGTCAGCCTTTTTATAATATCTTGTTGTTTTGAGCACTGGCTCTTCAGTTTTGGCTCTAGAGTTTAGGGCGATTTCAACCATTATCACTGCATGATCAGCGTTCCCGAGTGGGCTGTGGGCTTCGTTATGCAGTCATCGGGAACTGTGGTCAAAAACAGATCTAAAAGTGATGCGTTTTGTTCTTCCTGGTCAGGGAAGCGGGTTGGAAACGTAACCATTAGTGATAGGGAGTGTGATATAGTGAAGCTATGAGCTGTGCTGCCCGCTGCATCTGTGTGAGTAGAGAATCCAAGCCAGTTTTTGTGGTGGACATTAAAGTCACCAAATACATGTATTTGTGCGCTTGTGTCGAGGGATAGTGCTGTGTCTATGCTGTCAGAGACTTTGTTTATTATAGTGCAGTCCTGAGTCGAGGGAGAGTGGTAGAGAAAATAATAGTAGCTAATATTGTGTTGCATGTTTAGTCTAAAGCACATAAAGTCTTGATCATCCGTTTCTAAGTTTGTTTCTCTAGTCAGGGGGAGGGTATTACGAATGTAAACTCCAAGTCCGTGCATGTGTCTGTCAGAGTCCTTACGGCAGAGTGGGAGATATCCAGGCATGTTAAAGTGGTTACAGGGGATGGAGGAGTGTAGGTTAGTATCACTTAGTGCTAAGATATCAGGGATATTTGTTAAGAGAAATGCTTCAACATCAGCTAAATTAGTTCTAAGCCCACGGATGTTAGTGAATACAAGCCTCAAGAGAGGAGGCAAGTTGAATCTGTTTGTCCCTAAGCCTTGTTTAAGCTTATTTTTAGATTGTACTGTCGTCATATTTTTAAAGAGTTTCGGTTTAGGTAAGGGGGAGCTAAACAAGAGGTTATGCAGAGCATCAGATGCATCACAAGCAGACCATCAGCTGACCTTTCTTCAATTAGGACTGTGGCCTCAGAAAAGCCCACCGGGGATGAGTGCAGGGTCCCTTTCCATGCGCGCCATGGCACTACAAACAACCCGATATTATTCAACTGTTGATAGAGCAGCCGTTCTAAGCGCTACCAAAGAGTTAGGGACCCTGTACTACCAGTCGGGAACAGCAGCCAGGAACTGTCAATCCGGTACCCTCAACCTATTAGAAGAAGATCAACCCAATCTAATTGCTCAGGCATATATTGTACTCAAATTAGATTGGAGACTCTGTTTTGGACCCTATTAGATTGGAAACTCTGTTTTGGACCCTAAATGACAAAGAGAGAGAGAGAGAGAGAGAGAGAGAGAGAGAGAGAGAGAGAGAGATACTAGTGATAGATACCCTAGTCTAGATGTCGCAATAATGCTCCATGCATGGGAGAATGGTAGCGTTGTAGCGGTAGAAAATACTCTCTGGTGTGAGTAATTTTATAACGCACTAAAAGGAGCCCATCTTTTCGCGGCATATCTGGTAATTGCCTCAATGTATTTGTTCCAATTCATCTTTCCTGTGGATGTTAAGCCAAGGACTTTGAACGAAAACCTTTAGGTAGTATATCATAAGCTCTGGCTATAAGTCTTTGAGAACGTTACTTGTAATTATTAAAGGAACGAAGCTTATTTTGGAAGCATTGATATTATCAACCATTTATGTCTCCATATGGTCTCTCCTCGGTCATCGAACCAAATAGATTGATTCCTCTCCATCTCTTGAGATGGCGGTGGAAGGATGTGGAAAAGAGAGGTGGGTAACGACCCTTCGATTGTATTAGATTCTCTCAAAAATCTCACCTCGATTGCCAGTTTTCGACTCGGGGACTCGTTTATGTAGTGAGGTGACAGGGTAGGCCGAGGCCGATTCCTGGACCAATCGCAACTAATTACGTCACGTCAAGGGAAGCCCCATCTTACTCGGTTTTCACCTACGATTGCAGGACGGTTTCTCACGATCGAAAGGTTAACTCCGTGACCTCGCTGGTCTGGCAAATGCATTCAAAGGCCAAACAACCCTGATTCATTACTTGTTGGCATCGGAAATGAAACTATGTTTTGTTATATCTATCAAAGTGACATCAAATTGTCGTTTTCACCAAAACAATAACATTTTCTTTCAGCAAGGTTAGGTCGCTGTCACCCGAGCATACAACAATACTTAATGAGTTTTAGCCTTCCTCTCGTGGGGAGTCCAATCGCTCCCTAGGACGGTCACCTCACACCCATTCCACTACAGACTGGAGCTCTTTATCTAAGGTTTCAGCCATTTGCTTAGATATGCTGTATTTTTCCTCTTGTGTCTATTATAAAGTGTAGTGTCATCGGCAAGTATACCCATCTAAAAACAATCCTATAAGATCATTTATAAATATCAGAAATAATAGAGATCAAAGAATTGAACCCTGAGGCACTCCTGCGTTAATATTATGCTGTTTAGATGTACGTCTATCAAGAATAGTCTGGACTTCTCTAAGAAGAATCTAATTTTATAGCGTTCTTCCAGTAATATCGTATGATATCCTTTTCCTTGCGAGCCCTTCATGCCAGCCCTTGCCAAATGTTTTGGGTATATGTATGGCTACAGTTCTGGCTTCCCCTACCTTATTCAGTGCATGGTATACCCGGTCAGAAATGAGCGTTAAAATATTTGCAGTATAACGGTATTCTCTAAATCCGTACTGTCGGTCAGAGAGAAGATTAGCTTTTGGGAAGTGATGGACTAGTACTTGATTGATTAATGACTCAAAGACTTTATCGAAGAGAGGAAGGAGACTGCTAAGGTGATAATTGAGCCGGTCAGTGCTTTCACTAGAACTTTTGTACACTGGTACCACAGAGTACGTTTTCCAGTTATTAGGGAAGCAAGATTCAGCAAGAAATTTGCTGTATAGTTTGGAAACTACAAGAGTTAGCTAAGCTGAGCATTTTTTAATTAGTATAGCAGGGATGAGATTTGTCCCACACGATTTGGAGGTGTTTAAGTTTTAAATGATATCATGGACATGAGGTGATTTTTTTCAAATCATCGTGTGGCTTCAGTCCGCATAGATAAATTTATTGGTGTGGGGGGTCTATGGTGGAACTGGAAGCGAATCGCCGTGCAAGCGACCTTTTGGATTGTTTTTTATTTACTGCATTTTCCAAAAATCACGAATTCAAATCTTCAGCGATTCTATGCATTTTCTGCTCACTTCGGCATGCCTTCATTTGACCATGGATTGTTCGCTCTTACAATGATTTTAAACATCCATAAGTTTATTGTTGAATCGCCCTCTTAAATAACCATTCTGGACCAAGGAGTTGTCTCACAATCCACCTGACATTCAATTAATTCTTATCGTCAAGTGGCTTTGAAGCCTTGATTAGTGGTGAGTACTTAGTAAAATAAATGGTTATTAACAACTTCATTATCGTGAATTATATATATATATATATATATAAATGAAAGTAGATAAACTCTTAAACTACAGGTCATATAACACTGTAATTAACAGGAAATAGTAATCATAAACCAATAATGGTTTATAACGAGTAAAATCTTTATTGGTATGGATGACTAACGTGTACAGGCACGTATCGGCAAGTTGAAATGCGAAATATTCATTTAAACTAGCCGACAAATAACTTTTCCTTTATACTAAATTTTCTTTTCTCTAAATTACTTTACTTTTATTCTAAATAGCTCCATTCTTTTTCTTCAATTAAGCTCTCCTTTTCTTTTTTGTAACGAATTAAGAATGTATGATCTGTAGACGTTAAGGTAAATATACGAAGACATACCGATATTTTTTTCTTTTTTTATTCATTTTTCGATTGCAAATAAAAAGTCTAAAGTTTTCGAATGCGTGTGTTTAGTTTTTTTTTTTTTTAGAAAGTTTTCTTTACACATTTATTGAATTCAAATAAATGTAAGAAAATTATGACAACATAAAATAGTTTATTTTATTGCAAAATAAAAATTTCCTAATAAAACAAACTTATAAAATAATTATTTTTTCGTAACGAAGTTAAGAATTTATTATTTGTAATGATGAATGAATGAATGCAATTCCTCAAGACAAAATTCAATGAATAAAGTTCAAATTTTACTTTAAAAAATCTTATATAACAGGAAACAAATTCTAAGTACAGGTTTTGATAGAACAGCTTACTTAAGCTAATGTCAGGATTGTGCGTTTTTCTCTTTCTTCTTTCTATTAAGTAATACGTAAATATTGCGCAAAATTCTGGAAATTTAAATATTTGTCTCTCACAACATTAATAATCTGTCATTTTTCTTTAAATAATTTCACTCTTTCCCTTAGATAATTTTCTTATCTCTTAATAACGTTTTCTAACTTCTCTACTATACTTTAAATAATTTCTCCTTTTTTTCGTTAAATATTGTTTCTGTAAAGAAATAAGAATTTATGGGCTGCAAATGTTAAATTAAATATACGAAGACATATCTATTTTTTAAAATTAATTTATTGAATTGATAAAACAATATTAATTTCAATGGCATTTCTTAATAATTAGTCTATTTGATTAAAATATATTTTGGATTACTAATCGACATTTCAACAAATGTATGATACATTTGGATTCCGTTTTTTCTAAACAGATCAATTGCCTCATGTGCTTTATATTATATATATTGGGTTAGAGCATTCTTATCAATCTATTGATTGTGTTATCGATTAAGATCAGGCAGTAGAATTACCTGTAAATTTCTACAACCACCTGCAATGTCATATCATGACCTGATATTGAAAAAAGAGTGTCCAGTTATATAAGGAAACTTGCGGGTGCCGTCCAGCTTTGCCCGGTCGTAAAATACACTAGCATATGATATTTTAATTTGTCCAGATCTCGTATATATTATGATAGAGTCGTGATTTCAAACGTAAAAAATAAGTATTTGGATGCCGCCAGGTAGAATTGAAACTGAAAGCAAAACTCTAGCATTCAAAGCTGGTGAAGTTACCACTGTACCATTGTGACACGCGTATGAACTGATTAAAAATAAATTAAGATGAATGTATAAGATGTTGTTTTCAATTGTGACCCATTTTGACCCCTTAAAACTATTTTAACCGACTGAAGACCCATGAAAGATCGGTTCATTAAAAATCCAATCATTTAAAGGCCCTAGCGCCCCTCTGCGACTTTTAGTTTCGGAAGAGATAGAGTTTGAAAATATGAAGACAGACAGACATAGTGAGTTTTTTTTTTAATTAGATCTGGACCACCTAATCTGTAATGGTACACAATTAGCAATAAAATCTTTGAAAATTAATGTTCTGGAGCTGGAGATTTTGAAGGTGAATCTATGTTTATTCTCCGGATTTCTCTTATTCCTTCTGCCATGCCATTACAGTTCAAGCGTATACAATTCCCAATAAAAATTAGTTTTGCAATGTCTATAAATAAAGTTTAAGGATAAATCTTCAAGGTTGTAAGACTTAATCTTGCTTTTCTCATGGCCAGTTTATGTTGGTGGCTCACGCATTGGAAGTCCTGAAAACCTCTACATTTACACACCTGGTAGGGGTCACATCCAAAATGTTGTTCTCGTAAAGGTTCCTCAAAATGAATGCTACAGGTACATTTACCAGTGTTCAAATATGCACTGCTAGAAACTAAATTTTAATTATTTCATAAACAGAATAGATTACTAATGTCATCTTTATGTGTATTGTACATTAAATAGTTAAAACAAAAGGAGATTTAACAGTTTTCAGATATCCAATAATTGCAATTCGCACATCATATTCTGAAAGGAGAAGGACTAGAAGAAAGAAGGATTAAACTAGAACAGAGAATTATATAAAATAAAACGCACTACTCTTACTGCTCAGAGAAGATATGGAAAAAAAAGTAGTCAATATGAATTTATGTTTCGTTTAATCAATTTGATAATAATGTGTGAGGACAGAATATTCAAATATATCAAATACAACCTGGCAACGCCGGTACTTCAGCTATTTAGGTGAATAAAATGATAGTTGAGAAATCCTCTGTGTTCAGAGTGATAGGATGGCTACTCACAGATAACTTTGATCTTAGACATGGATTTTCTCTCCCGTTGTCACATGTACCTATTCCATTTTCATGATAATAGCACAGATACGCTTTCTTCTCTTGTGCATAAAATGTTAATAAGTGTTTCTTTATAATACCTTATTGAATTTTACAAAATAGCGCCCATTAAATAGAAAATCATATTAACCCATAGCCTACTTTAAATACCAGTCTTCGGAAATCCACAACAATTCATGCCGATGAAATATTTATAAAATTTTCTAAGTATATAATTTATTTTCTTAATTCTGTAGACAGAGAATAAAATGAAAATCCCAAATTAATAATGTTATTGGTGTATTCAAGTGTTATATAGCATGAATTAGTTCATCTATAATCTCAGAGATTAGAATAAAACTACTGTCGTCCCGATCGCAATAATATAAATACATTCGTTTGGTTTGTTAACTATTTCAAAAAACTATTTAGTTAAGCAATATGTCCATGCATTTAGACAGATGATTTCCGGCGTTGAATGAAGCATAAAAGCTTCTGTGTAACGTATTTGCTTATGATATATTTCCATATTACTAGGCTCCTGAAAAAGACGAAAGAGAAGAAATCTTGATGAATCGATATTGAATTTGATATCGACAAGATGATGACCAGTTAGTTCAGAAAACAACACTCATTTTGGGTTGCGACATCATCGAAGATTAATGTCAATGGAACTGTGACGTTAGAGGTTAGAACGAAGAAAATAACAATATGATGCAATGCAATACTCCTTTGAAGTCATGTGGATGAAGCTTTGTAAAGCCTTTCATTTCACTCGTAAGCTTCTGATGATCGGATACCGTTGAAATAAATGCTGATATCAAAGAGATGTTATACAAAGAGCTGTGAAGCTTTGGTTTGAGAGGAGTTTGGATATTTTTCAATACAAATAATAGCCCAAGACGGAGGAATAATATAAACGAATCTATTTGGGTTGTGAGCTAGTAAAACCTACTTAGATATGAAATCAATTGCAATTAATACATCCAAGCCTGATGATTTATTGAGTAACTGAAACATGAGCGAATTTGTGTAGCGTAATTGCCAAAGATATATTTTCATATTGCTAAACTAACATGATCAGATACCGTAAAAAGATTTGTTATCAAGCACCTCAGACATTTCTCTTGGCGCAAGTTTCATCCAACAACTGCTTTAAACCGTAATTAGGAGATGCAACCACTATTTAATGTAGCCAGGAAGCAAAAAGATTATATGAATTCTCTTGAAACACGTGAATACTAATGGAGTATCGAAAGATAAAATATGTGCACCGTGAGCTTTTTAGTCAATCTAGGGAAACTAGTGTTCCTGAAGCTAAACAAACAGAAACTTCAGCTTATGTTACCATGGTGAGCATTCCATTTGAGAGAAAAAGAATGAGTTCGGAAATGAGGAATCCGCATTAACCTATGGCATTTATTTACGTTGATTAATTATACGTAATTCTCCGCACTAGGGTGTTAACATGACCACACGATGACCATAATAAATGTCTAAATCTTTCCTTCCCTATCTCCGGAATTAATGAAAACTTGATTTTCTCCATAGATATAAATGTTATCGACATCAGTTGCTTTAATCAATGTGTGCTGTCAACGTGTATATATATATATATATATATATATATATATATATATATATATATATATATATATATACAAGGATGGGTGCCCGGCATTGCCCGGGTGTTTGATGTGTGTGTTGAGCAAAAAAGAGGTGGTAGTAGGAAGGCGGGCTCGAACCCGTACCGCGAAGGAGGAAAATAACGGAGAAAAACGTGACGTCCTTGCTGTTATCACTACCTTCAAACCTAAGTGACCTAGGTTTAAATTAAGGCTAGACAATCGAAAAGAGGGAATGACTTTCGAAAATATCAACGAAAAAAGCGACCCCTCCCTGTAGAAAAGTGGTCAGCTGAAGGTGAAGTAATTAATGTTTTTAGCCAATTTTTCAGTATTTGTCGTCCGAAGACTCGAGCTTCAAAACGATACTGATCTTGTGAAAATCCGTCGCCTCTGTCGAAAGTTTTAGGCAGACATGTAAACAGACATACATAGATTTATATATTTGTAGCTCAAATTTTCGACCCAAACCGATTAAAAAGCTTGCCCTATCTCTGAATACCCTTTACGTAAAATTTCAAGTGTTTAGACCAGAAAGTGTCTGAGTAATTTGGCAGAGACCGCAGAGGTCAATTTTTGTTAACTTTGATCCATATTATGACCCATAAAATGTATTGTTTTGGGGCTCAAATCGAGTTATTAAGTAAGATCCATGTCCATGGAACCCATATCTAAAATTTCAAGTATTTAGACCGAAAATTGTCGGAGGAGTTTGGTAGAGTTTTCAAAGGTCAAATCGTTGAACTTTGACCCCTTAACAGCCAAATTCTTGACCGAAACCCGATTTCAAAGATTTTCCCAAATCTCAGTACTCTATATATCAAATTCTGAGTCTATAGACTGAAAATTGACAGTTATTGCGTAGGGAAATGTACACATACAGACAGACACACAGACAGACAGACACTTTCACTTTTATAGATATACTAGCATGGGTGCCCGGCGTTGCCAGGGTATTTGGAAGTGTATGTTAAGCAAAATAAAAAAAACGTAATTTTTTAAAACTTTGACCCCTATTATGACCCCTTAAAATTTATTGTTTTTGGCTCAAATTAAGTATTTAAGTTAAATCCATGTCCAAGGAACCTATATCTAAAATTTCAAGTGTTTAGATAAAAAATTGTCGGAGGAGTTTGGTAGAGTTCTCAAAGGTCAAATCGTTGAACTTTGACCCCTTAATCGCCAAATTTCTGGTCAAAAACCGATCACATCGATTTTCTCAAATCTCAGTAACCTGTATATCGAATTTCGAGTCTGTAGACTAAAAATTGATAGAGTTATTGCGTAGGGAAATGTACACAGACACACACGCACACACACACACACACACACACACACACACAGAGACTCTTTCACCTTTATATATATGCTAGCATTATGGCCCGACGTTGCCCGGGTGTTTTAAGGTATATGCTGAGCATTAAAAAACAAAACAAAAAAAAAACGGTCAATTTTTTTTTAATTTGACCCCTATTATTACCCCTTAACCTTTATTGTTTTGGGCTCAAATAGAGTTATTAAGTTAGATCCATGTCCAAGGAACCTATATCTAAAATTTCAAATGTTTAGACCCGAAATTGTTGGAGTTTGGTTGAGTTCTCAAAGGTCAAATTGTTGAACTTTGACCCCTTAGCAGCCAAATTCTGGCTGAAACTCGATCACATAGATTTTCCCAAATCTCAGTACCCTGTATATCAAATCTCGAGTCTGTAGACTAAAAATTGACAGAGATATTGCGTAGGGAAATGTACACAGACAGACAGACAGACCCGTTCACTTTTATAGATATACTAGCAATGGGTGTCCGGCGTTGCCCAGGTGTTTGGAGGTGTATGTTGAGCAAAACAAACAAAAAAGTGAAATAATAAACTGTCACTAACGTATAATGCAATGATCTTTGTGTAAATAAATTCCGCTCAAGTCGTTCTGATACTGTTGATCATTGTAGATTTAACGTACATACCTGGCAGAATCAATAATAGGATGCTTTGATTAGTTAATGACTAAGATTCTCTCAAACAAAAAATTTTCTTTTGTTCTCTTGTGGTGCGACGCATCCCTTTTGTGATTGTCTTGAGTAATATAATTTCAAGTATTTATTCGGAAACCCTGTTCTGATGATTTTTGCGGTATATAGCTCTATTAAATCAACGCATTTGTTTCTTTATTTAAAACTAGCGAGGGGTACCCGGCGTTGCCCGGGTGTTTGGAGGTGTGTGTGGAAACTCCGGGGGGGGTTTAAAAAAAAGTAAGTATGAGGATCGAACCCGAACCGTTGAGGCAAAGTTGTAAATTAAAGTATGAAAAAAAAAAAACGTGCGACGTTAACCATTGCCCCACCGCGAGATGCTAACGGAAACACGTTTGAATTTATTTAATTACTTGTATTTGGCAGGTGCCCGTTTTAATGAGGTCAAGTTTGACTGCGGGATAGTATTTCATTTACTGCGAAACGCTTTTTTGAATTTTTATTTTTCCCAAGATGTTATAGGAAAAAGACTAACCCACATGCGACGAGCGACAAATGTTGAATATTTATCTTTCCGAAATCGAGCAAATTAAATAGATAGGCGAGCTTCGTTGTTAACTGTGAGATATTACGATTTATATGTGATATAAAAAGATTTTTAAATTTATTAGGCGAGCGACCGCTTCTCTGAAAAAAGCCTTTTGTAGACATACAGAAAAAGCGAACACACATACATAATACATTTTCGCTTTTATATTTATAGATAACGATATTCACAAACCCCAAAATTGTCTTAATCGATTTTAAATGGTGATACCAGTTTTTATCTTGATTTATATTCAACTCTAAATTAAACGTCGAAGTCCTATAATTAAAAATGGTACACAGTTGCATATTTTTCAAATGTCCGGCAAATGATTTAAAAGTGCGATACGATTTAAAAAAAGAAAAAGAGAACGCAAAATAGAGATACCATTTTATTTAATGAACAACTTAATTCCGTTTGCTATTTTGTCAACAGTTTATCTCTGTCAGAATAAATGAATCAGAGAAAGTAAAACTCGGATATTGCTTCGGTATGGATGACGAAAACGGAAATAATAAACTTATCATAAAGTGAAATATCTCAATGCAATTCAATCGACAGGAAAGCAATTGCAGTTAAAACTTATAAACGACTTCACATTATTGCATGTATGTTCGACTATACTAGAAATATGTTTGCCTCAGATAATTTACATATGTTAAACGTTTTAAACGCTGAAAAAAAAAAGAGCAATGAATAAATTTGTCTTATAAATTAAAAAAAAAGAGAAAAGAAAAACTGTAAATACAGAATAAACTTCACCTTCTGATAACTACGATAACATGAGAGTTTAGGCGTACATTCCAGAATAGAAATCATAGCGACAAGCTATGAATGATTGACGACAGTAAGGTTAAAAGCATGTCCTTAATGGTTAAGGGAAGTTACAATCCAACATAATTTTCTCCGACGGGATATAGTCACTTGTTCCAGGCAGATTTGAAAGAAAACAGACGTAGGGTAATCGTTCATTCCAGCTGGAACAGAACAAGTTATGAAGCGATTCTCATATCTTAATTCTTCTCTCTATCCACCGCTTAGCCAGTTATATATATATATATATATATATATATATATATATATATATATATATATAGTCTAAAGAAGATTTGAATAAAAAAATGCAAAAATAAAAATAAAGAATGCAAAGAAGGAAAAAAAGTTAGCTTTAACCTATTGCAGGCTAAGCACCTACATAATCTGACTTCTAAAAGGTTTTTAATGACAAAAGAGAGTTCATTTATATAAGGATGACAAAAAGGGCATTAACTAAAGTTGTTAAATAGAAATAGACTTAGCACGTGCATAAGCCGATTTCGCAAAAGTCTTCAATTTGAAAACAGAATTTAACTACATGAGGATGAAAAGAGAAAACCTTAACTAAAATGTTGTAAATAGAAAACGGGGATCATCAGCTGCTTACCATGTAGCTGTTTCAGAGATTTAAAAACAGGACAGCTGTTAAAGACATGGCTCTCCAGTGGATAATACCACTTCCTCAAAAAAAAATTAATTAATACGGTTACTACGTTTACTAATATATAGGAAGAAAAGAAAATAGATAAAAGAAACAAAATAAAAAATAAAAAGATATACTATTAATAAATAAGTTTAAGATTACAAGATCCATTCTGCGACATGTTAACTAACATATAAATGCTATGAGAATAAAAATGCATAACAGCTTAAGTATATTAGGTACCAGAAAGGCAAATAGATAAGAGAAAGGAAACCTAGCCATGCATATCTAAAACCCCAATATAGAGTCTAAAGAAGCTTTGAATAAAAAAAATGCAAAAATAAAAATAAAGAATGCAGTTTAACTTCCCAGAAGGAAAAAAAAATATTAACTTTAACCTATCGCAGACTAAGCATATGTGTGTGTGTGTGTGTGTGCGCGTGTGTGTGTATGTATGTGTGCATTGTGATGTATATATGTGATTTCTGTAATTGATATCTATTTATATTTGTTTGCTAATAAATAATTTATGTAAAAAAGGACGACTACAAGACACGTGGGTCACAGCAACAAGAGTTTATAATAAGATTACATGCATCCACACGACATCATGTTATTGAGATATCTATTTAGCAAAACATCATTACAATATTTTTCGGGTGAAATAGGAACCGCAAATATAAGTCTCGTAACTGGTGTAAGTAGTATCTGTTTTATCTGCTGGATAAGCGTAAGCGATGAGAGTAGGTGGAGGCGGCTCTAAATAGTTGTAGATGCAATAAAATCTAATTGCTTCAATACAAAAGACAATTATAAATAACGTATATTCATGCCTATAAAGTTGGGGTTTTTCGCTCTCACATTGATATTAAAGTCTACTTTTTCTACTTAAAAATGATTTAAACGAACTTCTTAATATACTCGGTCATGAATATGCGAGCGACTACATAAAGGTTAGCTAATTTACACGTTCCTTTGAAAAAGCGGTCGTTAATAATTTACTTATTCACTTTATATTGTTTCTTATTAGATGATTAGTTTCATTCGACTATTACGCTGAATTCTATTTGTGCATAGTTTCTACATTCTGCATAATTGTGTAGAATATGCCATGAAAACGTTCTAGCACATGGGTATATATATATATATAAATATATAAAAATATATATATGTGTGTTTGTGTGTGTGTGTGTGTGTGTGTGTGTGTGTATGTGTGTGTGTGTGTGTGTGTGTGTGTGTGTTGCTTGAAAGTATATCTTGCCCTTCTTCGGTATTGAGCACTCTTATATTAATCTCGCTTAGACTTCATTGGTTACTTTTACCTCTGGAAAATATCAACCTCAAATATATTTATATGTGTGTGTATATATATACATATATATATATATATATATATATATATATATATATATATATATATATATATTTGTGTGTGTGTTTATGTGTGTGCGTGCGAAAAGTCTCTGCCAGACTCCTGTTTGAATATTTGGTCTACAGAGTTGAAATTTGATGGATAGGGTATTTAGACTTTCGATTTGGTTTTTATACGGCAAAATTTGTTGCCAAGTGGTCAAAATTGAAAACAAAACAGTACACCTTAGCAGGAGTAGAGGACTAAACCTGTTTACATACACAAAGCTACATTCATAGATTAAATAACTTATTTTTGAACTGTTCATATGTGTAAGAGCGTGACCCAGGCTGGAAAGACATATGTTTTGGTTTCAATAATAACTGTCAATATTATTCAATATTGTTTTTTACTTTTGATAGCATCAATATATATTAGGTACAATATAATAATCGATAGCAAATTTACTTTATGATAATAGATACGTAATCTGTAGGAATTGAAGCATCATATATAAGCGTATTTTACGACCGGGCGACGCCAGGCGGTCTGCTACTTTGCTTATAAGTAAAATAGTAGAATATTTTTTTACAGTTAACCTAACGATTTCTAAGAATGAAACCACGTTTCCTGTGTAGCTTACTTTACATAAGAATATTTTCCAACTATATTAAGCATATTTCTATATTACTGTAACCATCTTTTATACTATTGTAATATATTTTTATATTACTGTGGGCATATTTTATACTACTGCAATATATTTAATATTACTGTGAATATATTATCATATTACTATAAGCATATTTTATATTAATGTAAATATATTTTTATATTACTGTAAATATATTTTGCTGTAAATATATTTTATACTACTGTAAATATATTTTATATTACTGTAAAGATATTTTTATATTACTGTAAATATATTTTATACGACTGTGAATATATTTTATATTACTGTAAAGATATTTTTATATAACTGTAAATATATTTTTATACTACAGTAAGCATATTTTATACTACTGTAAGCCTATTTTATACTACTGTAAATATATTTTATATTACTGTAAATATATTTTATGTTACTGTAAAGATATTTTATATTACTGTAAAGATATTTTTATAACCGATAAGACAAATCTGCTTGCCAGTCGATTTGCCTCAAACTCCACACTGGACCCGGCACACCACTCCCTCCCCAACTTTCCTTTGCGGACAGACGCCATACTAGACGATTTGAAAATCACCCCTTCTCAGGTGCATGGTATCATAAAACACCTAGACACCTCAAAAGCATGTGGACCAAATTTCGCCCCTGTTGTGCTAATAAAAAAATGCTCTGCTGAGATTGCTCCAGTTCTCTCCAAACTTTACAATAAGTGTCTTAATGAATCTTGCTTTCCCGACTGCTAGAAAACCGCTTCTGTGGTCCCAGTCTTCAAGAATTCTAATGAAAAAACTGACCCACTAAATTATCGCCCCATTAGCCTCCTCCCACTTTTCGCCAACATATTTGAGTCCTTAGTTAATCAAGCCCTAGTCCAACGCCTAACAACTGCTAAACTCCTGAACGACAAACAATATGGATTCAGGAAAGCCCGTTCAACAGCAGATATCTTAACTGCAGTCTCTGGACGTATATACCGTTCACTGGACAAAACAGGGGAAGGTAGAGCGGTAGCCCTTGATATATCTAAGGCTTTTGACAGGGTATGACACGATGGTCTTCTAAAGAAAATTAGATCATATGGTATCACTGGAAGAATACACAATTTAATTAAATCCTTCTTAAGTAAGAGAAAAATCCAAATTGTCCTCGACGGTCGTATATCTAAACAATATGACATAAATGCGGGAGTACCCCAGGGGTCTATCCTTGGACCTTTATTGTTTCTGATATTCATAAATGACCTCCCTGATAAAATTGTTTCGGAGATGGGTATATTTGCCGATGACACCACCCTTTTAACAGGCATGAGGGGAAAACAAATTAACACATATCTAAGGAAATGTCAGAATCACTAGAGGATGACCTCCAATCTGTAGTGGAATGGGGACAAAAATGGATGGTCACATTCAATGCTGCCAAGACTAAGCTTGTTTCCTTCAATAACTACAAGAAACCTTTTCTACCACCAATAGCAATGGCTAAGAATACACTGCCTGAAAGTACTTCCTTTAAACTCCTCGGCCTAACGTTTACAGGAAACTTGAACTGGAATATATACATTGACAGCTTTTCCAAGACTGCTGCAAAGAAGGTGGGCTCTCTCTCTCTACCGTGCTAGAAAATTAATTCCGCCTGAAAGTATCCTGTATCTGTAAATTATTTATTATAATAAATTGAAGGTCATAACAATTAAACAACAGTCACTAGGAAGAAAGATGTAAACGTGACACACAAGATAACACACACGCAATCGTATTAACATATAGATTCTAAAAATAAATGTGGACACTTTGGTCTCATGTTGACAAAAAACTTATGAATTAAATAAATTAATTCAAAATGTTGGCTTCAGTTATCTAACTTTACGAAACGATAGCGAACTCAAATATGCGATAACAATTTTACTCTAATTTTCATGCTTGAAATTTTGAATTTCTAAGTATTTTTCCCGCTAATTGATAAGTTAATTGCCTCTCAGTTTTAGAGAATTTATTGAATGCCATATTTTATTGAGATTGAATATTGAAAAAACAGCAAAAACAATAGTGAAAATTTGACAAAATGTATAATACTGAAAAAGTCACAAAAATATTTATATTGAAAATTCACAAAACGAATAATACTGAAAATGTCACAAAACGAATAATATTAAAAACAATGATATTGAAAAAGGCATAAAAACATACCATTTTGTAATATTTTTTATGAATGTGAGGTTTTTAAGTGACTCTATTTTCCTAGAATAAGCAATCAATATGTATATATATATATATATATATATATATATATATATATATATATATATAACTACTTCATTTACTCACATGAAATTAATATACGAAAGTATAGATTTATGCGTAAACTTTAAGTATTTACTTCAAAAGTGCTCAATACGTAGGTAGAGCTAGTCGAATTTCGGCGCGATTTGTTTGATCTATGTAAGCTAATAGACTTCCTTGTGTGTTGCTCTGTTGCTCAAGTTACAGAGTACTCAGCTCGCAATCACGAGATTCTGGTTTGGAATCTTGAGTTCGGATGTGTTCAACTAATGATCCCAAATGAGGGTGAAACTCGAGTTTTCGGCATCCGATTTGTTGGCTTTCATTGCTCGTGTGAGCTGCGACGTAGTTTTTCTGTGTAAATAGTTATATATTTCACGTTCTTAAAATTCTTATGTATGTATGTATGTATGTATATATATATATATGTGTGTGTGTGTATGTAAACACGTTTGACTCGTTTACATTTGACTCGTCGTCGATTTTCTTTGTGAAATAATGTGTGAATTTGTCCATATCATCATCATTTACTACTCCAAAAGTGTTAGTCTCAACCAAACTTTTTATTTAAAAAAAAAGAGTAAGCGTCTTTAATATATGTCGGTTGGACTGTGTTTACATTTGACTCGTCGTCGATTTTATTTGTGAAATAATGTGTGAAATTGTCCACATCATCATTTTCTACCTCAAAAGTGATAGTCTTATAGCGAAACTTTTTTGTAAAAATAAGAACAAGATGTAAATCCGTGCCATTTTTCTTTTAATCGTGCCCATCACCATCATCGTCGTTCTGATCATTGAGTATTTAAGACTTTTGGAATGTTCCTTCATGTGTATTATGTGTACATATGTATATGCATATGTATGCATATGCGTATTTGTGTGTTACTATGTGTGTATGTTTGCATGTGTGTGCACATGCATATATATGTTGACATACATCTGTATGTATGCTTGTGTTCATTTCCATGTGTGTGTGGGATGGAGACGGCTCCCATGGGGTGTGGCGAGGGCAGCCCCTCTGGGAGAAGCGGATCTCTGATTAAAAAAAAAACAACAAAGCGGGAGACCAGTACCCGCATTAAGCTGGTCTGCAGTTTGACTTGTTGCTGGCTATCTTGCTCTTGCTTTTTGCTGGATGTCAACATTTTGAACCGAGAGAGAGATTTAGCTCTCGTACAAAGCTAAAACTCTGTAACATCATCTTTGTATAGATACTCCCTCAGGCATTTGTCTATTAAAAAACAAAAAGTCCTGTGGTGATAAAAAAAAAGCTGTGACGTGTGTACGCCTGAAATGCTGGATGCATGTAACAATTAATCTGCCATCATTATATGTATCAATGTATGTATATGTGTATGTATATTAATATATGTATGTGTGTATATTTATATATGTACATGTGTGTTTATATGTATTTATATCTATGTGTATATGTATGTATATGTGTCTGTGTGTATATATGTTTGTGTGTGTATGTATATACATTTATATATGTTTGTATGCATGTATGTGTGCATATGCATGTATGTGTATGTATGTATGTGTGTATGTATATGTATGTGTATATGTGCATGTATGTGTGTGAATGCATATATATCTATGTGTATGTATATGTAGGTAAGTGTATGTATATATATATGTGCGTATGTGTACGTATATGTAGGTGTATGTATATGTGTGTATGTATTTGTATATGTGTGTGTATATGTTGACGTACATGTATGTATATGTGTATGCATACATGTGGGTATGTATATGTATGTTTGTGTATTATGCATTGTGTATGTATATGGGTATATATGAGCGTATGCTTATAGACATGTATATATGTATGTATGCATGTGTATATTTATATGTATGTATACCAATGACCGTCTTGTGTATGTTTGCATGTGTGTGTATGTATATGCATGTGTGCGTAATGTGTATTGTGTATGTATGCATGTATATATGTGCGTGATATGTGTACATATGTATGTGTGCGTGCGTGTATATATATGTATGTATACCAATGACCGTCTTTAGTGTCATGTCTGCTTGAGCATGTGAATTCGCCGGCAGGACTATATGTCATTTTCGGGCTCATGAACTTTCAGTGTCTGAAAGAGTGGCACTCTTCTGACAAGACGTTGCAATCATCACATATATATATATATATATATATATATATATATATATATATATATATATATATATATATATACTCCTATGAATTCGTTTCTCTTTTGTGTGTATTGATATTCATATTAAAACCCCTATTTTCTCTTAATTTAAAAAGAAAATACAATGTTGTTATATATGGGTCGTAGAATTGCATTCACTCGCAAAAGATCTAGCTAATTTGCATATTCTCTTAAACATTCATTTGAATTAATTCCCTATTAGTTTTGTCGGTTTTCTTATAGAATGATCATCTTTAAGTAACTATTACGTGTAATTATATTTATGCAGATATTCTACATGATTTATAATTGCATAATATTTGCGTAAAAAGTGTGCAGTAAACACAAAATTGTTTCCATATATATATTTATCTATACGTATATATATTTTTTATCTATCTATCTATCTGTACTCCTATAAATTTGTTTTTCTTTTGCGTGTATTGATATTCATATTAAAAACCCTATTTTCTATTTATTTAAAAAGAAAATAAAATTTTCTTATATATGGCTTGTAGAATTGCATTCACGAGCAAAAGATCAAGCTAATTTGCATATTCTTTTAAACATCCATTTTAATTAATTCCCTATTAGTTTTTTTTTTCTGATGGGATGATCATCTTTAGTTAACTATTACGTGTAATTATATAAATGCAGATATTCTACATGATGTATCCTTGCATAATATTTGCGTAAAATGTTTACAGGGAGCACAAAATTGTTTCCATATATATTTGTGTATGCGTATGTATTTTTGTTTAATGTATCTATCTATCTATCTAGATATCTAAAAAAGTGAATGTGTCTGTCTGTCTGTTGGTCTGTGTACACTTTCCTACGCAATAACTTTGTCAATATTCAATCTGCAGACTCGAAATTTGATACACAGGGTACTGAGATTTGGGAAAATCTTTGTAATCCGTTTTCGGCCAGGAATTTGGCTGTTAAGGAGTCAAAGTTCAACGATTTGACCTTTGAGCACTCTACCAAACACCTCCGACAATTTTGGGTCTAAACACTTTAAATTGTACGTATAGGTTCCTTGGACATGGATCTAACTTAACTTGATTTGAGCTCAAAACAATAAATGTTAAAAAGTCATAATATGGGTCATATTTTAAAAAATTGACCGTTTTTTCTTTTTTCTCAGCATACTCCTCCAAACACCCGGCCAACGCCGGGCACCCATGCTAGTATATCTATAAAAGTGAACGTGTCTGTGTTTCTGACTGTCTGTCTGTGTACATTTCCGTACACAATAACTCTGTCAATTTTTAGTCTACATACTCGAAATTTGATATACAGACCACTGAGATTTAGGAAAATCTACGTGATTGGTTTTCGGCCAGTAATTTGGCTGTTATTTGACCTTTGACAACTCTACCAAACTCCTCCGACAATTTTGGGTCTACACACTTGAAATTTTAGATTTCTTGGACATGGATCTAACTTAATAACTTGATTTGAGCCCAAAACAATAAATTTTAAAAGGTCATAATATGGGTCAAAATTTTAAAAAAAATTGACCGTGTTTTGTTTTGTTTTTTTGCTCAGCATACACCTCAAAACACCCAGGTAACGCCGGGAACCCATGCTAGCATATCTATAAAAGTGAACGTGTCTGTGTGTCTGTGTGTCTGTCTATGTGTCTGTGCACATTTCCCTACGCAATAACTCTGTCAATTTTTTGTCTACAGACTCGAAATTTGATATACAGGGTACTGGCATTTGGGAAAATCTACGTGATTGGTTTTCGGCTAGAAATTTGGCGATTAAGGGGTCAAAGTTCAACGATTTTACCTTTGAGAACTCTACCAAACTCCTCCGACAATTTTTGGTTTAAACACTTGAAATTTTAGATATAAGTTCCTTGGACATGGATCTAACTTAATAACTTGATTTGAGCTCAAAACAATAAATTTTAAGGGGTCATAACAGGGTCAAAGTTTTAAAAAAATTAACCTCTGCGGTCTCTTCCAAATTACTCAGACACTTTCTGGTCTAAATATTTGAAATTTTACATAAAGGGTATTCAGAGATAGGGCAAGCTTTTTCATCAGTTTGTCGAAAACTTTTAGTTACCAATATATAAATGTATGTATGTCTGTTTGTATGTCTGCCTTAAACTTTCAGTAGAGGCGACGGATTTTACCAAGATCAGTATCGTTTTAAAGTTCGACCTTTCATACGACAAATATCGAAAAATTGGCTAAAAACATTAATATCTTCCCCTTCAACTAGGCACTTTTCTACAGCGGGAGGTCACTTTTTTCGCCGATATTTTTTAAAGTCATCCTCTCCTTTAGATTGGCTAGTCTTAATTTAAAGAAATGTCGCTTCCGGTCTGTGCGATGGTCCTAACAGCATAAACGTTAGGTTTTACCCCTTCTTTTCCTTCTTTGCGGTACGGGTTCGAGCCTGCCTTCCTACTACCACTTTTTTTTTCTGCTCAACATACACATCCAAACACCCGGGCAACGCCCGGCTGAAATGCTAATATATATATATATATATATATATATATATATATATATATATATATATATATATATATATATATATTGGTTAATTAGTTTAAGTGAAACAAAAACAGAGAACTCAAACAAGTGTGCAAGAGCATAATATATTTATTATGGGGATACTTTTTGCAGCGTCGTACCTTTCGCGTCCCTTTTCGTTTCTCATTTAGGCCGCATATTCCATAGGCGATTTTTCAGATTAAGGGGAATAATTTCTGGATTTTTTTTCTGTTACGAATCTCTCCACCTTTTAAACCTTAAATTTGTATTTTTTAGCTTCTCACGTCAAGTTGCTTTGTACCTTGTCTGTAAGATTTCAATCCAAAATGCTATGCAAATATAGTGAAAAGTTTATCATTCGGTAATTTCAGAAGGGATGTGAAATCTGCTCTGTTTGGTTACGAAATACTCTATAGCTCTATTGTCAATCAGAAGAAATTACAAAGGTACAGTCCCAATGGAAATGTTCTGACTTTTGCAAGATATATAAAGTTAGGTTAAATTATAGATTAGATGAAAGCATGAGAAAATATTACAAAAATTAAGAGAAATTAAAATTGGATATAAGTAAAGAATGGAAAATAACTTGTTTTCTGTATGGGATAGGGTCATTTTTTCTACTAAAATGAAATGAAGGAAAATGAATTTCAGGAGTTCAAATAATGTCCGGGAATGTATTAATGCTGAGTTAAATGGAAGGGGTCATTATTGGGTGAGTGTCATTTTGCTTTGTCGCGGGTATATACAAGTAAAGTTACACACGCGCAGACACATGTCTGCATAAACAGAAACACTTTCTCGTATCAAGCTCCGTGAATATTATATAGATGTGTTTTGGATATCCTGTGCGGTCTTGTGCAATTAGTGGCTGTCATTTCGGGTTCAAATCGTAAGTAGATATTTTCTGAAAATTCAGATCTTTGTATAAAGATGCTGGCGAATAAATAGCTTTTAAGGTTCCAAGATTTTCCGGAGTACATACGTTGCATTTCTTCGTATTTGGAACTTATTAATGTATTAATGCTCCAAAATATTCCTTGCAATTATATGCGAAATACTTTGGTCTTTCAATTCTCAGCGCATTTAGCGAATATTATTGTTGTCTTTCAGTAAGAATCGCTGAAAATGTAGTGAATAGATCGTAGTGTCTGATTTAATCTCATGAATATTCATGGGATTTCTCCACTGAAAAAACGTACACATATATTCTCATCCTCCGAAATAATTAATATCATATCAAAGAGTGGAGGGGATCATATATTATTTATTTGTATGAAGATTAACTGTTGCTGCAAAGAAAAAGAGAAAAGTGCGTTTTCGTTTCAATTGCCATTGTCTTGCATATTGCAATATTGCATATTGCGCGTGTTCAGAAATAATATTAATACACAAGAAATCCAAAACTCCTGTTGGATCTTTTTGTAGCAATTAGACGATCGGCCATTGGGCAGAGACTAGATTAACGTTACTTTTGTCCCTCATTAATATTGACTATAATCAACTTTGTAAGTTGTTTATCGAAGACATTTCTTAGGATCTGCTTTCAAAAACATGTGCCGCCAGCAATCGTCGTCGTATGACAGAACAAAAGCGTGAAGCTTACTTAATAAAAACTTTCCCACTGTTTACTTATAAAAACATATGAAAATATAAACGAGAAATAATAGGTATAAAATATACTGCGCCGTTTCTACATATTTACCATAATACACTAATAATAATGGATGCAGAGACAAATTTCCACATTTAAAATATTTTAAATATAATAGCTTTTACTAATTTACTTGGATATTTTTAAAGGGCGGGAAATGTGGAATTTTTTTTTTATTCAATTTTCACCCAAAACAAGGCACAGTGCCACTTTGAAGCAGGGGGCTACTATTAGGGACTTAATTAGCGGGGTCATCATGAAGGGAGATGAGTAGAAAGATGTTTGTTAACATTACACTTGAACTTCTGCATATCAGTGTAGTTGGGAAAGCAGAATCCTGGAAGGGAGTTCGAAAGACCCGCAGTTCTGGGGAAGAAACTATTGGAGTAAAAGGCTTTCTTGCACCTAGGGATCTCTACTGTAAAGGGATGAGACTTAGTAGCTTGTCGGGTTTGTCGGGGGTAGTTACCTCGGAGAGGTACAAGTGTTTGCAGTTCGTCTGAGCATTCACCATTAAAGTATTTGTAGAACAGGCAGAGGGATGCAACATCTCGTCGATGGGACAGAGGCTGAAGCCTAGATGACAGTTCAGGACCTATCAGGTTGGCGACCTATCAGGTTGGTTTGAACCCTGTCCAGGAGCGAGAGAAAAGCAGCAGATGCACCAGCCCAGATGTGACAACAGTACTCCATACATGGGCGAATGGTGGCCTTATAGAGGTATAGGATACTGTCAGGCGTAAGTAGTTTTCTAGCACGGTAGAGGGAGCCAACCTTCCATGCAGCAGCCTTGGCAATGCTTTCAATGTATCTATTCCAGTTCATATTCCCTGTAAACGTTAGGCCGAGGAGTTTAAAAGAAGTACTTTCAGGCAATGTGTTCTTAGCCATTGCTATTGGTGGTAGAGAAGGTTTCTTGTAGTTATTGAAGGAAACAAGCTTAGTCTTAGCAGCATTGAATGTGACCATCCATTTTTGTCCCCATTTCACTACAGATTGGAGGTCATCTTCTAGTGTTTCTGCCATTTCCTTGGATATGTGTTCATTTGTTTTCCCTTCATATCTGTTATAGAGAGTGGTGTCATCGGCAAATATACCCATCTCCGAAACAATATTATCAGGGAGGTCATTTATGAATATCAAGAATAGTAGAGGTCCAAGGATAGACCCCTGAGGTACTCCCGCATTTATGTCATATTGTTTAGATGTACGACCGTCGAGGACATCTTTGATTTTTCTATTACTTAAGAATGATTTAATTACATTATG